>NC_056728.1:1977827437-1978127437 GCF_019279795.1 Protopterus annectens | reverse complement strand
GTCTGCATGGGTGCCTCTCACCTGGACTCTTCTTGCTGTATCTGCGCTGGATTCAATCAGCACACTTTGATTGACCATAGAAATAAATTGATTCTGAGGGGGTCTTCTGCCATCTTCCTCCTCTTCTGGTTCTCCATCCACTTCAGGGGCTCAAACCCTCACCAAGAAGCACAAGGAGAAGAGGTCCCCAGACAGAAGTTCTTCCTTGCCTGGGGAGCCCTCCCACAAATCCTCCAAAGCTTCAGATCCTAAGCCATCGGATCCAAATGTAGACAAGGAAACAGTCCAGTTGTGATCCCCCAGCTTTTCTCCAGAACCAGTTACCTCCAGACCCAAGTCTCCTTTTCTTCATTCCCCAAGACTAGTTTTCAGGCCTCCTTCAGTTGCTTTGTCTGCCAGGTCCTCCCAGAGCCTTTTTGAAGCTGAGGTGGAGAGAATGCGGATGAAGTTCCTCAAGGCACAATTCAGCTGAGGGGTCTTGCCCACTCTGTCCCCTGTTGGATCTGGTAGCCTTCAACCTGCTTTTGTCCATATCTCTCATTCTCCAATCTGACCCCCAGCTTTGGAATTGCTGGATCCAAAAATCCTAAGAGCTGACACGTTGGAGCCAGTAGGTGTGGTTACCTCGACTTTGATGGCTGCCTTGAGTAGCTCAGCCCCAACAGTTTTGGATCAGAGCAACTCTCAGAGCTGTAGCGTCAGCATCGGATCCGAGGGGTTGATGTCATCTGTGAAGTTTTTGGAGCACTCTCTTCCCCTTGGAGCCTTGGCACTTGATAGTTTGGCTGCAACTCCCATCTTGCATCTTGGAGTGGTGGAGGCTCATAAGATGTCTCCACCAATAGCTTCTTCTATGGTGGGGGTTCTGTTGGATTCCCATTCATCCTCGGCATTTCAGGTGATGGAGAGGGTTTTTTTCACCTCTAGGAGAGACTCAGCTCTTCCCAGTCCCTCCTCAGGAGAACTTGTGAAAGAGGCATCCCTTCTGTCTCCTCCTGGACAGCCTGTCCAAAAGAGCTTCTGGGTTTCTTCCCAGTTGGAACACCTTGAGTCTTCTGATCCCTCCCCGGAACATCCCACTGAAGAGGTTCCTTGTAAGTGTACATGTTAAAGGAGGCACATGGATTTCTCTTAAGAATCCCTCACTGAGGACATCGATTTGATGGAAGGGGAAGGGTCCCCACCTGAGGATGTCTCATTCAGAGACATCATGGAAATCCTGTGCCAGAAAGGTGGATGGTCTGCCCAAAGCCCTATCCCAGCTGACTCGGTGTTCCTGGAAGCCTTTGGGTCAGGCCCATCTACATCTTAGGCATCCCCCCATGCTTTTATTGATCTTATCTCCCGCAGGGCATGGAAGGAGCCAGACACAATAGAACCCATCCCCAAATGCCCAGACAAGATCCTTAATGCACCTTTGGATGGGCCTCACTGGACCAACGGCATCCCTATTGATGCCATGGTGGTTGCAGCAGCCTCCAAAAGGGAACTGGCTTAGGAAAGCTCCTTTATTCACCCTCCAAACAGGGAGTCTCGGGTGGTGGACAGATTCAGGAAGTGGGTGTATGCTTCAGATACCTTCGCTTTGTGAGCACTGAACTCTTTGCCACATGTGACCAGACTTCAGAGAGTCCTAGTTAAGGAGCTCTCTAGTTCTGTCTCATGGTTCATGTCTATGGAGGAACAAAAAACATTTTCTTCCAGAATGGCCACCCTTCTTTCCAAAGTGAATGCATCCATGAGGTTGATCTCACATGTGGCAGAGGGTACATCATGGATGGCCAGTTCAGCCATTGCCATAAGGTGCCATGCCTAGATGTGGCTCTGTGATTTCATAAAACCCTTTAAGGTGTCTTTTACTAATGCTTCCTTTGACAGATCATCTGTGTTTGGTCCTACTGTTAGAAACATGCTCTCCCAGAGTAGTAAGAAGGATGAAAAGATCTTGTCTGCCATCGGAATCTGTTTTGCCACCCCTCAGTGATCCTTTTCTAGGAACCAGCAGGATGGCAAGATGTTGTGGCTTTGAAGATATTAAGGTCCTTTCCAGGAATCTCTAGGAGATTCTTCCTCCAGAGGCAGAGGTGGAAATGGAGCAGAAGAAATGGCAGAAGGGGTCCAATGAACCAAGGGTCTCAAGATATCTTCTTGGACAGGCCTAATCAGCAATCCTGAAGGATTGCCTGACTGCTGTACTCTGGAGGCAGTCAGGGGACAGCTCTCTGTACACCCAACAGCCTGAGAAACTATCACAAATGATCGTTGGGAGTTGAACATAATATCCATAGGCTATGTCATTCCCTTTTTCCAAAATCCCTCTCCAGTCAGATCCCTCCTCGACATTCCACCCAGTCAGAGGGAGGCTGTGGCATTAGAAATTTCAAAGTTGCTCACAAAAAGTGTCCTCCAGAGCATTTGGATTAGGCATCTATTCCAGATTTCTTTAGTGCCCAAAAATGGGGGACCTCAGACCTTTTCTAGATCTGACAAACCTGAACAAGTCCATTGCCAGTTTGAAATTCCAAATGGTCAAAACTGAGTCCATTCTGCCTTTCTGCAGAAGGACAACTGGATGTGCTCGGTAGACTTTCAGGATGCATACTATCACATCAAAATGAACAGTTGCCCCAGAAGCTTTCTTTGCTTCTGGCTGGGAGCCAATCATTACCAGTTCAGAGTACTCCCCATTAGTCTCACCACAGCCCCTGGGTGTTCACCAAATGAATGGCAGTAGTTGCAGCTCACCTGAGACTGCTAGGATTCTGCATGTTTCTCTATCTGGACAATTGGCTCCTCACTGCTCCCAACCAGGCATCGACTTTTCCAAGTTAGGGATTACCTACTTCAGCTGTCCTCAACCTTGGGCATCTCCATCAACCTGAGGAAATCTCATCTACACCTGGGATAGGTGATAGACTTCATCAGAGCCCATCTGGATGTGACACATTGTTTAGCTCTTCTTCCTCCAGATGGGCTCTGTATACTCGAACTTTGTGTCAAATTGATTCTAAACATCCTTCACCTCCAGCATACCTTGTTCTCAAGGTGTTGGGCTCCATGGCTGCCACCATAAGTCTTGATGTTATGTTGTTCCATCTTGCCTTCATTCTTGTTGGTTGGGTTTGGAACCGAACATCGGTTCCAACTCAGCCTATTACTAAAGCTTGAGAGCTTCTACTGCCTCAAGGCTTTACCCTATCCCATCATGCCTAAGGAAGATTACCCAGATCTCATTTGCTGCTAAACTAGATTGGGTGCTTCCTACTAGGCTCCAAGCTAAGTAGAAAGATTATTTGCATTCTTGTTACTTCTAAAGTATTTTTTTTGGTATACCAGTTTGTATATATAGTATTAGTGTATTCTTGCTGTGAAAGCTTGTTTCGCCTTTTGTTTTTTTGTTTGCCTACGGGTCTTCATTGCTAGGGTCTGTTTTTCCCTATCCCACATTGTTGTATTTCCTTGTGTTTAAGGCTTTTATCGTGTAGAGCAGTTAGTGTTATCCCTTTATTTTTTTATGCTAAGGAGTTTGTTTAAGTTAGAGAATTCTTTACTGAGCCCATTTGAATTAGAGGGCTTTCCCTCCCCTTGGTTGTGTTTCAGGGAGTATCATTTTACTTAGAGACCTCTCCTCTTTCCAGAGGAGATCGCCATTTAAGTTAGAGGCCTCTCCTCTGGTCTCTTATTCCCTTGCTGCTGTTCTTATCCTGTTTTTTAGACTTTCCTTAAAAAAAATGTTGACCTTTCTTGTCTAGTTTTCTCAGTACCACTGGTAAGTCTTTACTTAGCAAAAGTTGTTGACTAGTGTAAGCCATTGGATAGACAAAGCTTTGTTCATTATGTGTAAGGCTAAAGAGGCAAAGCCTTAAGGCTTCAAAAAATGCGACAACTGTAACCAGAAAATGTTCCTGACAGATGGACACACCAGTTGTGTTTACTACTTGGGTGCGGTCCATTTACAGGAATCTTATGCTATTTCTCCTGCTTTTAGTTCTAGGGTTTACTAGAACTTAAAAACAAATTGATTTTTAGGGGTTTACTTAAGGTTCCCTTTTCAGAGGCAATTGAAGGGAAACAGAATTCCCCTAAATCAACCCATTCACCAAGATTGGACAAGTCCTCCAAAAGAGCATCTTCTTCAGCGTCAGCTTTGGAACCATTGAGGAAGCAGCCAAAGGATTCAATCTTGGACCCGAAGGCTTTCGGGCCCGAAAAATCTGTCTCTAAGGTTCCACCTGTACTTTCAGAACCGATAGAGATCTGTAGCCTGAGCTAGTCCCCTGTCTTGGAGCCAGTCTCATTGGTGCTACACTCAACTGTTCTCCAATCAGTCTATAGTCCACTCCTCTCAATCTTCAAGGAGTTTATCAGACCATGATGTGGAGTGGGTAGTAAAGAGGCTCCTTCAGACACCAGCAATGACCAAGATTCCTTTGAGCCCTCCCATTGCGGAGTTGGCTCCAACTGTCAATAACACTCCTGTACCAATTCCTCCTCTGATCCAACCATCGACTTCGGAGTCAGAGTGTTTGAAATTGATAGTAGGGGAACCGTTGGAGCTGAGACCTGTTCCAGGATCTTCAGCACCAACTTCTGCTCCGACCTCATCTGTGCCGTTGTCCAGTGAAGGGTCTAGGAGCTGAAGCTCCACCGTCGGGTCCGGAGAGGAGAGTCAGGTTGGACAGTTGTCGGATCTGAATCTACCTCTTGGTAGCCTGGTGCCTAAATTGGCCTCGGAGCCTGCAGCTTTTATTCAGGGGCAATCTCCTGGTTCTTCAAAGCCGGGAGCTCCCTCAGAGCAGGGCTGTGGTGCCTTCAAGGTCATGGGGAGAGTGCTATCACCACAGACAGCTCTACTCTCGGATCCAAACATTTCTCCTCAAAAAGTGCCAGAGTCTGCATCCTTACCTCCCCTCCCCCCAGGTATAGAGACCCTATGTCACAGGACACCCCATTGGGTGAGACAGTTTCTTCTGAACCCTCCCCAGAGTACCCCTCTGGGGAGGTCCCTCAGAAGCCAACATGTAAGAGGTAACATCTAGACTCCCCTGATGAGCCTGTCACTTCAGATACAGACTTAGAGGATTTAGAAGGGTCCCCACAGTCACCCTCTGAGGATGTCTCCTTCTCAGACATCCTAGAGATCCTGAAGCAGAGGTGACTTACCCCTTCTGAGGATAAGTCCGTATACCTGGAGGCATTTGGGTCTCAGCCTTCCACCTCTTGAGTGTCTCCACCCTTCGACCAGCTCCTTGGTGTAGTCATTCAAAAGGTGTGGGGCTCTCCAGAATTTGTGGAACCTGTTCCGAGGAGGCCCAACAAATTTATACCTGCCCCATCTGATAAGGAATTCTTGACCAAAGGTGTCCCAGTAGATGCTGTGGTGGTGGCGGCAGCCATTAAAAAGGAGTTAGCTGAGACTTCTTCATCTGTCAGTCCACCGAATAAGGAATCTCAAATGATGGACAGATATGGGAAGTGTATGTTTTTGTCAGTGGCCTTTACACTCAGTTCCCTGAACTACTTAACTCATTTTACCAGACTCCAGAGGGATCTTCTGAAAGAGCTATGAGATACCCTCCAAGGTTCTACAGCTGCGGAGGTGTCAGGCAAGGTGACCACCCAGCTTGCTGCCTTTAATTCTGTAGTCAACTCCTCTATGTGGCTCATCTCTTATGCAGCTGATGGAGCGAGTAGGGTGGCAGGTAAAGGAATAGCTCTGAGGAGGCATTCCTGGATGCACCTTTGCGAGTTTGCCGAGGCCTTCAAGTCTTTCTTCATTAATGCCCCTTTTGACGGCTCGTCCTTGTTCAGGCCAAATGTTAAAGAGACTCTGACCAGGTATGACCAGAAAGGCAAAACTCTGTCTGCCGTGGGAGTATATTTTTTCCTCCCTACCAGGCCCTACTCCAAAGGCAAAAAAAGGAGGAAAAATGTGGTTTTGGAAAACCCAAAGAGCATTGCCAGATGCATGTGGTGAATTTCCCCCCAGGGCAGAAGGGGAAACAATAATGGAAGACTCCGACCTTGTGGCAGAGGGGGTCTGCAAAATCAGGGTGACAGTGGTACATTGTCTGGCAGGCCCTTCCAGCACTCCTGAAAGCAGGCCCGCCTGTCCACCTCTGGAGACAGTTGAGGGCAGACTATCACTGTTCCCAAAAGCCTGGCTGAACATCACTCAAGACAAATGCTTACAGTCGATAATATCCAGGGGATACAACATACCCTTCTCATCCCCACCCCTACAATCAAAATCAGTCCCAGGCATTCCACCCAGTCAAAGGGATCAAGCAGCCCTAAAGATACAAAGGTTGCTAGAAGAGTCATCCAGAAAGTCCCAGCAGACAAAAATGGATCCGGAACTTACTCAAGGTTCTTTTTAGTTCCAAAGAAAACAGGGGGACTGGAGACCCATTTTGGATCTCAGCAGACTGAACAAGTCCATAAAAAAGTCAAAGTTCTGGATGGTGACACTGCAGTCTATTCTCCAAGACAACTGGATGTGCTCAATAGATCTCCAGGATGCGTACTACCATATAAAAATGGACAGGCCATCCAGGAGACATGTACACTTCGGCTGGGAACCAGTCATTACCAATTCCGAGCTCTGCCCTTTGGTCTCACTACAGCTCCCAGAGTGTTCACCAAATGCATGGCAGTAGTCACAGCTCACCTGAGGCGTCTAGGATTCTGGATGTTTCTGTACTTAGACGATTGGCTCTTGACTGCCACCATCGAGCATTTACTAACCAAAGCAAGGGACAACACCATTCATCTATGCTCAAAACTGGGCATTACCATAAATTTACAAAATCTGCCTTGTTGCCATCACAGCATATTACATTCATAGGAGCAGACATAAACACAGAAGACATGTTAGCAAAACTGCCTCACGACAGGTTACAGACACTGTGCCATCAAGTGTGTCCATCTTGCTGTTGAAAAAGAACGTACATGCAAGGTTTGTTCTACAAGTCTTAGGTACTATGGCAGCTGCGATAACATTAGTACCTCTGGCGCATCTACATATGAGTCCTGCAGTGGCTACACTTCGCTCAGTGGTCCATGAAGGAGTTACCCATGTCCCACAAGTGCTTCATTACAGACTCCTGCGAGAAAGACCTATGCTTGTGGCTTCAATCCATGCAGGTAACTCTAGACAGGCCATTCCCTCTCCCTCAGCCAGTAGCCACAGTGACAATGGACGCTTCCCAGATAGGGTGGGGGGCATAATCTGGGAAAGGCCATCCAAGGAAGTTGGCAGGAACACGAGTACCACTTGCACATCAACATCCTAGATATGAGAGTGGTGCTTCTGGCGTTGCAGGCATTCCAGAACTCTCTTCCACCAGATATGATTCAGACAGACAGTATGTCAGTAGTGTGGCACACCAACAAACAAGGCAGAACCAGATCCTACCCCCTGTGTCGAGAGGCTCAGAGAGTATGGCAATGGGCAGTCTCTTCTCAATGTTTTCTGATTGCAGCACATATCCCAGGGAAATCCAACATGATAGCAGACAAATTGAGCAGGGCAATTCTAACGCCTCACGAGTGGTCCCTAAAACAGGACATTGCGAACCAGATTTTTCACAAGTGGTGCCAGCCTTACTGCAACCTTTTTGCCACATCCATGAACACCAAATGCAGCAGATACTTTGCCCTAATCCCCCCTCCGGGGAGTCACCAAGGCTTGCACATCATGATTGGCCCCTGGGACTTCTTTATGCCTTTCCCCCGATGTTCTTCATGTTTCACTTTTGCAGTCATCACCTGTGGGGGTTACCCCTGCTGTGGTAGCCCTCAGTCAGCCTGAATACCAGAGTCAATGTTTTTGTGTGCCAGCTGCCGTCACCTGTACTCTGACCTCAGGTCGTCAGTGCTATAAAGCAAGGCAGCCGACGTCATTACATCAGTCTTTCTTGCCGTGGAGCCCGTAGCAGAAGCAGTTTGCATGAGTACCAGTCAGTCGCTAACATAAGTTGAATTTCAGCAGAAAATGTCTAAAACTAAGTACCCAGTTGGGGACCCTTTTTTCTTGCTCTAACCGATGTCCAAAAAAGTTAACAATTGTCTCGTCTGTGGAAATCAGATCCCACACCGAGACTTTCATTCTTACTGCATCACTTGTTTAGGCCCAGACCATGACGTGCATCGTTGCTGGTTCTATGCCTTCTTTAATGTGAGAACCATTTGCCATAGAGCTCTTTTTGTAAACAATTATTTTCGTGTTCCATCTTTGAATTCCAATATGGCATTGGTCAACCAACAATGTGTCGGCATTCTGAAAAAAATGTAGAGATAAAAACAGAGACAGGCCACAGAAGGCTAAGCCTTCTGATGATGCTACTGCTAAGCAAGTCATCAGTTCTCCGGAATTCAGTGCGGCACCTTCGCAGTCCCTGATGCCCGACTCACTTTCTATGCAGGCTTCTGCTGAGACCCTTTCGGAGTCCGGTATGCCGCAGAAATTCACTTTATTTTCCAAGCCTTTGGCTGTCTCTGCCTCAGTTGGGTCCAGAACCGCGACACAAGCACCGGCTTCCAAGGAGGCCTTTCGCATTACTGATTATAGACAAAAGCCGATGTCTTCGCATCCGACTAACACTTCTCAGAGACAGATGGATTCTCTCAGGCCTAGAAGCCAGGCCACTCCTAGGAAATCTGCTTCTAGCCATCATCTTGCTACTGCTCCCCCACCCCAAGCTAAAATGCTTATAATGACGGAGGATCTCATCTCCCTTATCTGAGGTACTCAGGCCCCCACTCCAAAAAGGAAAAGGCATCCTTCTCCAGAAATTATGACAGACCAAGAGTCTGAGGAATCTGATTATTCTGCTTTTGAAGAGGAGCAGCATCCTTTATCTGTTTATGAGCATTCAGACACAAAACAATCCATCCCTTCTGCCTCCCCTCCAGAGAACCTCTTCTTTGGGGAAACCCTTCACTCTCTCAGGGAACATGTTCAATGGGAATCTCAAGACTTCCCACAGTCAAAGAAACGACTTAGAAATTTTCTGGACCTGCCCCAGCAGAGACCCCTGGTCATCCCACCTATTTTGGAAGTGGTGGATGATGTTTTCCATGAATTCAGCTTAGGTCCTGATGCCCTCCCTCCTGCTCCAACTAAACCTGACAGGTACTACAGAGTACCAGATTCTCACATATACCTGTACATGAATCCTGCTGCAGACCCTGAGGTCATTACACAGGGACCCAGAGGAGCTAAGACTAGTTCTGCCAAGAATCCTCTTCTCTCTGACAAAGACTCCAGAGCTCTGGACAGATGGGGTAAGAAAGTATACACCTCTGCAACCTTAGCTATCAGAGCATTCAGTTGTCAGTTCCATATGTTAAAATATCAACAACACACTTTGGAACAATTAAAACAGAAGTTTGCTACCTCTCCTGACAGTGCCAACTCAAAAGACCTGGCAGAATTACTACACTCTGCTTGTCAAGTGGCCAAACGCTCATTACAATGTAGATATGATGCCCTAGAAACCTCTAGCAGGGCAGCAGTGACAGGATCTGTTATTAGAAGACATGCATGTTTGAAGGAACAGGCTCTCCCTGATCATGTCAAGTCTAAACTTATTGATGCACCCCTAGATAAGAAATGCATGTTTGGGGAAAAGCAGAAGAGGTGCTTAAAAAGAAGGAAGACAAAGCAAAATCTATGCAAACAGTAAAAGATTTCTTTCATGTTCAACCTCCTAGATTCAGCAGGAACTTTTCCTCTAAGCACTGGACCTTCCCTGCACCTAGCAAACAAGGTCAAGGTAAGCCCTGCAGGGACAGGCCATCCAGACCCCTATCCCAGTACCAGCAAAGAAGCAAACAATGGACCACTTCCATCTCTAAGACAGGGAGTTCTAAGCCAAGCTTTTATGGCAAGCACTCACAATGACTCTTCCTCCCCCTCTGCTCTCCTTTTACTCATCAAAAACTAGGATGAAGACTCACACTCTTCAAGGACAATTGGGTCTCTATAACCAAGGACCAATGGGTCTTAAAAATAATTTCTCAGGGATACAGATTCTCCTGTATTAAACTCCCTATTCCAAGAGGGTACCCAGACTTCCCCCCAAACCAGTGGGCAGAGGCATTGAAGCAGGTCCAAACTCTAATATCCCAGGGGCCAGTAGAACCTGTCCCTCCAGATCAAACAAGAAAGGGTTTTTACTCCAGATTATTTCTTGTCCCAAGAAAAGAGGGTAGTTGGCATCCTGGATCTATCCAAACTGAAGACCTCCTTGGTGGTCCCCAGATTCAAAATGCTAACCTTGCAGCAGCTCCTGCCTATGCTGACACAAAATGCCTGGTTTATGAATCTAAAATATTCCCTGCTGGATTTAACTACTGTGGTGTCCTAGATGAGTGTATGTCACTAAATTTACTCGGCCTACCAGCTACTTAGAGTTATACTGCAACAGTGTACTGATTCCTATTCTCTGGACCTATCTGCAAGCTGCCTTTCAGTTAAACAGGATAATTTAAAAGTTTATCTTCTGGTGTCTTACAAGCACCCTGTTTACACTACCTACCAGCTACTTAGAGTTATATTGCAGCAGTGTGCTGATTCATGTTCTCTGGACCTATCTGCAAGCTGCCTCTCAGTTAAACAGGATAATTTAAAAGTTTACCTTCTGGTGTCTTATAAGCACCCTGTTTACTCTACCTACCAGCTACTTAGAGTTATACTGCAACAGTGTGCTGATTCCTGTTCTCTGGACCTATCTGCAAGCTGCCTCTCAGTTAAACAGGATAATTTAAAAGTTTATCTTCTGGTGTCTTACAAGCACCCTGTGTAGGTTTACATTTAAATACCTTTGTATTCCTGACACTTTGTACTTTGTACAATACCATTCTGAGACTTGCACTGTAGGACCTGCCCCCCCCCCCCGCATTTCCTTGCAGGACTTTAAATCTTTATTTCTACTTGGGTAATCTTGGGATCTGAAGTAGGATATTCATTTGTCTGCAACCTGTGGGTTATGGATCCGATATCGGATCCGAACCGGCATGGTTTTCCAGCTATGGATCCAAGCTCTCAGCTCCTCCCCTCACCCATAATGCCCTGCTCTACCCTCATGACCCCAGATCTCGTTTGCCGCGCTGGTGACTGGATTTGTATTCATAGCTCTCAGCTAAGTGGTGATTTATTACCTGTTAAAACAGAAAATTTAAAGTTTTTTGTGTATTTCTGTGTGAAAGTTTAGGTTTCCCTCTTTGATAGTTTTATTTTGAGTTAAATTAAGTAATTTTTTTTCCCTGTTGCGTAGAGTGTGTGTTGGGCCTGTGTGTCTTTTTGTTTAAGTTACTTTTAGTAGCTTTATAGATTATGGCTGATCAGCCTAAATCTATTTTCTCAAAATGCTCCGAGTGTGGCCATAAGCTCTCACCGGCTGATGGCCACACTCGGTGTGTTAAGTGTCTGTTGAACACCTCACATCTGGTTGTTCCATTTGTGCAGGGTTCAACCCCAGGGCACTGAGGGAGCGGAGGTCCAAGCTTGTCTTGGCGGGTCTTTACCGCCAGACTCGGCTCCGCCTCCGCTCCTTCGGGAACAACTGTGGCTACGGTTGTTCCCCTGTGGCACCCTCCTGCTCCTGGGACTCAACCTCCCGCTTCTGGAGAGGAGAGGGATGCTAGAAAAGGACCGGAGGGAGAAGCACCACAAGCGGGCGGGCCGAGACCTCTGTTTCGCCCCGCCAGCCAAGCGGGCTTCTCCCCGGCTCCGAATTGCTCGGTCTCCTCCTTCTCGGCTCCGGTCCCCTGTGTGCTTTCACCGGGTCCTGAGGAGGAGGAGACCCGATCTCCGTCGAGGCTATCGAGGAGGCACTCCAGGCCTACCTCGTAGCCTCGCCGAGATCTACACATAGCTCTTTCTGATGCTGATCTGGACCGGATGATGAGAAGGTTCATCCAGGCCCAGATGCAGATGGGAGTGCTCTTGCCTCCCTCGGGGAGCTCAACACCCTTTTAAGCCTATTGCTCCTTCTCCGACCGCTTATCCGGGTTCGGAGCAGCTGGAGCCGAGCAGCTCGAGTCAGTGGGTCGGCGCCGATAGTACTTGGTACTGGATCCGGCCCTGCCCCTCGAGTGCGCCGGATCCGACTCGGAGCCTGGATCCGAGCCTCGGATCCGGGGATCAGTGCTCCTTCGGGCGCCATCTGTGTCGGAGCTGCATTGTCCCCGGATCCGGAAGGCGCCTGCTCCGGTCCACTCTTCGGATCCGAGGGGAGCCGCTTGTCGGATCCTTTGGTCGAGGTCGGCTCCCTTCGGCTTTTGATGTAGTGGAGAGGGCTCTGTTGAGGGTCTTGTTCCGGCTCCGTCCCGCGCTCCCTCTGCACTGGACCAGGCTTCCACCATCCGGCCCCTGGGACAGCCCGTTTCTGTGCCCCAAGTTGCTCTATGGAGTAATTGCTGCTGAGGACTCCTCTGACAGCCCCCCAGAGGAGGTCCCCAAGCACACGTGCAAAAGGAGGCACATTGACTCCCGAGTCTCACAGAAGACACGGACTTGGAGGAAGGGAAGGCTCCCCACGGTCACCCCGAGGATGTCTCCTTTGGAGACATCATGGAAATGCTCCGTGATAAGGGGGTGGTCTGCCCCAAGTCTTCCTCGGACGCAGTCCGTGTTCTTGGAGGCATTTGAAACGGGCCCGTCTACCTCTTGGGTGTCCCCTGCCGACCCCTGGTGGACCTTATTACCACCAGGGCGTGGAAGGAACCGGACACCGTGGAGCCAATTCCCAAAAGACCGGATAGGATCCTTAGTCCGCCATCCGACCGGCCCATTGGAGTAAGGCCTCCGGTAGATGCCAATGGGTTTTGTTTGAGCCAAATGTTAAAGAGACTCTGACCAGTGTGCCTTATGACCAGAAAGGCAAAACTCTGTCTGCCCGTGTGGAGTATATTATTCCCTCCCTACCAGGCTCTACCCCCCAGGTGCAAACATGGAGGAAAAATGTGGTTTGAAAAACCCAAAAAGAGCATTGCCAGATGCATGTGGTGAATTTTCCCAGGGGCAGAAGGGGAAACAACTCAATGGAAGACTCTGACCTTGTGTGCAAGAGTGGGTCTGCAAAATCAGGGTGACAGTGGTACATTGTCTGGCAGGCCCCACTTCCAGCACTCCTGAAGCTTGAGGCCCGCCTGTCCACCTCTGGAGACAGTTGAGGGCAGACTATCACTGTTCCCAAAAGCCTGGCTGTGAACATCACTCCAAGACAAATGCTTACAGTCGATAATATCAAGGATACAACATACCCTTCTCATCCCCACCAGACAATCAAAAAATCAGTCCCAGAGCATTCCCACCCAGTCAAAGGGATCAAGCAACCCTAAAGATACAAGAGGTTGCTGAGAAGAGTCATCAGAAAGTCCCAGCAATGACAAAAATGGATCCGGAACTTACTCAAGGTTCTTTTGGTTCCAAAGAAAGAAACAGGGGACTGGAGACTCCATTTTGGATCTCAACCCAGACTGAACAAGTCCATAAAAAGTCAAAGTTCTGGATGGTGACACTGCAGTCTATTCTCCAAAGACAACTGGATGTGCCTCAATAGATCTCCAGGATGCTGTACTACCATATAAAATGGACAGGCCATCCAGGAGACATATACCATCGGCTGGGGTCAGTCATTGTCAATTCGAGCTCTGCCCTTTTGGTCTCACTACAGCTCCCAGAGTGTTCACAAATGCATGGCAGTAGTCTGCAGCTCACCTGAGGCGTCTAGGATTCTGGATGTTTCTGTACTTGGAGCGATTGGCAATCTTGACTGCCACCATCAGCATTTACTACACCAAAGCAAGGGACAACACCATTCATCTATGCTCAAAACTGGGCATTACCATAAATTTACAAAATCTGCCTTGTTGCCATCACAGCATATTACATTCATAGGACCAGACATAAACACAGAAGACATGGTAGCAAAACTGCCTCAGGACAGGTTACAGACACTGTTCCATCAAGTGTCCATCTTGCTGTTGAAAAAGAACGTACAGGCAAGGTTTGTTCTACAAGTCTTAGGTACTATGGCAGCTGCGATAACATTACTACCTCTGGCGCATCTACATATGAGTCCTGCGGTGGCTACTCTTCGCTCAGTGGTCCATGCAGGAGTTACCCATGTCCCACAAGAGCTTCATTACAGACTCCTGCAAGAAAGACCTATGTTTGTGGCTTTAATCCATGCAGGTAACTCTAGACAGGCCATTCCCTCTCACTCAACCAGTAGCCACAGTGACAATGGACACTTCCCAGATAGGGTAGGGGGGCATAATCTGGGAAAGGCCATCCAAGGAAGTTGGCAGGAACACGAGTACCTCTTGCACATCAACATCCTAGATATGAGAGTGGTGCTTCTGGCATTGCAGGCATTCCAGAACTCTCTTCCACCAGATATGATTCAGACAGACAATATGTCGGTAGTGTGGCACACCAACAAATAAGGCAGAACCAGATCCTACCCCTTGTGTCGAGAGGCTCAGAGACTATGGCAATGGGCAGTCTCTTCTCAACATTTTCTGATTGCAGCACATATCCCGGGAAAATCCAACATGATAGCGGACAAATTGAGCAGGGCAATTCTAATGTCTCACGAGTGGTCCCTAAAACAGGGCATTGCGAACCAGATTTTTTGCAAGTGGTGCCAGCCTTGCTGCAACCTTTTTGCCACATCCATGAACACCAAATGCAGCAGATACTTTGCCCTAATCCCCCCTCCGGGGAGTCACCAAGGGATGCACATCATGATTGGCCCATGGGACTTCTTTATGCCTTTCCCCCGATGTTCTTCATGTTTCACTTTTACAGTCATCACCTGTGGGGGTTACCCCTGATGTGGTAGCCCTCAGTCAGCCTGAATACCAGAGTCAATGTTTTTGTGTACCAGCTGCCATCGCCTGTACTCTGACCTCAGGTCGTCAGTGCTATAAAGCAAGGTAACCAACGTCATTACATCAGTCTTTCTTGCCGTGGAGCCTGTAGCAGAAGCAGTTTGCACGAGTGCCAGTCAGTCGCTAACATAAATTGAATTTCAGCAGAAACTGTCTAAAGCTAAGTACCCCATTGGGGACCCTTTTTTCTTGCTCTAACCGATGTCCAAAAAAGTTAACAATTGTCTCGTCTGTGGAAATCAGATCCCACACCGAGACTTTCATTGTTACTGCATCACTTGTTTAGGCTCAGACCATGATGTCCCTCTTTGCTGGTTCTATGCCCTCTTTAATGTGAAAATCATCTGCCATAGAGCTCTTTTTGTAGACAATTATTTTTGTGTCCATCTTCGAATTCCGATATGGCATCAGTCAATCAACAGTCTGTCGGCTTTCCTAAAAAAATGTAGAGATAAAAATAGAGACAGGCCACACAAGGCTAAGCCTTCTGACGACACTACTGCTAAGCAAATGTACTCAAACCAAGACGAGCAAACTAAGAAAAACGGGTAAAGCAGGGCTCCTTACGAAACGCTCTTTAATACTTGAAGTGCGGTAATTACAATACACTTTTCGTTGGGACAAACCCGACTTCTTCAGAAGGTAAAAAAGTCAATCAACTGTAACACAGTACGCTGAGCAATTTATACACTTGTTAAAAAACTGAACACACCCTTCCTAAATCCTGGTTGAATAATTGGTGTGTTACGAACATCAATTAACTAAAAACAATGAGTTAGTTTACCAAAACAAGTTTCACAATAAAATGCTTGGAATTCCAGGGGTGATTATCTTTGTTACAAATGCCCTAGACTAACACACATTTGTAGTTGTATGAAAGTGTGAATGACAAAATAAAATAAGTAAGTAATGTGCCATAGGTCTTACCAAAACGACCTGTTTTTGCATATTTAAACCACACACCAGTAATAACAAGTTGTAAATAATATACGTGTGTGTATTTTTAAAATCGTGCCTCTTTCTAGTGTTTGAGGCATAGGTTAAAAGTTTAATACATTCAGTTTTCCCTAAGGTTGTTTTAAAGTAGATGGTATACGCTGTCAGCGTTAAAAAGACTGTACAGTTCATGATTTCCTATTGTATTAAACTTCCCATTATAGTATAACAGTGGTTAACATCACTATTTGTAAGCAGGGAACTGCATTCATTAATGTCAGGTATGCCTCGGTGACCAATTGGCATTGGCAATGATACCAAACTTGGTTTTAATACTTTACACAGGACACAGGCTACTGGTCCCCACCTTTTTAACCTATGCCTCAAACACTAGAAAGAGGCACGATTTTAAAAATACACACACGTATATTATTTACAACTTGTTATTACTGGTGTGTGGTTTAAATATGCAAAAACAGGTCGTTTTGGTAAGACCTATGGCACATTACTTACTTATTTTATTTTGTCATTCACACTTTCATACAACTACAAATGTGTGTTAGTCTAGGGCATTTGTAACAAAGATAATCACCCTTGGAATTCCAAGCATTTTATTGTGAAACTTGTTTTGGTAAACTAACTCATTGTTTTTAGTTAATTGATGTTCGTAACACACCAATTATTCAACCAGGATTTAGGAAGGGTGTGTTCAGTTTTTTAACAAGTGTATAAATTGCTCAGCGTACTGTGTTACAGTTGATTGACTTTTTTACCTTCTGAAGAAGTTGGGTTTGTCCCAACGAAAAGTGTATTGTAATTACCGCACTTCAAGCACTACTGCTAAGCAAGTCGTCAGTTCTCCGGAATTCAGTGAGGCACTTTTGCAGCCCCTGATGACTGACTCACTTTCTGTGCAGGCCTCTGCTGAGACCCTTTCGGAATCCGGTATGCCGCAGAAATCCACTTCGTCTTCCGAGCCTTTGGCTGTTTCTGCCTCAGTTGGGTCTGGAACTGCAACACAGGCACCGGCTTCCAAGAAGGCCTTTTGCACTACCGATTCTAGACAAAAGCCGATGTCTCGCATCCGACTAACACTTCTCAGAGACAGATGGATTCTCTCAGGCCTAGAAGCCAGGCCACTCCTAGGAAATCTGCTTCTAGCCATCATCTTGCTACTGCTCCCCCACCCCAAGCTGAAATGCTTCTAATGACGGAGGATCTCATCTCCCTTATCCGAGGTACTCAGGCCCCCACTCCAAAAACGAAAAGGCATCCTTCTCCAGAAATTATGACAGACCAAGAGTCTGAGGAATCTTATTATTCTGCTTTTGAAGAGAAGCAACATCCCTTATCTGTTTATGACCATTTAGACGCAGAACAATCCATCCCTTCTGCCTCCCCTCCAGAGAACCTCTCCTTTGGGGAAACCCTTCACTCTCTCAGGGAACATGTTCAATGGGAATCTCAAGACTTCCCACAGGGAAAGAAATGACTTAGAGATTTTCTGGACCTGCCCCAGCACAGACCCCTGGTCATCCCACCTATTTTGGAAGTGGTGGATGATGTTTTCCATGAATTCAGCTTAGCTCCTGATGTCCTCCCTCTTGCTCCAACTAAACCTGACAGGTACTACAGAGTACAAGATTCTCACATATACCTGAACACAAATCCTGCTGCAGACCCTGATGTCATTACACAGGGACCCAGAGGAGCTAAGACTAGTTCTGCCAAGAATCCTCTTCATTCTGACAAAGACTCCAGAGCTCTGGACAGATTGGGTAAGAAAGTATACACCTCTGCAACCTTAGCTATCAGAGCACTCAATTGACATTTCCATATGTTAAAATATCAACACGCTTTGGAACAATTAAAACAGAAGATTGCTACCTCTCCTGACGGTGCCAACTCAAAAGACCTGGCAGAATTATTACAGTCTGTTTGTCAAGTGGCCAAACACTCATTACAATGTGGATATGACGCCCTAGAAACCTCTAGCAGGGCAGCAGTGACAGGATCTGTTATTAGAAGACATGCATGGTTGAAGGGACAACCTCTCCCTGATCATGTCAAGTCTAAACTTATTGATGCACCGCTAGATAAGAATTGCCTGTTTGGGGAAAAAGCAGAAGAGGTGCTTAAAAATAAGGAAGACAAAGCAAAATCTATGCAAACAGTGAACAATTTCTTTCAAGTTCAACTTCCCAGATTCAGCAGGAACTGTCCCTTTAAGCACTGGAGCTTCCCTGTACCTAGTAGACAGGACCAAGGTAAGCCCCGCAGGGACAGGCCATCAAGACCCCTATCCCAGGACCAGCAACGAAGCAAACAATGGACCACTTCCATTTCTAAGACAGGGAGTTCTAAGACAAGCTTTTATGGCAAGCACTCACCATGACTCTCCCTCCTCCTCTGCTCTCCTTTCACTCATCAAAAACTAGGATGAAGACTCACCCTCTTCAAGGACAATTGGGTCTCTATAACCAAGGACCAATGGGTCTTAAAAATAATTTCTCAGGGATACAGATTATCCTTCAGTAAACTCCCTATTCCAAGAGGGAACCCAGACTTCCACCCCAAACCAGTGGGCAGAGGCACTGAAGCAGGTCCATACTGTAATATCCCAGGGGGCAGTAGAACCTGTCCCTCCAGATCAAACAGGAAAAGGTTTTTACTCCAGATTATTCCTTGTCCCAAGAAAAGAGGGCAGTTGGCACCCCATCCTGGATCTATCCAAACTGAAGACCTCCTTGGTGGTCCCCAGATTCAAAATGCTAACCTTGCAGTAGCTCCTGCCTATGCTGACACAAAATGCCTGGTTTATGAATCTAAAATATTCCCTGCTGGATTTAACTACTGTGGTGTCCTAGATGAGTGTATGTCGCTAAATTTACTCGGCCTACCAGCTACTTAGAGTTATACTGCAACAGTGTGCTGATTCCTGTTCTCTGGACCTATCTGCAAGCTGCCTTTCAGTTAAACAGGATAATTTAAAAGTTTATCTTCTGGTGTCTTACAAGCACCCTGTTTACACTACCTACCAGCTACTTAGAGTTATATTGCAGCAGTGTGCTGATTCATGTTCTCTGGACCTATCTGCAAGCTGCCTCTCAGTTAAACAGGATAATTTAAAAGTTTACCTTCTGGTGTCTTACAAGCACCCTGTTTACTCTACCTACCAGCTACTTAGAGTTATACTGCAACAGTGTGCTGATTCCTGTTCTCTGGACCTATCTGCAAGCTGCCTCTCAGTTAAACAGGATAATTTAAAAGTTTATCTTCTGGTGTCTTACAAGCACCCTGTGTAGGTTTACATTTAAATACCTTTGTATTCCTGACACTTTGCACTTTGTACAATACCATTCTGAGACTTGCACTCTAGGACCTGCCCCCCCCCCCATTTCCTTGCAGGACTTTAAATCTTTATTTCTACTTGGGTAATCTTGGGTTTCTGCTGACTTACTTCCATTAACATTACCCTGCAAAGAACAATGTATGTGTTCAACTTTCCTTATATGTAGGGTAGCACACACTCATACGCCCACTGCCTAATAATTTCCTTTAGAGTCATTCCCAGTGGAAAAGTTTGAATTTGTCTACAGAAATCAAGTATAGCCCAAATAGACTATCTTTATCACTTACCCTGCAATTCTTGCCAAAGGTTTTAGCCCACTCTAGGACCTGCAAACCCTCCCTGCATTTTCCTTGCAGGACTTTAAATGTTTATTTGTACTTGGGTAATCTTGGGTTTCTGCTGACTCACTCCTATTAACAGTGTTGTGTGCGCTGAAGTAAGTTACTTCCCTCCCTCATTTGGCTCTCCTTAGCATCTCATTGGCTCTTACTTTGTCATTCTTTATTTGCCTGCGCACTGACAGCAGATCAGATTTTTTTACCCTACTTGCATAGCTTGGAGCCATCTTTAAATCTAAAATCTTCCCTGCTGGATTTAACTACTGCGGTGTCCTAGATGAGTGTATGTCTCTAAATGTAAGTACATTGGCTTCTATTGCACAGAGTATAAGTTAAAAATACTAGTGACTGATGCATACTGATTTTGGATGCTGCCATTGGGAAATTTAGACTCTCATGTTTGTAAACACACAGAAACCTTTCTAGTCCTCTCTTTTTCCCCTCCATATATACAGACCACAGACACCTTTCTAGCCCCTATTCTATTCCAACCTACCACTGGAATTAGCCTAGCTAATTGTTTTTCGCTAACTGCTTCAGTATCTGTTTCTACCCGCTCCGTTCACCCTGCGGGCTCACTGCACTCCCTCCTCCCTACCCCAATTCCCACCCACCCCCAGGGGTCCTACCCTCATCCTTACTAACCACACCTCTTCCTCTTCCCTTTACTCTCTAACCACACCTCTTTATCTTCCCATTACTCTCTAACCACACCTCTTCCTCTTCCCATTACTCTCTAACCACACCTATTCCTCTTACCATTACTCTCATTACATACATCTTGCTCTTACCATTACTCTTCAAACACACTCTTCCTCCTACCTTTACTTTCTAAACACTCTCCAGTTACCCAGCTGCACTAATATTAACCTCTTATCACTCTCCTTTTATCACACCACACCCTACTCCCTTCTTTCATCTCCACCCAGTGAATTTCTTTTTCTACATACAAACAATCTATATTTATTCATACAATGTATAAACAACCCATCCCATCTTATGTCCCACTCTTATTCACACTCTCACTACTATCTCCTTTAATCCTCACCCATCTATTCACCTCCTTTGAAAACTCACTAGGCCCATACCTAAACTACCCCAAGAAAGAAACAAACTCTCCAAACTCTCCTCTCCTTTTTATTCATGCTAATATAACATCCTCATCTAACTACATACTTCCTAAATACTATAGAATACAACAATCAGAACCCCAGGAAAGGTCTACCTCTATACAGCAGATTCCCCTACCCAAACTATCTAAGTCTACTACTCTCTTTAAAGGATGGTGACATCCACCCTAACCCAGGCCCACCAACTCCTATCTCTCTCCTCAGCCACAAAGAACCACCTACTCATGCCCTCTCTAAACCATTGAACTCACTTTTAATTGTTCATCTTAATATATGTAGCATAAACAATAAAGTAACTCAACTCCAAGCTGTAAGTGAAATCTACTCCTTTGATATTCTCTGCTTAACAGGAACTTGATTAAAACCTGTAATCAAAGACAATGAAATCATCCCACCTGGATATAATATCCTGAGACTAGACCGAGTATCCAAGAAAGGTGGTGGGGTTGCTATCCTATATAAATCTAGCTTACAATTAACCACTCACGACTGTAAACCACCTATAGACTCTAATGCAGAAATTCTTATTTTCAGACTTCATCTTAACAATGCCAAATCCATCTATATTATCTGTATATATCTACCACCTGGTAACAACACTGCCACCATGGAAAACATACTTTGCTGGCTTTCCCAATACCTGCTCCAAAAAAACATAATCCTAGGTGACACAAACATTGACTGGAGCTGCTACTGCAGCAGCCTCCCCGCAAACCATATTAACCTATATGGGTATTCCCAAACCATTACCTCCCCCACCAGGATAAATAAATCTAACAAGAAATCATGCTTATTAGACTGGATTCTCATAAACCATCATCCTCACATTTATGATTTAGGAACCTTCCCTGATGATTTAAGTGATGACTTTCTTACCTATATCATCAGACATAAAATCAACTCTCCCATTCCAGTATCTGTCAAAAACATCAGATCTAAAAAGTATTTTAACCCCAAACTATTTCAAATGGAACTAAGAGCTTGCAACCGGTCTCCCTTACAAAAACCTCCCTTTAGATGAAGCCATTAGTTATTTTAACTCCAACTTCCTTGCCATTCTCAACCACCATGCTCCAACCAGATTAATTAGAATTAAAACCAAATCTGCTCCATAGCTTTCAAAAGAAACCAAACATAAAATAAATCTTAGAAACAAACTTTGGGCAAAATGGAGGAAGACTAAAAACCCTATAGTCCAACTAACATTTAGACAGCTAAGAAATGAAACCAAGAAAGCTATAATATCTGATAAAATAAACTACTACCTACAATCCCAACAAGCTAATCAAAACAACCCACAAAAATTTGGGGCTAGCATTAACCAACTACTCCAGCCAGGTCAGTCCATTACTCCAAACCCTCAAAATACTGACCACAAAAATCCAATGAATACAGCTAATGCTTTCAATACCTTTTTTACTAATGCTATACAAACACTAGCTAGTCAACGATCACCTAATAACTTCACTCTACCTTTGCATAAATCAACCTTACCCCCTACTTTTCATATTCAACCTGTCCCAACCACAAATATTCTAACCCTTCTACAGAAACTAAAACCATGCTCACCTTCAGCAGACCAACTACCTGTTGAATTCCTACAACAATCAGCCAAAGCTATTGCTTATCCCATTTCTATTCTGATCAATAGAACTATTACTGAAAGTCATATCCCCAGTTTATGGAAAATTTCCCATATTATCCCCTTCCATAAAGGTGGACACTCCACTGAACTCTCCAACCACCGCCCCAATTGCCCTTCTCTCTCCTTTGGCAAAGATCATGGAGAAATGCATTCACAGACAATTACTTGACCATCTAACCCAAAATAATTTACTTTCAAACTGTCAACATGGATTCAGACCTTCACATAGCACTACTACTGCCTTTCTTCCCTTCACATATTGTATCAACAAAAAAACGGTCTTAACAAGCTTTCTTCAGCACTATTTATTGACCTTTCTAAAGCTTTTGACATGGTAAATCACCAAATTTTCATCAAAATACTGAAATCCCTGTCACTAGATACATCTTCTATAAAGTGGTTCCAGTCCTACCTTGATAAAAAACAACAGGCCATACTATGGCATAAGTCTCTCTCCACTCACCTGCCCTTCAACCTTGGTGTCCCTCAAGGGTCCATCCTAGGACCTCTAATTTTTCCATATTTATTAATGACCTTCACCTTGCCATCCCCCAAGCCTCATGCATACAATATGCAGATGACTCCCCACTGATATGCTCAGCCACCTCCTCTTCTGAACTTCAGTCTCTTACCCAACAAATATTTAACACAGTTGAGCAATGGTTCACACATAGATGCCTTCTCCTAAACCCCAAAAAGACTAAACTCCTCCTCTTCTCTCCCACCAATAAGTCTTCTCCTCTTGATTTCTCAGTTATCTTTACCAATAAAACTATTATATCCCCTGAACCAACCACCAAACTATTGGGTATCACCATTGACAACAATCTGAACTTTGATGTCCATATTAACAATACTATAAACACTGTCAACAAAAAACTTGGCTGTCTCTATAGGATAAAATATTTCCTCTTACCTTCAGCTAAAACCACTATAGCACACA
This sequence comes from Protopterus annectens, assembly GCF_019279795.1. Taxonomy (NCBI): domain Eukaryota; kingdom Metazoa; phylum Chordata; order Ceratodontiformes; family Protopteridae; genus Protopterus; species Protopterus annectens. The sequence continues at coordinate 1,978,104,186 of NC_056728.1, read as the reverse complement.
CTCATCTAATCTCTTCACTTCTTTATGCCTCACCCATTTTTACTAATCTATCTAAAAATAACTTTAGCAGATTGGAAATGTCTTGCAATAACATTGCCAGATTTGCTACAGGCAACCCATTTAGAACCCACCATTGCATTAATTTAAAGCAGCTGGGATGGCTTGAACTACAAAATCTGATTAAATTCCATCAACTATCTATAGCCCACAACACTCTTTACAAATCTTCCAAAACTCCTATTCTATCCACACTTATCACTCCTTATAAAAACCTGAAATCCTTAAGGTCTTCTCAGAGACTTCTAGTACATACCACTAAACCAAACAACAAGGCTGGTAACTCCCTCTTTTCTAATATTGTTGGAAAAGCCTGGAATCTCCTCCCCAGTGAACTCTCCTCACTTCCCTCACTATCATGCTTCAAAAACAAATAATTGAAAGTGTTCCTCAGAACACACTGGTTATGCCCCTGTCCTAAGACTGACTAGTTATGTGTCTCTTAATACTTTGCTCTTCCTACCCCTTCTACTCATTAACTGTAATTCCTTCCTTATTAACCATAATACTATCTCCCTCTAGAACATCTTGATTGTACTAGCATGCTATGTTATGCCTGTATTCTGCACTGCTGAATTTACTGTGGTAACCTGTAATATGCATTGTAAATATGATTTTTTGTTTAATGTTTCCTTATTTGTTATCTTGTTAATTTCATTGTTCTGTCTTGGAGCTTATCTCCCTGGGCCTCTACTGAAAATGGACATGTATCCAGTTAGACTAGCCCGGTCAACAAATGTAAAATAAATAATAAATAAATGCCTATGTCCACATCCCCATCAGGGAATCGTGCAGAAAATTCCTGCGCTTCAAAGCAGGCTATCAACGCTTTCAGTTCTCTGCACTGCCCTTTGGCTTATCTACTGCTCCCAGAGTATTCACCAAATGCTTGGCACCAGTGATTGCATTCTGCAGACAGAGAAATATACAGATTTACCTTTACCTGGATGACTGCCTCATTCAGGCAGAGTGCAAAGAAAAGTTGCTCCAGGACCTTCTCTTTGTCAAATCACTCCTAACTTCCCTAGGGTTCACCATCAATGAGAAAAAATCAAAACAAAACCCCACCAGAAAAATTGATGTTAAGTTGTCTATCTCACCTTCGTTCTTGCTGTTTGGAATCAGAGCCGATCCTCGGCTCCAACTTGGCCTTCTTCAATAGCTTGAGAGCTGTTTACTGGCTCGAGGCTACCCCTTATCCCATGATGCCTAGCGAAAGCTACCCAGATCTCATTTGCCGCTTCAGCTACGAGGTGTCGTTTCTGGCTCAGGCTTGTATACTTTTGTATATTTATATAATTATATTTGTTTAAATGTCTTGAAACTGGTATACTTCCCCTTATAGTTTTATTCTCTGTGGGTGTTGTTTGTGGACATTGCTTCTTTCTGCATTTCCTTTTTTTCTTAAGAACTCGTTTAAATTAGAGAATTCTCCCCTCCCTTAGGACAGCTGTTTCAGAGTCTTGGACGATGGACAGATACGGAAAGTGAATGTTTGCTTCAGTGACCTTCTCGATGAGGTCCCTGAACTATGTATGTCATTTTACTCGTCTTCAAAGGGATCTCCTGAAAGAGGATGGAGATGCCCTTCAAGATCCTACAGCTGAGGGAGTACAAGCCAATGTAGCTTCCCAGCTGGCGACTCTTAATTCCATAGTCAACTCCTCCATGAGGCTGATTTCCTATGCAGCCGATGGAGCAAGCAGAGCCGCTGGTACAGGTGTGGCCCTCAGGAGACATGCTTGGATGCGGCTGTGTCAGTTTGCGGAACCCTTTCAAGCATCCTTCACCAATACTTCCTTTGATGTCTCCTTTCTCTTTGGGCCTCAGGTGAAAGACACGTTGATCAGGTGTGAGCAAGAAGGCAAGACTCTCTCTGCCGTGGGAGTCCATTTTTCCACTACCTCTAGACCTTACCCCAAGGGTCAGAAGAGTGGGAAGATGTGGTTCCGGAAATCCCAGGGATCCTTGCCTGACACACGTGGTGATTTTTCCTCCAGAGGCAGAGGAGGAAACAACAATAACAGACGCCACCCTCGTGGCAGAGGGGGGCCGCAGAACCAGGGTGACAGAGAATCCTTCTCTGGCAAGCCCTTCCAGCATCCCTGAAGGGTTGCCTGGCTGCTCACCTCTGGAGGCAGTCGGGGGAAGACTTTTGCTGTACCCAAAAGCCTGGCAAAATTTAACAAGAGACAGATGGGTACTATCCATTATATCCGGAGGTTACAAACTTCCCTACCATCAAGCCCCCTTACAGTCAAAAAAGGCCCTTCCAGATGTTCCACCCATCTGAGGGAGCAAGCAGTCATAGAGGTTTCAAAACTGCTAGAAAAAAGAGCCATTCAGGAAGTCCCTGCAGACCAGCTCGGATCCGGAACTTACTCAAGATTCTTTTTGGTACCAAAAAAGACAGGGGACTGGAGACTGATTCTGGATGTCAACAGACTAAACAAATCTGTACAAAGAGAAAAGTTTTGGATGGTCATGCTACAGTTCATTCTACCCTTTCTGGGTCAGGACAATTGGATGTGCTTGATAGATCTTCAAGATGCATACTACACCATATCAAGATGGACAGACACTCCAGGAGATTTCTTCGCTTCCGGGTAGGGGCCAGTTATTACCAGTTCAGACCTCTACCCTTTGGTCTCACCTCAGCCCCCAGGGTGTTCACCATGTGTATGGCAGTAGTCACGGCTCACCTGAGGCATCAAGGATTCCAGGATTTTCCATATCTAGATGATTGACTCCTCACTGATACCACCAGGCATCAACTCTTACAAGCGTGGGATTATACAATCACTTCATGCACTCAACTAGGCATCACAATAAATTTCAAAAAATCTGTCTTGTTGCCCTGTCAGCCTTTCATTTACATAGGTGCAGAATTAAACACAAGGGAGATGTTTGCAAGATTACCACTGGAAAGAGTTTCCACAGTTCGTCAACAAGTGTTAATCCTAATGCAGAGAAAAAGGATTCAAGTCAGATATGTCCTTCAAGCTCTGGGCACCATGGCAGCTACCATTCTTCTATCTCCATTAGCGCATTTCCACATGAGAATTCTTCAGTGGCTTCTTTTCACACAGTGGTCCTTTCAGGCTCTTCCCATGTCTCACATAATCCTGATTACAGAAGCATGGAAAAGGCACCCGTCTTGGTAGATGGACTCCCCACTAGTGTCTCAGGGCAGACCTTTCATACAGCCTCCACCGGTAGCCACAGTGACCACGGATGCCTCCCTGATAGGGTGGGGGGGCATTATCTGGGCAGAACAGTCCAGGGCACTTGGCAACCTCATGAGTACCATCTGCATATCAATGTCCTAGAAATGAGAGCCATGCTTCTGGTGTTGCAAGCCCTTCAAGACTCTCTTTCTTCTGGGACCATTGCAATTCAAACAGACAACATGTCACTGGTGTGGTACATCAACAAACAGGGCGGAACCAGGTCCTACCCCCTGTGTTGTGGCAATGGACAATTTCCTCCCAACGTTTTTTGATTGTCACACACATCCCTGGGAGATTCAATATCATAGCGTACAGGCTCAGCAGAGCTATTCTCATGCCTTACAAGTGGTCTCTGAATCAGGAAGTTGCAGATCTTATCTTCCACAAATGGGGATAGCCTTGCTGTGATCTGTTTGCCACCCCTCTCAACAGCAAATGCAGCAACTACGTCTCCCTTCTTCCGCTTCCAGGTCACATACCCAGAGATGCTCTAGTCCACAATTGGCCTCAGGGACTCCTTTATGCTTTTCCCCTGTTTCCCCTAATACCAAGACTCATACAGAAAACAAAATCTTTGGGTTGCAAAATGATCCTCATTGCCCCTTATTGGCTTCGACAGATATGGATGTTAAGTTGTCAAACTCGCCTTCATTCTTGCTGGATGGGTTCGGAGCCGATCCTCGGCTCCGACTCGGCACTTGCTAAGCTCGAGAGCTAATTTTACCAGCTCGAGGCAACCCTATATCCCATGATGCAAGGCGTGACTACCTAGATCTCGTTTGCCGCTTCGCGAAGAGGTCTCATTTTACCAGCTCAGGTAGAATTTTAGTATTTTTGTACTAAAGTCAGTCAGGAAAATTTCCATTTTCCTTATTTCTTTTTCTTAACAGTTAGAGTAAACTAGTACCTATCTATCTTGCCCTATATTACCTTTCTAATTTGTATTAGGGATAGTTTTTTCCTCCCTTCAGGCCTTAAGCCTCCCTTCCATTATTTTTCTGTCAGGAAGTCTGGGTGTGTTAGTCAGTTTTCACCCTTTTCATTAGCTAACTGTGTGACTGGTGTGTGTGTGTGTTTTTTGTGTTGGCATACCATGTCAAAAGAAGTAAAGGTCTCAGGCTTCAAGAAGTATGACTCGTGCTGTCAGAAAATGTCTCTGACAGACGGTCACACTTCTTGTGTGTACTGCCTGGGGCCTCTACACCTGCAGGACTCCTGTGCTATTTGTCACTCCTTCAGCCAGAGAGTCCTGCAGGAACGTAGGAACAAATTAATTCTACGTGGCTTGTTGAAGCCAGAGAGTTCCCCGACCAAGACTGGGTCGGGAAAGCCCTCTAAGCCACCTAAAGCCCAGGCTGTAGCTACTAAGCCTTCGGTGGTGGCTCCGACTCCTTCGGAGTTGAGATCGGCTCCGGCTGGAGCCGATCTTTCTATCTTTGAGGTGGTGGTATCGGTGCCGGCTGGCTCCGATACACTTACACCGATGTCGATGTCGGCTCCGGCCGGAGCCGATGTATCTTTGACCAGGACTGATGCCGATAAGCTGTCAGCTCCATCTGGAACCGAAGGGTCTTCGGCTCTGATGGCTCTTTCCAAGAAGAGATCTTGCTCCCCTTTCCTGGAGTCGATTCGCTCGGCTCCGGGATCTCCTCTGCTTTCGGAGCGGAGCCATCGGAGCCGATCTTCAAGGTCTTCCAGGCTGTCAGACCATGACTTGGAGAGGGTGGTAAGTAGACTGCTGAAGTCACAGGCACTGGCCCAGATGCTCCATAGCCCGTCTCAGCAGATAGCCGCTATCCCTCATCCCCCTGAAATTCCTCCTCCGACTCTCCTTCAGAGTTAGGAGCTGGAGCTTCTCGGATCGTTGACCGTGGGTGCGCTGGAGCCGATACCTCCCCTGTCGGCTCCTTTGTTTTCGACTCCAATTTCCTCCATGAGACCTTCCTTGGAGGGATTCGGTCATCGGGTCTGCCTTGTCGGCTCTGAGGGGGTGAGTGGCATCGGACCCTTGTCCGACCCCGCTCTCCCTCTTGGAGCTTCGGCATTGGTGAGCTCGGCACCGACATCAGCCTCTGAGCCTTCTCTTTCGGCGGGACCGGGGATTCCTGTTTCTTCGGAGCGGGAGTCTTCTGGCCTCCCTGGAAGGGGAGCCTTTGAGGTGATGAGGAGTGTTCTAGCCCCGGAGCTGATTCAACGGTCAGTTCCATTAGCTCCTCCCTCTTCGGTGCCTGTCGATGTCTCTTCCCATTCTCTTGCTCCCGGACCCAGAGATCCATTGCCGCAGGTTTCCCCATTGGGAAGAACTTCCTCTTCCGAGGTTTCTCCTGATCCTTCGAGAGAACCCCCGCGTAAGAGGACGTGCAAGAGGAAGCACACAGACTCCCGCGAGTCTACGACATCAGATACCGACTTAGATGAGTCGGAGGGTTCCCCACGGTCCCCATCTGAGGATGTCTCCTTTTCAGACATCCTGGAAATCCTTAAGCAGAGGGGGAACTGGCCTTCCATTAACCCCTCCGAGAATGAGTCGGTATACCTGGAGGCTTTTGGATCTCAACCCTCCACCTCCTGGGTGTCTCCACCTTTCAACCCGCTCATGGAAGTCTTGGCTCGAAAGGCGTGAACCAGTCCCCAGGAGGCCTTCTAAATTCATCATGGCCCCCGCAGACAAACAGTTTCTCACCAAAGGTGTCCCTGTTGATGCCATGGTGGTGGCAGCTGCCACCAAGAAGGAACTTGCCGATCCTTCTGTACCTGTCCATCCTCCTAACAAGGACTCTAGGACCATGGATAGGTACGGTAAGCAGATGATTTCTTCAGCGACCTTCGCCATGCGCTTGCTGAACTATCTCTGTCACTTTACCCGGCTTCAGAGAGATATTCTCAAGGAACTGGGTGAGGTAGTTCAGGATCCGTCAGCTGCTGGGGCTCAAGAGAAGATTGCCTCACAGCTCGGAATCCTAAATTCTATAACTAACTCCTCCATGCGGCTCATTTCTTATGCAGCCGATGGGGCGAGTACAGCCACAGGCACAGGAGTAGCACTTAGGCGTCAGTCCTGGATGCGGCGTTGTAATTTTGCAGACCCCTTTAAGGCGTCCTTTACTAATACTCCCTTCGATGGTTTGGCTTTGTTCGGGCCTCAGGTGAAGGACACATTGACCAGGTGTGAGCAAGATGGCAAGACTCTTTCTGCCGTAGGAGTTCATTTCTCCACCCCTTCAAGACCCAATCCCAAAGGTCAAAAGGGAGGGGAAAATGTGGTTCCATAAATCTCAGGGAGTCATGCCGGACGCATGTGGTCAGTTTACCCCCAGAGGCAGAGGGGGTAATAACAATAGACACCGCCCTAGGGGCAGAGGGGGTCCGCAGAATCAGGGTAGCAGAGATCCTCTCTCTGATAAATCCTTCCAGCACCCCTGAGGTGTTGCCCGACTGTCCACCCTTGGAGGCAGTCGGGGGAAGATTGTCGCTGTACCCAACAGCCTGGCGTTCCCTTTCTCAAGACAAATGGGTACAGTCGATCATATCCGAGGGTTACAATATCCCTTTCGTGAGATATCCCGCTCCTCATCAATCCCTCCCAGACGTTTCACCCGGTCTAAGGGAGTTGGCAAAGCTGGAGGTATCAAAGCTCCTAGCAAAAAGAGCCATCCAACTAGTACCAGCAGACCAGGTAGGATCCGGAATCTACTCAAGATTCTTTTTGGTTCCCGAAAAGACGGGAGATTGGAGACCAATTTTAGACCTCAGCAAACTAAACAAGTTTGTCAAGAAGGCAAGGTTCCGGATGGTCACGCTTCAGTCCATTCTACCCTTTTTGGGCAAGGACAACTGGATGTGCTCAATAGACCTTCAGGATGCATACTATCACATAAAAATTCACAGGCGCTCCAGAAGGTTTCTCCGCTTTCGGCTGGGGACCAGTCATTTTCAATTGAGAGCCCTGCCCTTTGGTCTCACTACAGCCCCCAGAGTGTTTACCAAATGTATGGCAGTGGTCACGGCTCACCAGAGACATCAAGGATTCCAGGTGTTTCCGTATCTAGATGACTGGCTCCTCTCTACCACCACCAGGCATCAACTTCTCAAGGCCAGGGACTACACTCTTCACATCTGCAACCAGTTAGGGATCTCTATAAACTTCGAAAAATCTTCATTGTCTCCTTGCCAATCTATTACCTTTATAGGTGCAGAATTAGACACTGTCGGGATGTCAGCAAGACTCACAAACCAAAGAATTCTGGACATCAAAAAGTATGTTCGGATCATACTTCTCAGCAAAAAGATCAGGGCCAGATTTGTCCTGAAGGTGCTAGGTCTTATGGCTGTGGCCATCGTACTGCTTCCTTTAGCTCGCTTCCACATGCGTCTTCTGCAGTGGATGTTGTTCACCCAGTGGTCATTCCAGCAGCTTCCCATGCACCACGAGATCTTTGTGATGCAATCTTGCAAGAATCACCTAACCTGGTGGATGTCTTCTCCGCAACTCCATCAGGGCCGACTGTTTGTTCCCCCAGTCCCGGTTGCCATAGTCACTTCGGATGTCTCTCTGATCGGGTGGGGGGGGCATTATCAGGGCAGGATGGTCCATGGGACTTGGCAACCCATAGAATACCATCTGCAAATAAATGTCCTAGAGATGAGAGCAGTGCTTTTAACGTTGCAAGCCCTCAGCGACTTTCTTCCTTTAGGGACTATTGCAGTTCAGACGGACAACATGTCCGTAGTCTGGTATATCAACAAACAGGGCGGGACCAGGTCCTATCCACTGTGTCGAGAAGCTCTCAAACTTTGGCAGTGGGCAATCTCCTCTCATCGGTTTCTGATAGCAACGCATATCCCCGGGAAATCCAACCTCTTAGCGGACAGACTGAGCAGAGCTATTCTCATGCCACATGACTGGTCTCTCAAACAATCAGTAGTGGACGAGATTTTTCAGAAGTGGGGCATTCCTTGCTGCGACCTTTTTGCCACACCCCAAAACAGCAAATGCCCAGACTTCTTCTCCCTCTTTCCACTACCAGGCCATCCCCCCTGAGGATTGGCCCCGGGGACTTCTTTATGCCTTTCCTCCATTCCCGCTGATACCTCAAGTGATTCAGAAAGCTACCGTCTTGAGAGCCAAGTTGATTCTCATTGCCCCTTAATGGCCTCGACAAATTTGGTTTCCGTCCCTACATCGTCATCTCTTGGTTCAGCCTTGGCATCTGGATCCAATTCCCGATCTTCTGACCCACCATTTGGGTCATCTGCACCAGGCCATTCATTCTCTCAACCTCATTGCTTGGTTGCTCCACTTCCTTCCTTAGCCAGGCTTCCTATGATTTCTAATCCCGTGCGAGATATCATAGTAGCTTCTCTAAAGTCCTCTACCAGAAGGATTTATGCTAGTAAATGGCAGCGTTTTTCCTTCTGGGCAAAGTCCAGGGACATAGATCCCTTTACTGCTCCAGTGCAGTCAGTCTTGGACTTCCTAGCTGAGATTTTTCAATCGGGTTCTTCTTCCTCGACAGTTAAGGTTCAGCTGGCAGCGATCTCAAATTTTCATGTTGGCTTAGCGGATCAAAACATAATGTCTCACAAGCTTTGCAAAGCCTTTCTTAGACGGATCTTTCTGCTGAAACCCCCAATCAAAGATCCCCCTCCGCAATGGGACCTGAATTTAATGCTGGCATCCTTGATTCTGCCTCCCCTTGATCCGGCTGCTACATGCTCATTAAAATTTCTTTCCTGGAAGACAATTTTTCTGGTTGCTGTTACTTCAGCCAGGAGGGTGTCTGAACTTCACGCTCTCTGTGTCCGTCCCCCATACTTGGTTTTCCACAAAGATAGAGTATCTTTAAGAACTAATCCATCTTTCTTGCCCAAGGTTGTTTCCCAGACGAATATTAACCAATTTATTGAATTGCCAGTTTTTTTCCCTAATTATTCTGACAGAGCGGAACAGAAACTTCATTGTTTGGATGTCCATCGCCAACTCAGATATTACTTGGAAAGAACTAAACAATTCAGAAAATCTGATCAACTGTTTCTTTCTTATGCAGAAAACAGGAAGGGTCTTCCGGTCTCCAATTATTATATCAGATGGCTTATCCAGATACGCCCATTTCTACCATGTTTTGTATCTCCTTAGGGGCAAGCATTACTCAAACCGCTGAATCACTTACAAATGCCTTCTACCAGCACCTACAGGACTGCATGGATCAGACAATCGGAAACAAAACTAAGACTCTTTGTACCAAAGGCAAGCGTCCAGTCTGGTGGACCCCAGCCATAAACAAGCTCTACAACAAAAGGAGGAAGCTACTACAAGATAGAGCAAAATCCTTGAAAGGTAAGACACCTTTGATCATTATAAGTAAAAACTAAGAGCTCTCATAAAATCATCCAAGGCAAATTTTGAGAGAAAAATCGCCAAGGACTCAAAAGACAATCATAAGGCCTTCTTTAGCTATGTTAGAAACCTAGGAGGAAGCTCCCAGATATGCTCAGAATTAGTTCAAAATGATGTGAAGATTACTGAACCTACACACATTGCCAACATACTGGCTGACAGATTCAGTACAAACTTCTCCCCCCTCCCCCAAAGGAGAGATATCTATACCAGAGGATTGTAGCCCCAAACATCTCCAACGCCCAGGTGAGAACTGCCCTCTCCAAGGCAAAAAACACAGCATCCATGGGACCAGATGGTGTCCCCGGCTGTGTGCTCCACGAACTCAATGAGGAATTAAACCCGCAGTTAGGACAGCTGTTTAATCTTAGCCTCACCTCAGGATACGCCAAGGAGTGGCGGCGACTGTGGTCCCACTTCACAAGGGTGGTGCCTCCACCGACCCTGGTAATTACCGTCCCATTAGCTTGATAAGCCTTATCTGCAAAGCCATGGAGAGGATCATAATGGAACTCATAAATAAAGACACAGGGAACTTGCAGACTTTGGATCCAACCCAGTTTGGCTTTGTCAAAAGGCAGATCATGCCTTTTAAACTTGGTTGACTTTTTCGAGACAGTCACCAAGGCCATTGATGAGGGAAAGGCAGTCCATACAGCCTACCTCGACCTGGCAAAGGCCTTCACACAATACCCCACTCAGGTATCATCGAAAAACTCATCAGCTTGAATGTAAAACCCATACATCACAAGATGGGTTGCAAACTGGCTAAGTGACAGAACCCACAGGGTCAGAGTTGCTGGAGCCATGTCAGACTCAAAGCCTGTCACAAGTGGTGTCCCACAGGGCTCAGTCCTGGGTCCACTCTTGTTCGCATCTACTTTTCTGAAGTACAAGCAAACACAGGAGGGTTATGGCTGACAAAGTTTGCAGATGACTGCAAACTGGCCATAGTCGAAAACACATCTGACACAGATATCCTTCAGAAGGGCCTCACAGAAACGGATAACTGGTGCCAGAGCCATGGCCTAAAGTTAAACGCCAAGAAATGCATAGTCATACCCTTCGGGAAAACAAGGTTACCCCTAGCTACCATATAGGTGGCAATCCACTGAGCACAGAAGTCATCAGGGATCTGGGGACCCAGGTTGACAGTAGCCTGCTTGACACTCATGTTGCTAAAGTAGTTAGGAAAACCTTCTACATTGCCCACCTGATCATGAAGGGATTCACATCTAGATCAAGGGAGGTCATTGTCCCCTTGTACTCATCACTCATTAGACCTATGATTGAGTACAATGCCCTATTCGGTATGTATCTGACTCGACACCTGCAGCAGCTGGAAAGGCCCCAAAAGTTCCTCACCAAAAGGATAAAGGGTCTCAAAAATATGTCTTATGCTGCCCGACTGAAAGAACTCCAGCTCTATTCAGTCTCATACCGCTTGCTCAGAGGTGACCTATGCCTGACATATAAGGCCATGTCAAACCCAGATTTGATGAATATGTTTCACCTCAAAAACTATAGATCCCTCTGAATCACAAGGTCGGTAGACTCAAACCTTGACACGGTTATAAATAGAACGTGCTGGAGGGACAAATTCATCACCCAGAGACTCCCTATGCTGTGGAACAAAATCCCGGTACATGTGAGGCAGAGCACCTCGCTGGCCTTGTTCAAGAGGAATCTTGACCAATGGATGGGAGATCGCAGATATACCCCAGGGATTACTTCAGTGTCGCTGCTTGACAGAGGCACAGCAAAATAATAGGCATAGTTTTATTCAAACTAAAGGGGTGGCGAAAGCCACATAACTATGGGCTAGGCTTATAAATGCCCTTGGGCAGATAGCCTAATATGAACCTATGAACCTATGAACCTAATTCTAACATCATGTCTCATAAGCTCTGTAAGGCTTTTTTGAGAGGAACATCTCTTCTTAGACCTCCAGTGAGATATCCCCCTCCTCTTTGGGATCTTAATTTAGTCTTAACTTCCTTAATTTTGCCTCCTTTTGAACCGGCAGCATCATGTTCCCTTACGTTTCTGTCTTGGAAGACACTTTTTCTGGTTGCTATTACTTCAGCTAGGTGTGTCTCAGAACTTCAAGCACTATGTGTTCGCCCTCCTTACCTGGTGTTTCACAAGGACAGAGTTTCTCTGAGGACCAATCCATCCTTTCTTCCTAAAGTCTGCTCAGAGAACAATGTAAATCAATCCATAGATCTCCCAGTGTTCTTTCCCAATCACAGCAACAAGGCAGAATACAAGTTTCACCAACTGGATGTTCATAGACAATTGCGTTTTTACCTTCATAGAACTAAAGAACTAAGGAAGTCAGACCAGTTATTTCTCTCTTATGGCTTCAGCAAACAAGGCCTCCCAGTTTCCAAGGTGACCTTATCCAGATGGTTATCTAATACTATTACCTTTATTTACCAGTTACGGAATAAAGAGTTACCAGCTAAACCAAAAGGTCATTCTACCAGGGCATTAGCCACCTCCATAGCTTTTCAGTCTAGGTTGCCCATAGATTCAATCTGTGCAGCTGCCATGTGGGCAAACCCTTATACCTTTATATCTCATTACAAGGTGGATATGGTCTCCCAGAGCAGAGCTGACTTTGGTTCCACTGTTCTAAAGAGTCTGTTCCAATGAGCCACCCAGGATGTTAGGTGCTAGGGACGCTGTCCCAAACAGCAAGAACGAAGGCGAGATAGACAACTTAACATAAAGAAGTTATGTACCTATCATAACATTCCGTGTTAGTTGTCTTCATCTCACCTTCCTTCTTGCGTCCCTCCCTCCTTCCTCCGTCCTAGTGGACTGAGAGGAGTTCTTGTTTTCACTGGCTGAGTATTTTTTTTCCTTATTGTTCTTCTGGCCAGGTTTTTCATAACCTATTCTATAATTAGATGTATTTAACAACCAGTTTTTAGATAACTGGTTTTCTCAACTTATGTCTGGGATTAGCTATTACAAATGAGATCTGGGTAGCTTTCACTAGGCATCATGGGATAAGGGGTAGCTTCGAGCCAGGAAACAGCTCTCGCACTATTGAAGATGGCCAAGTCGGTGCCGAGGACTGGCTCTGATCCCAAACAGCAAGAAGGAAGGCGAGATGAAGACAACTAACATGGAATGTTATGGTAGGTACATAACTTCTTTTTTTCCTGGGAGCTGTGCGAGACACAACAACCCAAATGGCCTTCCTATCCCCAGAAAAGCAGAGGTTCCTGCCTCTCTACTTCTCCCAGCTGGCTTCCAGAAGTCACCTCACTGCAAGGAAGTTCCTGCAAGCACTGAGATACATGGCATCTTGCATCCTTCTCATCTCTTTCGCCAGGCTTCACATGAGAAAACTTCAGTGGTACTTAAAGAACCATTTCCAAATGGATTTCACACTGTATCCATTTTTGCTACAGACAACATGGGAAACCCATCCCTAAGTCTGTCCGTACCCACTCCACTAGAGCAACCTCCATTTCCACTGCCTTCCTCAAAGAAGTACCTACTAGGGACATCTTGGAAGCGGCCACCTGGACCTCTGTCCATACCTTCACAAAGCATTACCATCTACCTCTCTTTTCTATGTCTAGGGCAGGGTTTGCCTCTGCAATCCTGCAGGGCCTTCTGTCCCATACCTAGGACTCAACCTATCCTTCCACCCTTTTCCTCAGCTTTGGAAATCCTCCCACAGGTGATGACTGCAACAGTGAAACACGAAGAACATAGTACAGTTGTGTACACTTACCATAAATGTAGATGTTCGAGTGTACTCACTGTTGCAGTCGTGGTTTCCCTCCCTCTATCCTGCATTTAACATCTTCCCCTAGGGGGGACACAATCTTCCCAAGGTGGTTTTTAGCCACCAGGACCACTTCTCTCTTTTCCCTTGTGCTTCTGATGAGTTAGGGCAAGAAAAACTTATGTAATGATGTCGGCTGCCTTGCTTTACAGCACTGACGACTTGACGTCAGAATACAGGTGACGGCAGCTGGCGCACAAAAACATTGACTTTGGTATTTGGGTCGACTGTGGGCTACCACAGCAGGGATAGCTCCCACAGGTGATGACTGCAACAGTGGATACCCTCGAACATCTACATATATGGTAAGTGTACACAACTGTACTTTGCCACTAATCCCCAAAGTTCTACAGAAAGCCAAATCATTGAGTTGCAGATTAATACTCATCTCTCCATACTGGCCTCATCAAATCTGGTTTCCTTTCCAATGGCCTCATCTCAGAGAAGATGGATCCTGGACCTGGTACCAGATATTCTGACTCATCAGTCAGGAATGCTTCATCCCTCTATCCAAACCCTCAAACTGACAGCTTGGCTGCTCCACTTCCAGTCTTAGCCAGGCTTTCAGACATATCCCCTGCAGTGAGAAACATTCTAATTTCATCTCATAAGACAACAACTAGAAAGCTTTATGCTAGCAAATGGAAAATGTCTTCTTGTTGGGCTTCCAAGAATCACACAGATCCCTTCACTGCCCCTGTAAGTACAATTTTAGATTTTTAATGAAGGCGCTGCAGCAGCTACCATACAAGTACAGTTAGCCACCATATGTAACTACCACATAGAAGACATGGGTTCAAAAATAATGTCTCACACTTTGTGCAAAGCCTTCCGGAGAGGTACATTTTTACTAATGTCTCCAATAAGGGAATCATCACCTCCATGGGACCTCAATTTGGTACTGACTACTCTGATTTTCCCACCATACGAACCAGCTTCCTCTTGCCAACTTAAATTTCTAACCTGGAAAACAGTCTTTTTGATACATTACCTCAGCAAGGAGGGTCTCAGAACTTCAAGCTGTGTCCATATGCCCTCCCTATTAGTTTTTCACAAAGACATTGTCTCTCTTAGAACAAATCCTTCATTCCTTCCCAAAGTGTGCTCTGAGACCAGTTTGAATCAGTCCTTCGACCTGCCTGTTTTCTTTCCAAACTATGGCAACAAGGCAGAATATAAGCTACACCAATTGGATGTCCACAGGCAGATATGCTTCTGCTTGCATAGAACAAAGGAATTTAGAAAATCTGACCAGTTATTCGTCTCCTTCTCAGATAATAGAAAAGGTGCACTGATATCAAAAGTTGCCTTGTCAAAGTGACTTATGCACACTATTACCTGCGCATATAATTCTCAGCATAAACAACTGCCAGGAAAGATTAGAGGCCACTAAACAAGAGATCTGAAGTAGGCAGACTTCATTCGTCTGCAACCTGTGGGGGTATCGGATCCGACCTCGGATCCGAGCCGGCAATTCAAAAGCTTAGGCTCCGAGCTCCTAGCTCCTCCCTCTTACCCATAACCCCTTGCCAAGCCCTGACTGACCTCAGATTTCGTTTGCCGCTTTTCAAGAAGCAACGGAATTCTCGGGCTCCTGGCATTGGTTGAGATAAGAGTAGATTTTTTGACAGAAAAAGTTTTCAATTTCTCTGTTTTTGTTATTAATCTAGTTAGTGTTGTGTGTGGTTAAGGCTTTCCTCCCTCTTTAGTTAATTTTTCTCGGGTTTTCGTAGTTTGTTTGTGTGTGTGTGTATTTAGGCCTTAGTGATGTCTGAAGCCCCTAAGGCTGTTTTCTCGAAATGTAGTGTGGCCATAAGCTGTCCCCAGCAGATGGCCACACTGCTTGGTCATCTTGGGGTTGAACACCTGTCTTCTGGTTGTACCATTTGTGCAGGTTCAACCCCGGGCTTTAAGGAACGGAGGAAGTTGGTGCTGGCGGGTCTTTTACCCCCAGATACTGCCGGCCTCTGCCTTCCATTCAGCAACCTGTTGCTGTGAGTTCTCCCTCCGGCTGGGACTCAACCTCCCTTAAAGTTGCCTGAGGGGAAGGATTCTTCTAGGGAAAGACAGAAGGAGAGGCACAGGGAGAAGCACCACAAGAGGAGAGCCGAAACTTCTAGTTCGGCTCCTCCATCTAAGCGGGCCTCCCTGTGCCTTCTAGCTTTCCTCCTCCTCGGCTCCACTCCCCGGTTCTCTCCTGGACCCGAGGAGGAGGGAAACTAACCCTTCCAGGAGGTCACCGAGACGGCTCTCTAGGTCCGCCGTGGCCTCCTCTAGATCGACTTTTTCAATGAGCGAAGCTGATATGGACGGATGATGAGGAAATTCATCCAGGCCCAAATGCAAATGGGAGTGCTCTAGCTCCCCCATCCGGGAGAGGCTTCACCCCTTTTTCACCCCTTAGCTCCTTCTCCGACCCATACCACGGGTTCGGAGCTATCGGCGCCGTGCAGATTTGGATCGGGGTGGGTCGGATCCAATAGGTGGGCGCACCGGATCCGTCCCATCCCTTGAGTGCTTCCGGTGCCGGACCCGACCTCTCGGAGCCGAGGGCGAGCCTCGGGTCGAGGGAGCTGGTGTGTCTTCGGCTCGTCCAGGTCGGAGCACACTGGTCTCTCGGATCCGACGGTTTCGGCTCCGACTCCGATCCGTACGTCGGATCCGAGTGGGGGTCGGCTCTCGGGGCTTAGAGAAGCTGGCTCCCCCTTGGCTTTCAACGTTATGGAAAGGGCACTGTCGAGGACATCCGGACCCCCGGTCCCTGCCACGGCTCCATCCCGCACTCCATTGCAGTTGGGCCAGGCCCCCACCAGCCAGTCCCAGGGACAGCCCGCCTCGTTGTCCCAAGTGGTTCCCTTGGAACATCCGACTGCTGAAGAGTACTCCTCGGACAGCCCCCCCGATGAAGTACCTCGGGCGTAAGTGCAGAGGAGGCACATGGACTCCCCTGAGTCCATCACTGAAGACATCGGACTTGGATGAAGGGAAGGCTCCCCTAGGTCACCCCTGAGGACGTCTCATTTGGAACATCATGGAGATGTTAAGGATCAGGGGGTGGTCTGCCCCCAAGGCTTCTTGGACGAGTCTGTGTTCTTGGAGGCATTCAGGCGGGCCCTTCTACCTCTTGGGTGTCCCTCCTGCTGACCCCCTGGTGGATCTTATATCCATCAGGGCGTGGAAGGATCCGGACACCATTGAGCCTATCCCTAAGTGCCCGGACCGCATTCTTTCTCCTCCATCAGACCGCACCCACTGGAGTAAGGGTCCCCCAGTAGATGCCATGATGATGGCTGCAGCCACGAAGAGGGAATTGGCCCAGGAGAGTCCCTCCGTCCATCCTCCGGGCAAGGAGTCCCGTTCGATGGATCGCATTGGGAAGCGAGTTTTTAGTTCAGCGACCTTCTCCTTGAGAGCTGAACTACATGGCAGATGTCATTAGGATGCAGCGGGATCTGATTAAAGAATACGCTGCATCTCCCCGAGTCCATCTCAGTGAGGATAAACAGGTTTACTCCACCCGAATGGCCACTCTCAGATCAGTATCCAACACATCTATCGCGGCTGCTGTCTCATGCTACTGAGGGAGCCGCTAGAGCCAGCGGAGCAGGCCTAGTCATGAGGCGACAGGCCTGGCTCCGCCATTGTGATTTTGCAGAGCCCTTCAAGGCGACCTTCGTGGCTTGCCCTTTCGATGGTTCTGCCTTGTTTGGCAAGACTGTTCGAGACATTAGTCCAGAGCGAAAGGGCGGAAGACACTGTCTGCCGTCAGTCCGCTTCTCAGCTCCCCCAGAGGTCCTTCTCTAAGAACCAAAAGGGACAGAAGAAGATGTGGTTCTGAAGTCGCAGCAGTCCCAACCTGCTCCGGATAACCAGTCCTTCCGTGGCAGAGGAGGACGGAGGTCGTCGTGCCAGAGGCAGGGGCTCCTGGCAACTTTGGGTCCAGAGAACCCTTCTCTGAGAGACCCACGCAGCAGCCCTGAAGGGTTGCCCGGCTGTCCGTCTCTGGAGGCAGTCGGGGCGGTTCGATGCACCTGACTTCTTGGGAGTCCATAACAAAAGACAGTTGGGTGCTTGAGTTATATCCAGAGGATATTCAATACCCCTATTCAAGATTCCCAAATCTCGCAGCCTCCCAGATGTTCCACCCGACCAAAGGGAGGCGCAGCTATCGAAATCGAGCAGCTGCTAGAAAGAGCCATCCAGTCGTCCCCAGATCAAGCGGATTAGGGTTTTACTCAGGTTCTTTTGGTGCCGAAGAAGATGGGGGACTTAAGACCAATCTTAGACCTTTCCCAGTTGAACCTGTCAGTAACCAAGCAAAAGTTCGGATGGTCACCCTGCAATCTATACTCCCTCTTGAGGGAGAGCGACTGGATGTGTTCCATAGACCTCAAGGATCGTACTACCACATTCGGATGGACAGGCGATCCAGGAGGTTTCTTAAACTTCCGGCTGGGAGCCAGTCATTATCAGTTCAGGGTCCTCCCCTTTGGTCTCACCTCAGCCCCAGGGTGTTTACCAAGGTGCTAGCGGTGGTAGCGGCCCACCTGAGGCTCCAGGGATTACAGGTCTTTCCGTACCTGGACGACTGGCTCCTGACGGCATCATCAAGGCATCTTCTGTGCTCAGCCAGGGATTACTTTCAACTGGCACCAAGGCTGGGCATCACGATCAACTGGGAGAAATCTTTCTGAATCCAACTCAAATTATAGATTTCATAGGAGGAAGACTAGACACCAGATCAATGCGAGCCTTCCTCACCCCAGACCGTATGTAGCCTGAAGTGTCATGTGGCTGATCCTGCAACCATCTCCAACTGCAGCTTCGTCCTGAGGGGCCCTAGGTTCTATGGCGGCAGCTATCCTGCTTCTAATTCATGCCCGTTCGCATCGCGGGTTCTTCAGTGGACCCTTCAAGTTCAGTGGTCTCCTCTTTTGTCCGTCTCTAAACTCTCCGATTGCGGTCAGCAGGCGTGCAGGGACTCCCTTCTGTGGTGGCTTCTTTCTCCGGGCCCTGGCGTGAGACCTTTTTGCGCTGCATTTCTCCGAGCCACAGTGACCACGGACGCTTCTTGCCTCGGGTGGGGGGGGGCATTCTGCGGGAAAGATTGTCCAAGGCACGTGGAATCCCACAGAGGCGTCATTGCATATAAAAGTCCTGGAAATGAGGGCGGTGCTCCTAGCATTGCAAGCACTTCACCACGTTCTTCCTTCAGGGACTATTGCGATTCAGACAGACAACATGTCGGTAGTCTGGTATATCAACAAGCAGGGAGGAACCAGGTCTTACCCCCTTTGTCGAGGCCATGAGAGTCTGGGAATGGGCAATTTCCACCAAGCAGCTTTCTGGTAGCAGCGCACATTCCGGAAAGTCCAACATCCTTGCGGACAAGCTCAGTCGCACCATCCTTTCTCCTGCAGGTGGTCCCTCAATCTTCAAGTAGCGAAGAAGATTTTTGCCGTTTCGGGGCAACCCTGTTGCAATCTTTTGCTTCTCCCTCAAGCGTAAATGGACAATTTCTTCGCTCTGTTTCCCCACCAGGAGTTCGAGGATGCTCTGGTGCATGCTTGGCCTCGGTCTCCTTTATGCCTACCCTCCACTTCCTCTGATGCAGAGGCTTCTGCAGAAAGCCAACAGTTTAAGGAGCAGAATGATTCTCATTGCCCCATTCTGGCCTCGACAACCTTGGTTCCCCTTTGTATGGTCTCACAAAATCAATCCACCATGGATTCTGGATCCAATTTCGGATCTCATCTCTCACCCTCTGGGAATGCCAGTTCCCAATCTCACGGACCCTGAAGTTGACAGCTTGGCTGCTCCAATTCCAACCTTAATTAGGACTCGGTATCTCTTCACGGTCAAGGCCATTTTGGTGGCTGCTCATAAACCTTCCACCAGACAGGTTTATCGGAGTAAATGGAAGAGGTTCTCTATATGGGCAGGACAGAGAACTGTGGATCCTTTTTCAGCACCTATGTCTGCGGTGCTGGATTTTCTAACAGACCTCTTTCATCAAGGGGCTAGTTCTTCCACGATTAAGGTACAATTGGCGGCTATCTCGCATTATCACATTGGTCATGACACAGCTCCCCTTATGACGGTAGAAATATGCAAAACTTTTCTCCAAAGGAGTTTTTGTTAAGGCCTCCAGTCAAGGAGGTTGTACCGCCTTTGGGACTTGTGCTTCCCCAGTCCTGCAGGCCCTTACTGCTCCTCCTTCGAGCCTGCAGGCTTCTGCTGATTTAAAAATACCTTTCCTGGAAGACTGCCTTTCTGGTAGCTATCACTTCAGCCAGAAGGGTGTCTGAGCTTACCAAACTCTATGTCAAACCGCCCTTATCTTTCTTTCTTCCTGATAGGGTGTGTGCCTCAGGACCAATCCATCTTTTCTTCCGAAGGTCTCTTCTGAATCAATATTAACCAGTCAATCAATTTGCCTGTGTTTTTTTCCCAAGTATTCAAACAAAGGAGAATACAGAATTGCATTCCTTGGATGTTCATATGAGACAATTACGCTTTTATATTAACAGGACAGCTGTGTACAGGAAATCAGATCAGCTGTTAAGTCTCCTTTACTAAATTTGCTCTGGGTAAAGCAGTATCTAAAGTAACTCTATCTAGAGTGGATTGCTAATTGCATTCTGCAGGCATAAGCATGACACTTCAGGCAGACCCTGCTCACTCAGAGGGTTACGGCCGCTCATTCTACTAGGGCAGTTTCTCACTGTCCAGCCGCCTTTAAGTCCGTCGTGTTTACGTTGGATGATATCTCGCCGCAGCTACTCTGCAGGCCTCGCCTCATACTTTTGTATTTCTCATTACAAGGTGGATGTTGTTTCTAGAGGAAGAGCATCCTTTGGCTCAGCGGTGCTCCGGAACATCCTTCCATGACGCCCAAGATTCAGGTAGCTAGGGACTCCTGTCCCACAGGTTGCAGACGAATGAAGTCTGCCTACTTCAATTTAGAAGTTATGTACTCAATATAACGTTCCATCTGAGTAGGTGACTTCATTCGGGGACCTTCTATCCTCCATCCCCCTGACCTTTATAGAGCGTAGTATTTATGCTGTTTTGGTGTACTGTGGTCAGTATTTTGAGGCAAACTCAATCTGAGGGTCAGTCAGGATAGCAACTTGGCAAGGGGTTATGGGTAAGAGGAGGAGCTAGGAGCTCGGAGCCTAAGCTTTTGAATTGCCCGGCTCGGATCCGAGGTCGGATCCGATACCCCCACAGGTTGCATCCGAATGAAGTCACCTACTCAGATGGAACGGTTATGGTGAGTACATAACTTCTAATTATGTCAACTTCAGCTGCATTTCAGGCCAGATTGCCTATGGGCTCAATCTGTGCTGCAGCCACATGGAGTCAAACCTCATACCTTTATCACACTCATTACAAAATAAATGTGGCCTCCTGGAACAGGGCTTCCTTTGGTTCCACTGTTCTGAAGAGTTTATTCCCTTGAGCCTCCCAAGAAAAGAAGGTGCTAGGATGCTGTACCAACCAGCAAGAATGAAGGCGAGATGGGACACCATAACATTAACAGCTTAGAATCTGTGCTTATGTTCTGATTCTGGTGAGAGTAGGAGCAGAGTGCTGGGACTCCTGACTCTTTCTGGTTGGAGAGTGAGTGTCTATGCTTAGCATACCTGATTGGTCTGGTTGCTATTTGAGGCATCTTCCAGAAAAAGACTACAAGCCTGCAGACCCTTGCATCATCTGGGACACCTAATAACAGCTAGTTGTGTATGCTAGTTTAGAAAATCTGACCAGTTATTCGTCTCCTTCTCAGATAATAGAAAAGGTGCACTGATATCAAAAGTTGCCTTGTCAAAGTGACTTATGCACACTCATTACCATGCATATAATTTCAGCATAAACAACTGCCAGGAAAGATTAGAGGCCACTAAACAAGAGATCTGAAGTAGGCAGACTTCATCTGCCTGCAACCTGTGGGGTATCGATCCTACCGGATCCGAGCCGCAATTCAAAAAGCTTAGGCTCCGAAGCTCCTAGCTCCTCCCTCTTACCCATAACCCTTGCCAAGCCCTGACTGACCTCAGATTTCGCTTGCCGCCAAGAAGCAACGGAATTCTCGGCTCCTGGCATTGGTTGAGATAAGAGTAGATTTTTTGACAGAAAAGTTTTCAATTTCTCTGTTTTGTTATTAATCTAGTTAGTGTTGTGTGTGGTTAAGGCTTTCCTCCCTCTTTAGTTAATTTTTCTCGGTTTTCGTAGTTTGTTTGTGTGTGTGTGTATTTAGGCCTTAGTGATGTCTGAAGCCCCTAAGGCTGTTTTCGAATGTTTAGTGTGGCCATAAGCTGTCCCCAGCAGATGGCCACACTGGCAAGAAATGCTTGGGGTTGAACACCTGTCTTCTGGTTGTACCATTTGTGCAGGGTTCAACTCCTCGGCTTTAAGGGAACGGAGGTCGGGTTGGTGCCATGGTCTTTACCCCCAGATACTGCTTCGCCTCTGCCCTTCCATTCAGCAACCTGTTGCTGTGAGTTCTCCCTCCGGCTGGGACTCAACCTCCCTTAAAGTTGCCGGAGGGGAAGGATTCTTCTAGGGAAAGACAGAAGGAGAGGCACAGGGAGAAGCACCACAAGAGGAGAGCCGAACTTCTAGTTCGCCTCCATCTAAGCTGGCCTCCCTGTGCCTTCTAGCTTTCCTCCTCCTCGGCTCCACTCCCCGGTTCTCTCCTGACCCGAGGAGGAGGAGGCTAGCCCTTCCAGGAGGTCACCGAGACGGCTCTCTAGGTCCGCCTCGGTGGCCTCCTCTAGATCGACTTTTTCAATGAGCTTGATATGGACCGATGATGAGGAAATTCATCCAGGCCCAAATGCAAATGGGAGTGCTCCTAGCCCCCATCCGGGAGAGGTTTCACCCCTTTTTTCACCCCTTAGCTCCTTCTCCGACCCATACCACGGGTTCGGAGCTATCGGGCGCCAGGCAGATTTGGATCCGTGGGTCGGATCCAATAGGTCGGGCGCACCTCGGATCCGCCCCATCCCTTGAGTGCTTCGGTACTCGACTCACCTCGGAGCCGAGGCCGAGCCTCGGGTCCGAGGGAGCTGGTGTCTTCGCCCGCCCAGGTCGGAGCACACTGGTCTCTCGGATCCGACGGTTTCGCTCCGACTCCGATCCGCACGCCGGATCCGGTGGGGGTCGGCTCTCGGGCTTAGAGAAGCTGGCTCCCTTGGCTTTCAACGTTATGGAAAGGGCACTGTCGAGGACATCCGACCCCTCGTCCCTGCCACGGCTCCATCCCGCACTCCATTGCAGTTGGGCCAGGCCCCACCAGCCAGTCCCAGGGACAGCCTCGTTGTCCCAAGTGGTTCCCTTTGGAACATCCGACTGCTGAAGAGTACCTCGACAGCCCCCGATGAAGTACCTCGAAGCGTAAGTGCAAGAGGAGGCACATGGACTCCCCTGAGTCCATCACTGAAGACACGGACTTGGATGAAGGGAAGGCTCCCCAGGTCACCCCTGAGGACGCCTCATTTGGGAGACATCATGGAGATGTTATGATCAGGGGGTGGTCTGCCCCAAGGCTTCTTCGACGCAGTCTGTGTTCTTGGAGGCATTCGAGGCGGGCCCTTCTACCTTTGGGTGTCCTCCTGCTGACCCCTGGTGGATCTTATATCCATCAGGCGGAAGGATCCGGACACCATTGAGCCTATCCCTAAGTGCCCGGACCGCATTCTTTCTCCTCCATCAGACCGCACTCCACTGGAGTAAGGGTCCCCAGTAGATGCTATGATGATGGCTGCAGCCACGAAGAGGGAATTGGCCCAGGAGAGTCCTCCGGCCCATCCTCCGGCAAGGAGTCCCGCTCGATGGATCGCATTGGGAAGCGAGTTTTTAGTTCAGCGACCTTCTCCTTGAGAGCTGAACTACATGGCACATGTCATTAGGATGCAGCGATCTGATTAAAGAATACGCTGCATCTCCCGAGTCCATCTCGGGAGGATAAACAGGTTTACTCCACCCGAATGGCCACCTCAGATCAGTATCCAACACATCTGGCGCGGCTGCTGTCTCATGCTACTGAGGGAGCTAGAGCCAGCGGAGCAGGCCTAGTCATGAGGCGACAGGCCTGGCTCCGCCATTGTGATTTTGCAGAGCCCTTCAAGGCACCTTCGCGAATCTTTCGATGGTTCTGCCTTGTTTGGCAAGACTGTTCGCGAGACATTAGTCCAGAGCGAAAAGGACGGGAAGACACTGTCTGCCGTCGAGTCCGCTTCTCAGCTCCCCAGAGGTCCTTCTAAGAACCAAAAGGGACAGAAGAAGATGTGGTTCTGGAAGTCGCAGCAGTCCCAACCTGCTCCGGATAACCAGTCCTTCCGTGGCAGAGGAGGACGGGAGGTCGCCGTGCCAGAGGCAGGGGGCTCCTGGCAACTTTGGGTCCAGAGAACCCTTCTCTGAGAGACCCACGCAGCAGCCCTGAAGGGCTGCCCGGCTGTCCGCCTCTGGAGGCAGTCGGGGCGGTTTCGATGCACCTGACTTCTTGGGAGTCCATAACAAAAGACAGTTGGTGCTTCGAAGTTATATCCAGAGGATATTCAATACCCCTATTCAAGATTCCCAAATCTCGCAGCCTCCCAGATGTTCCACCCACCAAAGGGAGGCGGCAGCTATCGAAATCGAAAGCAGCTGCTAGGAAAAGAGCCATCCAGTGCCCCCCAGATCTGCCGGATTAGGTTTTACTCCAGGTTCTTTTGGTGCCGAAGAAGATGGGGACTTAAGACCAATCTTAGACCTTTCCCAGTTGAACCTGTCAGTAACCAAGCAAAAGTTCCGGATGGTCACCCTGCAATCTATACTCCTCTTGAGGGAGAACGACTGGATGTGTTCCATAGACCTCAAGGATGCGTACTACCACATTCGGATGGACAGACGATCCAGGAGGTTTCTTCGCCTGCTGGGAGCCAGTCATTATCAGTTCAGGGTCCTCCCCTTTGGTCTCACCTCAGCCCCCAGGGTGTTTACCAAGGTGCTAGCGGTGGTAGCGGCCCACCTGAGGCTCCAGGGATTACAGGTCTTTCCGCATCTGGACGACTGGCTCCTGACGGCATCATCAAGGCATCTTCTGTGCTCAGCCACGGATTACTTTCTTCAACTGGCACCAAGGCTGGGCATCACGATCAACTGGGAGAAATCTTTTCTGAATCCAACTCAAATTATAGATTTCATAGGAGGAAGACTAGACACCAGATCAATGCGAGCCTTCCTCACCCCAGACCGTATCGCCAGCCTGAAGTGTCATGTGACAGCGATCCTGCAACCATCTCCAACTGCAGCTTCGGTCCTGAGGGCCCTAGGTTCTATGGCGGCAGCTATCCTGCTTCTAATTCATGCCCGTTTACGCATGCGGGTTCTTCAGTGGACCCTTCAAGTTCAGTGGTCTCCTCTTTGTCCGTCTCTAAACTCTCCGATTGCGGTCAGCAGAGCGTGCAGGGACTCCCTTCTGTGGTGGCTTCTTTCTCCGGAGCCCCTGGCGGGGAGACCTTTTTGCGCTGCATTTCTCCGAGCCACAGTGACCACGGACGCTTCTTGCCTCGGTGGGGCATTCTGGGAAAGATTGTCCAAGGCACGTGGAATCCCACAGAGACGTCATTGCATATAAATGTCCTGGAAATGAGGGCGGTGCTCCTAGCATTGCAAGCACTTCACCACGTTCTTCCTTCAGGGACTATTGCGATTCAGACAGACAACATGTCGGTAGTCTGGTATATCAACAAGCAGGAGGAACCAGGTCTTACCCCTTTGTCGAGAGGCCATGAGAGTCTGGGAATGGCAATTTCCACCAAACGCTTTCTGGTAGCAACGCACATTCCTGAAAGTCCAACATCCTTGCGGACAAGCTCAGTCGCACCATCCTTTCTCCACACGAGTGGTCCTCAATCTTCAAGTAGCGAAGAAGATTTTTGCCGCTTGGGGGCAACCCTGTTGCAATCTTTTGCTTCTCCCTCAAACGCCAAATGCGACAATTTCTTCGCTCTGTTTCCACCAGGAGTTCCCGAGGATGCTCTGGTGCATGCTTGGCCTCCGGTCTCCTTTATGCCTACCTCCACTTCCTCTGATGCAGAGGCTTCTGCAGAAAGCCAACAGTTTGGGGAGCAGAATGATTCTCATTGCCCCATTCTGGCCTCGACAACCTTGGTTCCCTTTGTATGGTCTCACAAAATCAATCCACCATGGATTCTGGATCCAATTTCGGATCTCATCTCTCACCCTCTGGGAATGCCAGTTCCCAATCTGGACCCTGAAGTTGACAGCTTGGCTGCTCCAATTCCAACCTTAATTAGGGACTCCCGCATCTCTTCACCGGTCAAGGCCATTTTGTGGCTGCTCATAAACCTTCCACCAGACAGGTTTATCGGAGTAAATGGAAGAGGTTCTCTATATGGGCAGGACAGAGAACTGTGGATCCTTTTTCAGCACCTATGTTCGGTGCTGGATTTTCTAACAGACCTCTTTCATCAAGGGCTAGTTCTTCCACGATTAAGGTACAATTGGCGGCTATCTCGCATTATCACATTGGTCATGACACAGCTCCCTTATGACGGCGAAATTATGCAAAACTTTACTCACAGGGGTTTTTTTGTTATGGCCTCCAGTCAAGGAGGTTGTACGGTCTTGGGTCTTGTCTTTAGACCTGCAGGCCCTACTGCTCCTCCCTTCGAGCCTGCAGCTTCTGCTGATTTAAAATACCTTTCCTGGAAGACTGCCTTCCTGGTAGCTATCACTACAGCCACAACGGTGTCTGAGCTTCAGGTGCTATGTGTCAAACCGCCTTATCTTTCTTTTCTTCCCTGATAGGGTGTGCCTCAGGACCAATCCATCTTTTCTTCCGAAGGTCTCTTCTGAATCCAATATTAACCAGTCAATCAATTTGCCTGTGTTTTTTCCCAAGTATTCAAACAAAGGAGAATACAAATTGCATTCCTTGGATGTTCATAGACAATTACGTTTTTATATTAACAGGACAGCTGGCCACAGGAAATCAGATCAGCTGTTCGTCTCCTTTGCTAAATTTGCTCTGGGTAAAGCAGTATCTAAAGTAACTCTATCTAAGTGGATTGCTAATTGCATTCTGCAGGCATATGACACTTCAGGCAGACCTGCTCCTCAGAGGGTTACGGCTCATTCTACTAGGGCAGTTTCTACGTCAGCCAGCCTTTAAGTCCCGTGGTTTCGTTGGATGATATCTGCGCTGCAGCTACTTGGGCCTCGCCATACTTTTATTTCTCATTACAAGGTGGATGTTGTTTGTAGAGGAAGAGCAGCCGTTGGCTCAGCGGTGCCCGGGAGCATCCCGCCAGGATGGCCGCCCAAGATGCAGGGAGCTAGGGACTCTGTCCCATTAGGTTGCAGACGAATGAAGTCTGCCTACTTCAGATTTAGAAGTTATGTGTACTCACCATAACGTTCCATCTGAGTAGGTGACTTCATTCGATGCAACTATCCCCTCCATCCCCTGACCTTTATAGAGCGAGTATTTATGCTGTTTTAGTGTACTGTGGTCAGTATTTTGAGGCAAACTCAATCTGAGGTCAGTCAGGGCTTGGCAAGGGGTTATGGGTAAGAGG
Organism: Protopterus annectens; assembly: GCF_019279795.1. NCBI lineage: Eukaryota > Metazoa > Chordata > Ceratodontiformes > Protopteridae > Protopterus > Protopterus annectens. Next base: position 1,978,077,099 of record NC_056728.1, on the reverse strand, counting down.
GAGGAGCTAGGAGCTCGGAGCCTAAGCTTTTGAATTGCCGGCTCGGATCCGAGGTCGGATCCGATACCCCACAGGTTGCATCCGAATGAAGTCACCTACTCAGATGGAACGTTATGGTGAGTACATAACTTCTAATTATGTCAACTTCAGCTGCATTTCAGGCCAGATTGCCTATGGGCTCAATCTGTGCTGCAGCCACATGGGACAAACCTCATACCTTTATCACTCATTACAAAATAAATGTGGCCTCCTGGAACAGGGCTTCCTTTGGTTCCACTGTTCTGAAGAGTTTATTCCCTTGAGCCTCCCAAGAAAGAAGGTGCTAGGGATGCTGTACCAACCAGCAAGAATGAAGGCGAGATGGGACACCATAACATTAACAGCTTAGAATCTGTGCTTATGTTCTGATTCTGGTGAGAGTAGGAGCAGAGTGCATTGACTCCTGACTCTTTCTGGTTGGAGAGTGAGTGTCTATGCTTAGCATACCTGATTGGTCTGGTTAATATTTGAGGCATCTTCCAGAAAAAGACTACAAGCCTGCAGACCCTTGCATCATCTGGGACAAGAGTGTGGATCACCAAACAGGCCGTGCCCTGCTTCTCTTGGGATTGGTGCTAAAACTAGCTAGTTTTAGCTAGAACTAGCCAGTTGTCTTAGTTTCAGCACTCAAAACTGTTTCCTTGTGCTCAGCACTTGCTCAGAACCTGCTATAAGCACTAAATAAACTACAAATTACTACAGCACTCGGCGTTCCTCACTTGTCAAGAGGAAAACAGTTCTTACTACTTAAATTAATAAGCACCTATCCAGGCATGTTCATGGGTCAGCTCCCAGTGTTTTCTCCTGTCCACCTGATGAATCTAGGCATCTTGGGGCAATGTAGCAATTGCCTCATGTACACTGACAACCCTATCCTCCTACCACCCAACACTACAACCTGTGAGAGATGCACTTATATAGCCAAACTGGAAGCCAAGCTCTTTCCAGCCAAGACTGGACTAGACAGTCAAGAGGTGAAGGTTAACACCTGTACCACACCACACTCAACAGATAGTCCTTCAAAACCCAAACTACCAAAACCCACACATAGAAACACAAAGCACACACCCACTTTCATGGAGGCTCTCAATAAAAATCTGCCCAAGCAACAGAGTCCTCTGAAGCTGAAACACAGACAACCACCACCCCTTAACACTACCCAAATGACACACAGCCCACAAAATCAGTGTGCCACTCAACCTCAGCCCATAAGGCAAAACAACGTACTCAACACATTAGTCACAGGTGACTCTAGTCAGGCACACTGACCAGGCTAAACAAGGAGAAAGTTATTGTCGGCTGCCTGTCAGGTGGCATGATCCACCACATAACGCATGCACTCAGGTCACGCCACAAAAAGAACAAATATGACTCTGTCATTGTCCATGTTGGTGTGAATGACCTGAGACATACCTCCCTGGACTACATGAAAAGAGACATGGAGGAGCTCTCGGATCTTGTAGCCCAGGCAGGTTTGACCCTAGCTCTGAGTAGCATCCTGCCATCACCCAGAATGATACTACAGTAGAAGGACAAAATGATTGACTTCAGCAATTGGCTAAGCTTCTGGTGTCATTCAAAGGGGATTCAGTATCTAGCAGTCCACTGGTCCCAACTTTATTATCCTCTAAACTATCTGATCAGACTATCTCGACTGTGCAAGGAATCTTTTCTCTGGTGGCTACAGTCACTGGTGGTAGAACAGGGTTGTCCCTTTATACTTTCTTCCCCAAAGGCCACAGTGACCACGGATGCCTCCCAGCCCGGGTGACAGGTCATTTTCTGGGTCAGAGGGTCCAAGGCATCTGGTCCCCTTTAGAGACCAATTTGCATATAAATGTCCTGTAGATAAGAGTGGTGCTTCTAGCATTGCAAGCCCTTCACACATCTTCCTACAGGGACCATTGCAATTCAGACAGACAAAATGGCAGTTGTTTGGTACACCAACAATCAGGGAGGAACTAAGTCTTATCCCTTGTGTTGAGAAGCCATGAAGTTGTGGCTATGGGCATTCTCCTCCATCCACTTTCTAGTGGCAATTCACATTCTGGGGAAGTCAAACATTCTTGCAGACAGGTTCAGCAGGACCATTCTGATGCCTCACGAGTGGTCTCTGAATCTATCAGTGGTAGACATGATCTTCCAGAAATGGTGTCAACCTTGCTGTGATATCTTCATGTCACCTTCTAACACAAGTGCAGCAAGTTCTTTACCCTGATTCCTCCTTAGAGTCAGTCACTGAGAGGTGGTCTAGTCCAGGCTTGCTCCCCCCCCCAGTCTGCATTATGCTTACCTTCCTCTCGCTCTCATTCCCAAGTTTCTACAGAAAGCTCAAAGGTTGCAGATCAAAGTTATCCTCATTGCTCCCTTTTGGCCTCAATAAGTATGGTTTCCCTTCCTCTGGTCTAACCTAGTGTGTTTGCCCTGGACTCTGGATCCCACCCCAGACCTTCTGTCTCATCCCTCAGAATGCCGTCACCCAAATCTACCCAACCTGAAATTGACCACTTGGTTGCTCCAGTTCCATTGATGGCTAAAAATCCCAGGCTCTCTTACCCAGTTAGAAGATTTTAGTAGCAGCACATAAACCTTCCACTAGGTAAGTATATAACAGTAATTTTATTTATTTAACATTTGTTGACCAGGAAAGTCTGAGTAGGACAGAGCTTATTTTCAGTGGAGGCCCAGGGAGAAATGCTGCAGACGTATGTCTTTGGAATGTGGAAGGAAACCGGAGTACCTGGAGGAAACCCACGTGAATGCAGGGAGGACATGCAGACTCTGCACAGAAGGCACCCCAGCCGAGAATCAACCAGAGAAGATCTTGCTGTGAGGTAACAATGTTAACTGCTGCACCACCCATAAGAAAGTGGAGGAGATTTTCGATTTGGGCTCACCAAAACCAGCTGGATCCCTTTACAATCCAATTTCTGCTGCATTAGATATCTTAACGTGCATTTTTCATAATGTAGCTAGCTTTTCCACTGTCAGGGTACAATTGCTGGCAATCTCGAATTTTCATGTGGGGGGAGAATTCATTACCATAAGCCTCTTCTCAGCTATGCAAGACTCTCCTTAAAGGTACCTTTCTTCTTTGCCCTGCCATTAAGGATCCCACTCCTCCTTGGGACCTTACCTTGGTCTTACAAGCACTGGTTGTACCTCCTTTCGAGCCAGCTGCTAAGGTTGAGTTAAAGTTTTTGTCTTGTAAGGCTGCTTTCTTAGTAGCCATCACTTCAGCTAAACGAGTATCTGAACTTCAAGCATTATCTATCAAAGCACCGTACTTGGTCTTTCACAAAGATAAAGAGACGGTGCGCACCAATCCTTCCTTCCTGCCCTAGGTTGCTTCTGATATTAACCAGGTAGTCAGTCTTCCAGTGCATATGCTGGATGTGCATAGACAGTTAGGTTTTTATTTTGATAGAACCAAACACTTCAGAAAGTCTGACCAGCTTTTTGTTTCTTATTCCAAGACAAAATATGGGGAAACCAATGTTCAAGGTTTCTCTAGCAAATTGGATTACAAGCTGTATTTCTCTGGTGTGCTCTAATAAAGAGATTCCCTTACTGCAAACCATCAAAGCTCATTCCACTAGATCAGTATCCACCTCTGCTGCCTTCTGGTCTAGAGTACCCATTGATGATAGTCCAAAGTAAAACAAACACAAATAATGCCACTGTGGAAAAAAGGTACCAATGGTGAAATAACAAAACCAAATAAAACAGAAAAATTCCACTTGACCACCATGGTTGGAACAGTATAAATCTAGGAATTTATTGGGTCAGCACTTTCAAGCCTCAACAGACACTTCCTCAGACCATAAAAAGCACATATATACAATATAGTTATTTATACAAATCATTAAATTCAAATCAACCTATCACAAACTTTTAACAATAAAATCATTTAAACAGTCTCCTTCCCTTCAAAAAAGGTTTTAAAGGGACAGGGCCATTCAAACCAGGATGTGCATCACTATGTAGCCTAAGGATCCAGTTTGGCTCCCTTTGTTCCTGCACCTGTTTTTATGTGGGAAAAACTAAAAGACAACTTAAAGAGAGAATAAGGGAACATTTATTAGCCATTAGGAAAGGTGATACCACAATGCCTTAGCAACACATGTTAAGAGTACAAATTATACACATAGTTTTAAATTTAAGGTACTGGATCAGGTAGTTTGCAATGGTACGTTAGGTGATTTAAACAACACCCTTGAACAAAGGGAGACAAACTGGATCCTTAGGCTACATAGTGATGCACATCCTGGTTTGAATGGCCCTGTCTCTTTAAAACAACTCAGATGGAACGTTATGGTAAGTACATATCTTCTTTTTCTGTCTAGCCTATCCCAGTTTTTGTATCCTGCTGAATAATATGTAAATTCACTCTGAACTCCTACTGCTGAATTCACATCTTCTATGCCAAACATTTACATACATTTCTTAAAAAAACTACTCTCTTTTGTTATATTTTCCCTTACAGGCCATCCAGACACATCTTCCCTGTTGCAATCAAATTCCAGTTCCCACCTAAAAGTAATACTTCCTGCTGAAAACTGATTATTTCTCCCAGAATTTTCCTAAGCTCCATTATAGCAGTTTTAGGTGGAATATAAATATGTCATTGTAATTCTCCTTCCTTGCCAGTAGCCCCTTAGTACTACATTTCTACCATTATTATCTTTTTTATCTTCTTTTATCATTATTGGAGTTCTTCTTACAATTAATATAACTACTGATCTGAAGTAGTTAACTTCATTTGATCATCAACCAGCTGGTATTGGATCCAGATCGGATCCAAGACGGCATCTGATCTGAGCTCCAAGCTCCTCCCCTTACCCATAATACCCCTCCATCTCCTTCCTTTCCTCAGATCTCGTTTGCGGTGGCTTTGCCAAGCAGCATGATCTAGAGCTCTAGGCATGGTAGGTGAATTTCTTCAAGCTTTTGTGGGTGTTTTTGCATTGTGTTTGTGTAGGTAGGCTTTCTTCTGTCCCTTATCTCCCCTTCCCTTGTTTTTGCATCACGTTTGTCAAAGAAAAATAAGTAAAGTGAGTCTTTGTGTCTTGTAGGCAGTTTAGGCCTAGTCTCCCTTCCCCTACCTTCCGAGTGAATGTGTGTGAGTGTTGGGGCTGGGTAGTCAGTTCAACCTTGTCAGATTAAACTTTTGTTGTGTGTGGGACATGGCTGATCAGCAGGCTAAGCTGATCTTTCGGAAATGAAGTGTGGCCATAAGTTGTCCCCTGCGGATGACCGCACACTGTCTGTTGTGTTTCTGGGGGAACTCATTTATCCTCTGACTGCTCCATTTGTGTGGGATGTAACCACAGAGCCCTTAAGGATCGTAGGGCTAAATTGATCCTTAAGGGATTCTTGCCTGCGATGGAGGTGGCTGCCTCTTCTTCTGTTGCGGTCACGGCCGTGACTGCACCTCCTACTTCCAACACAGTCTCCTCTCCCTCCCAGGCCAGGACTCAACCTCCCGATCAAAGGCCTGTGGTTAGAGAATCTAAAAAAGAGAGGAACCGGGACAGAGAGAGAGAGAGAGACAAGGGGAGGAAGAGATCCCTGGACCATTTGGATCCAGTGGGTCTTTCCCCCAAACAGACAGTTTTTTCTAGGCCTACTTCCCCTCGGCTCCGATCCCTGAGATTTTCACCGGAGCTGGAGGAGCTTAGGCCTCTTTCTAGGGCCTCAGTACACTGACCTTCCCGGCCAGCATCGGTGGCCTCATTGAGGTCCACCCATATTTTATCTGAAGCAGACATGGATAAAATGATGCAAAGGTTTATTCGCACCCAGATTCAGATGGGGGTCTTGCCAGCTCCCTCTCCCTCCAGACGGGGAGGCTCTCTTCCCTTCTTCACCCTGATATCTCTCCCCTAGTATCGGAGTTGTTGGATCTGAGAGGTCCCAGAGTCGGGGGGGGGGTGGCGCCGATGGTACCAGGTACGTCGACACCGGCCATTACCTTCAGCACATTGGATCCGACTGCTTCGGACCTGAGTGACTCTTTGGAGCCGAAGCCTGGACATCGGAGGGGTTGAGCCTTTCCCCATTGGCACCAATGCTGTCAGATCAAGGTCTGCCCCTCAGTATCTCAGCTCCATTGGGCTCGGCTCTGATCCCCATGACGGATCCGGGGAGAGCAGTCTCCTTACCAGTTCTTCAGTAGGCTCATTCTCCTTCGGCGTTTGATGTGGTGGGGAGGGGTCTCTCCAGAGGATCAAAGCTCCTGACCATCTCATCGGATTCTGCCCTGACTCCCTTGCCTCTGGGTGCATCTTCTGCCATTTTGCCCAAGCATGGACAGCCTGTGCTTGGGGTGCCACAGACCGTTTCCCTTGAGAAAACTCTAGTAGTTTGCAAGCCCTCTCCAGAGAGTCCTACCAAAGAGATCCCTTGCAAGTGAACATGGAAAAGGAAGCACCTGGACTCCTCTCCAGAGTCCCTCAGTGAGGATACAGACTTGGAGGAAGGGGAAGTTTTCCCCAGATCACCCCTGACGATGGAGACATCATGGAAATCCTGCAACAGCGGGTGGGGGTTGGTCCATCACCTGACCATCCTCGGACGAGTCAGTGTCCCTGGAGGCCTTCAACATGAACCCATCAACCTCCTGGGTGTTCCCCCCCTCCCCGCGGATCCCTTGGTGGATCTTATTACCACCAGGGCATGAAAGTAGCCGGACAACATTGAGCCAATTCCCAGGTGCCCCGATAAGATCTTGAGTAATCCAGTAGACAGACCAAATTGGAAGAGGGGTTCCCTTGTAGATGCCATGGTGGTAGAGGCTACCACCAAGAAAGAGCTGGCCCAGGAAAGTTCTACGGTCCATCCCCGACCAAGAGTCCAGGACAGTGGATCGTCCTGGAAAGCAAACATATGCTTCAGCCACTTTTTCCATAAGGGCGCTGAATTATTTCGCCCATGTTGGTAGACTACACCGAGACCTTATCAAGGAGTTCACTGAGTCACCCCCAGAGTCCATGTCTCTGGAAGATAAATGCACATTCTCCACGAGAATGGCCACTGTCAAAGTGGTTACGAATACGTCCATGTGCCTCCTGTCACATGCCACTGAAGGATTGGCAAGGGCTGCTGCCTGGCTCAGGCCTTGTCAATTCAAAGAAACCTTTAAGGCATCTTTCGCGAATGCCCCTTACGATGGTTCTTTCTTGTTTGCGAAGACAGTTCGTAAAACGTTAGTCCAGAGTGAGAAGGATAGGAAGACACTGTCTGCCATCAGAATCCGCTTCTCTAACCCCCAAAGATCCCTTTTCCAGGAATCAGAGGGGCAAAAGAAGATGTGGTTCCAGAAGTCTCAGTATTCCCGGGACACTCAGGACTCACCTTCCCCCAAAGGCAGAGGGGTTCAGGACAGACGCTGGTCCAGAGGCAGGGGGGATCACAGAAATTTTGGGTCTCGAGAACCATTCTCAGACAGACTCGGGCAATGGCCCTGAGGGGTTGCCCGACTGCCCTGCTCTGGAGGCAGTCGGAGGTCGTCTCTCGATGCACCTGACAGCATGAGAGTCCGTGTCAGCAGACCATTGGGTGCTACAGATAATATCCAGAGGTTATACAATCCCCTTTCTAACCCCTCCCATTCCACCACAACACCTCCCAGATGTTCCACCCGCACAAAGGGAGGCAACAGCTATAGAAATCAGAAAGCTGTTAAGGAAACGAGTCATCCAGCCCGTCCCTCGAGATCAGTCTGGATCAGGCATCTATTCCAGGGTTTTTTTGGTGCCAAAAAAGATGGGGGACTTCAGACCCATTCTGGACCTTTCTACACTAAACCTGTCAGTTGCCAAAGAGAAGTTCCGGATGATCACTCTGCAATCCATCTTGCCTTATCTGCAGGAGAACAACTGGATTAGCTCTGTAGATCACCAGGACGCGTACTATCACATCAAAATGCACAGACGCTCCAGGAGGTTCCTCCTCTTTTGGCTAGGGACCAATCACTATCAATTCCGAACCCTACCCTTCGGTCTCATCATAGCCCCTAGGGTCTTCGCCAAGGTCATGGCAGTAGTAGCGGCTCACCTGAGGCTTCAGGGGATACAGGTCTATCCGTACCTTGGTGATTGGCTCCTTGCTGCTCCCACCAGGCGTCTGCTTTGTCAGGTCAGGGATTTTTATTCTGAAATTGTCAGATTTGCTGGGCATCACAATCAACATAGCCAAGTCTTCTCTAGACTCTGTTCAGGTTTTGGACTATATAGAGGCGAAAATCGATACATCTCAAACCAAGGCCTTTTTGACTCCAGAAAGAGTCCTGAACCTACGACTTCATGTATCTGTGATCTTACAGTCTCACCTTCTACCAGCCAAGGTGGTTTTGAGAGTCTTGGGTTCCATGGCAGCCACCATTACTCTTTTCCCCTGTGCTCGCCGTCTTATGAGAATTTTACAGTGGACATTAGCGGTCCAATGGTCACTTTTAGATCTGACTTTGACACATCCTATTCACATAAGCAAGACATGCAGGAGGTCTCTCTTGTGGTGGATACGTTCCCGGAGCTCATAGAGGGGCACCCATTTCTTGCAGCCCCTCCCCAAGCCACTGTGACTATGGATGCCTCTCATCTAGGGTTGGGGGACATTGTTCGGGCAGGATGGTTCAAGGCATGTGGTCCCTGAACAAGACCAAACTGCATATCAATGTTCTGGAGATGAGGGCATTCTTATTAGTGTTGCAGGCCCTTCATGCCTTTCTTCCTCTGGGAATGATTGTTATTCAGACAGACAATATGTCAGTGGTCTGGTACATCTACAAACAGGGGGGAACCAGGTCCTATCCCCTTTGTTGTGAGGCCATGAGAGTGTGGGAATGGGCGATTTCTACCAGCCCTTTTCTGGTAGCAATGCACATCCTGGGCCGGTCCAATATTCTAGCAGACAAACTGAGCAGGATTATTCTAATGCCTTTTGAGTGGTCTCTGAATCCTTCAGTAGCAGAGCAGAACTTCCTCGAGTGGGGTTGGCCTTGCTGTGATCTCTTCACATCTCATTCCAATGAGAAGTGCAGCAAATTCATCCCTCTGATCCCCCCCACAGGGGGAATCCCCCAGGGATGCTTTGATGCATGCGTGCCCTCCCAGTCATTTTTACGCTTATCCCCCTTTGCCTCTCATGACAAAATTTCTACAGAAGGCTCAACAGTCAGGGAGCAGAATTATCCTCATTGCCCCATTCTGGCCTCGCCAAATCTGGTTTCCCTGTCATTGGTTAAATTTTGTAGTTCCTCCTTGGATTCTGGATCCCATACCGGATCTCATTTCACATTCCTCGAGGGGCCTTCATCCAGACCTGGACAGTCTGAAGCTCACAGCTTGGTTGCTCCAGTTCCCTTGATTGTGAGGACTCCCTGTTTTTCTTCCCCAGTTAAGTCTGTTCTGGTGACAGCTCATAAATCGTCTACTAGAAAAACTTACCGTAGCAAATGGAAGCGTTTTTCTACCTGGGTTTCTCAGAGGAACTTGGACTCATTCACAGCTCCTATTCCAGCAGTTCTTGGGTTTTTGGCATACATTTTCCAGCAGGGTGCCAGCTCATCTACAGTGAAAGTTCAACTGGTAGCCATTTCTAATTTTCATTCAGGTGAGAATATGGCTTCCTTAGCTTCCTCCAGACTTTGCAAAACTTTTATTAAAGGTACATTTCTTTTAAGAACCCCGGTTAAGGATCCTACCCCTCCATGGGATCTTACCTTAGTCTTACAGGCCTTGGTTGCTCCACCTTTTAAACCTGCTGCTTCTGTGGACCTAATATTTTTATCATGGAAAACAGCCAATGTTCTGTAGTCCTATCTCGCCTTCATTCTTAGATATGGGTTCGGAGCCGATCCTCGACTCCGACTCGGCCTACTACAAAGCTCAAAGTCTCTTAGTTAGCTCATGGCTAGGTGGGTATCCCATAGTGCACTAGTACAATCCCCAGATCTTGTTTGCTGCGTCTACGAGTTCAGAAGTCCTTCTTGCTTGACCGTGGCTAAGTTCAAAACATTTTGTCATTATTATTCTCTTTTCTGGTTCTTTAGCTAGTTATCTTAATAGTAGAAGTTAGTTATATTATAGATAGTGTTTAGAAGTGTTTTTTGCCTTTTAATTAGTTAGTTTGTTGAGAACTTGTTGGCCTCCGTTTGGTATCCTGTGTGCTAGTTTATAATACCTTTGATTTTACATAGGTCTGCGTTTGTGTTAGGACCTTATTTTTCTCGCTTTCTTTTATATATATATATATATATATATATATATATATATATATATATTGTTTGCAGTGTTTTTTGCTAATTTTGATACAGGTTGTTTATCTGTAGGTCCACGTTTGTATTAGGGCCTTGCTTTCTAAATATTTAGAGATTAGTAGATTGCATGCAGTGTTGTTGTACTTTGCCTGCTACTGAAGTTTCTGGTCTTTTCTCTGACTTAGCTTATCCAGCTAGGTCCGTTTAAGTTAGAGGACCTAGTCTTCTGCTATTTTTCATTTTTTTGAACAGGGCTAGGCCCATTTAAGTTAGAGGACCTAGTCCTCTTTACTCTCTCGTTTCTGTGTGTGTGTGTGTGCTTGTTAGGGCTAGGCCCATTTAAGTTAGAGGACCTAGTCTTTGTTGTGCTTGTTGTGTACCTGTTAGGGTGAGGCCTGCGTAAATTAGAGGACCTTGTTTTCCCTGGTTGATATAGCTCTGTTAAATATGTCTAAAGAGTCCAAAGACCACAAACCTTCGGGTTTCAAAAAATGCATAAAGTGCTTCTAGAAGATGTCAATTACTGATGGCCACAGTAATTGTGTTTATTGCCTCGGAGCCATTTATTTGCAGGAAACTTGTTTATTCTGCCATTCCTTTAGCTCCAGAGTTCTCCAGGAGCCGAAGAACAATTTCATTTTAAAAGGATTTCCTCAAGCCTTCCTTCGAGGAAGACTTAGCAAGCTGTTCTTCCTCATCATAGTTCCATTCATCCAGAAAAGAGAAGGTCAAGTCGGCCAAGAAGCTTTCTCCAGCACTGACTAGTGTATCGGAACCTCCTCAGAAACAATTGAAACTTGATAAGACTTCTATCTCCTCGGCTCCAATGTCCTCGGAGCCAGTTGAGGTTGTCGATATTGACACTGCAATGTTGGCCCCAAGCCTTTTGGAGCTGATTACTGAAAAATTGCATTGGAGCTAGTCCAGAGATCTTTTGCTGGTCTCCCCATCCATAAGATCTCCAGTTTTACAGAGATCCAGATCGCCTATCCTGTCATCCAGATCCTCCAAGAGCCTGTCAGAAGTAAATGTGGAGAGAGTTGTGCTTAGACTCTTGAAGTCATCTGCTTTGCCCAAATTGGTGTTGGCTGTGACCCAGTCAGTTCCGGAGCCACCTGAGTCCATCCTCCCTGTTGTGGTTCCTCCTTCGAGCCAAGTCGGGCCTTCGGATCCAGAGGTTTTGGTGCCACTTGTTGTGGAACGCCAGGTTCCAGCTCCCCTTGTGGCTGTCTCAGAGCTGAGTTCCACTCAGACACCTTCTGTGCCTTCCGTGGTGTCTAGGAGCCGAAGCTCACCGGTCGGTCTCAACAGGGACACTTGGACCTGAACCTCCTCATTGCCAAGTCTCCCTCTTGGTGCGTTGGCTAGGGTGAGCTCCGACCCTACATCCATCTTGGAACTGGTCACTCTGGAGCCGAGGACTACCTCCATTTCCTCGGAGCTGGTGCTGTTTTCAGAGCCGAAGAGATCTGCTTTCAAGATGATGAGGAGCATGCTGTCTCGCTCATCAGCTCCACACAAGGGTACCGACACTCTTCCCCCTGAAGCACCGACCGCTGTCTCAGCACCTTCTCTCTCTCTATCTCGACAACAGCCTCAGGAGCCCCTGTTGGGTGATCCCCAATATTAAAAAAAGACCTCCCTAGAGTACCTTCTGAGGAGCCCCCTCAGAAGAGGACATGCAAGAGGAAGCATGTAGACTCCCCGGATGAGTCCATCACTTCAGACACTGACCACGAGGAGTCAGAAGAGTCCCCCAAGTCGTCCTCTGATTATGTCTCCTTCATAGACATCTTAGAGATCCTAAAGCAGAGAGGCGGTTGGCCCACTGTCACCCCTTCTGATGAGGAGTCAGTGTACCTGAAGGCTTTCAGATCTCAACCTTCAACCTCTTGGGTGTCTCCACCTTTCGATGAACTCTTAGACCTGGTTAGTCGAAAGGTGTGGGAGACTCCTGATGCCATGGAGCCAGTTACCAGAAGACCCAATGAATTTCTCTCTGCCCCAAAAGAGAAAGACTTTTTGTCCAAGGGCGTGCCTGTAGATGCCATGGTGGTGGTGGAGGGCACTAAGAAGGAGCTAGTGGAGACATTCACCTGTCCATCTGCCGAATAAGGAGTCTCGAACAATAGATAGATACGGGAAGTGTATCTTTTCTTCAGCGGCTTTTACCTTCAGATTGCTGAACTATCTCACACATTTTACTTGGCTTCAGAGAGATCTCCTCATGGAGTTAGGAGATACTCTTCAAGGTACATCTACAGAAGGAGTCTCTGAGGATGTGTCTGCTCAGTTGTCTACCTTAAATTCCATTGTGAACTCCTCCATGAGGCTGATCACCTATGCAGCCGATGGAGCGAGCAGGGCAGTGGGTTCAGGAGTTTCCCTTAGGAGACACTCTTGGATGCGCTTATGTAATTTTGCGGAGCCTTTCAAGTTACCTTTACCAATTCTGCCCCCTTTGACAGTTCTTCATTGTTTGGACCTACGGTAAAAGATACATTCACCAGGTGAGAACAAGAAGGGAAAACTCTCTCTGCCGTGGGAGTACATTTTACCATCCCCTCTAGACCATATCCCAAGGGTCAGAGAGGTGGTAGGATGTGGTTCAAGAAGTCCCAGAGATTTTTTCCCGGATGCACAGGGTGACTCCTCCTTCAGAGGCAGAGGAGGAGGAGCTAATGGCTGACGTCACCCTAGAGACAGGGGGGGATCCGCAAAACCAGGGTGGCCGCGATTCTTTTTGAGGCTGTCCCTATCAACACTCCTGATGTGGGGCCTGGCTGTGCTTCTCTGGAGCCAGTCGGGGGTTTCCTATCTTTGTATCCAGAAGCCTGGCTAAACATCACCCGAGACAAATGGGTACAAAGAATAATCACCAGAGGTTACTCCATACCCTTTTCTCTTCCACCCCACACTCCCAAGAAGATCCTGGATGTTCCACCCAATCACAGGGATCAAGCAACTGTAGAAGTGCAATAGTTGCTTGCAAACAGAGTCATCCAACCCATCCCTGCAGACCTGATAGGATTCGGAACTTACTCTAGATTCTTTTTAGTGCCAAAACGTACAGGGGACTAGAGGCCCATCTTGGACCACAGCAAACTAAATGAATTTGTAAAGAAGGCCAAGTTCTGGATGGTGACACTGCAGTCTATATTCCCTCTGTTAGGGAAAGATAACTGAATGTGCTCCATAGACTTCCAAGATGCGTACTACCATATAAAAATGGACAGAGCATCTAGGAGTCATTTACGCTTCCTTCTGGGAGCTAGTCATTACCAATTTCATGCTCTGCCCTTTGGTCTCATCATAGCCCCCAGGTTGTTCACCAAATGTATAGCAGTAGTGACAGCTCACCTGAGACGTCAAGGATTCCAAGTGTTTCCGTACATGGGCGACTGGCTCCTGACTGCCACCACCAGGCACCTACTCCTACAAACCAGAGATTCCACCATCCAGCTCTTTTCCCAGCTGGGGATTACAATAAATTGGGAAAAGTCTCCCTTATCGTCCTCTTAATTTGTGACTTTTATAGGCACAGAAATAGACACAGTCACCATGCTAGCTCGTCTACCTGCAGACAGAATTCAAAACCTCAGACAACAAATTCTCAGTCTACTTCCTCTACAGAAAGTCAAGGCAAAGACAGTGCTGAAACTCTTAGGGATAATGGTCTCCACCATAACACTAGTCCCTCTAGCCAGATTACATATGCGAGTTCTCCAGTGGTTTCTGTCTTCCCAGAGGTCCTTCCAACAACTGCCTTTATCTCACCATATCATCATAACAGAGTCTTGCAAAAAGGACCACCGTTAGTGGATTCAACCTGACCACTTGACAGCAGGCACTTCATTCCTTCCTAGCCAACTCATTGCTACTGTGACCATGGATGCCTCACAGATAGGGTGTTGGGGCATTATTTAGGCAGGAGTGTCTGAGACACATGGCAAGATCACGAGGCTCACTTGCATATCAGAGAGTAGTACTTCTAGTGTTGCAAGCACTTCACGACTTTCTTCCTCTGGGGACTATAGCAATCCAATCGGACAATGTGTCAGTGGTATGGTATCTAAACAAACAAGGAAGAACCAGATCTTATCCCCTTTGTCAAGAGGCCCTTCATGTTTGGAAGTGGGCGAAATCTTCCCAACGCTTTCTAGTAGCAATGCATATCCTGGGGACAACCAATGTGATAGCCGACAAGTTCAGTGGGGCAATCCTGATGCCTCATGAGTGGTCTCTGAATCAGGAAATAGCGGAACAGATCTTCCGCAAATGGGGACAGCCTTGCTGCAATCTCTTTGCCAGTCCAATCAACTCCAAATGCAGCAGCTACTTCTCCCTCATTCCCCCTCTGAGGGACTCACCCAGAGACGCACTTGTTCACAATTGGCCCCTGGGACTCCTTTATGCATTTCCTCCCTGTCTGCTCATATCCAAAGTGATACAGAAAGCAAAGTTATTGGGAAGCAAAATGATTCTCATCACTCTTTACTGACCTCATCAGATTTGGTTCCCCTTTCTCGGGCCTCATCTGCTAGACAATCCATGGACTGTGGACCCAGTGCCAGACCTCTTGACACACATGTCAGGCTCCCTTCACCCCTGCCTCCACACCCTCAACTTGACAGCATGGCTGCTCCACTTCCATCCCTAGTCAGGCTTCATGATTTTTCACCTGCTGTGACCCCACATCCTTACGTCTTTGCATAAACCTTCCACTAGGAAGTTATACACTAGCAAATGGAGAAGGTTTTCTATCTGGGCTAAAGAAAGAAATGTAGATCCTTACACAGCATCCATCCCTATGATTTTAGAATTTTTGTCTGAACTTTTCCATTAGGGATCAGCTGCTGCCACAATTAGGGTCCAACTGGCAGTGATATCTAACTTTCATTTGGGACAAAATGAATCCAACCTGATGTCCCACAGATTATGTAAAACCTTCCTTAAAGGCGCTACTTTGCTGAGACCTCCCTTTCAGCAGTTCCTTCATTCTTAGGAACCCACCCACCTACCCCCGTCCTGGAAGTATCTGGAGACAGGATAATATTACCTTGGTAGGGAGGAGACCTTTCATTATTGTTGTTCTTTCTGGATAACTTTATTTCTATCTTTCTATAGTTTAGCAGCAAATAAGATCTGGGGGCTGTACTAGTGCACTATGGGATACCTACCTCGCCATGAGCCAACGAAGAGACTTTGGGCTTTGTAATAGGCCGAGTTGGAGCCGAGGATCGGCTCTGAACCCATATGTAAGAATGATGGGTGAGATGGACTACAAACATGGAACGTCATGGTGAGTACATAACTTCTTTTTTTAGTGGCTATTACCTTGGCTAGGAGAGTTTCGGAACTTCAAGCAATATCTGTAAAACCTCCATACATGGTCTTTCATAAAGACAGGGTTCCCTTCGTACTAATCCTACCTCTCTACACAAAGTGGCTTCAGAAACAAATATAAATCAATCAATCAATTTGCCTGTTTTCTTTCCAAATTTTCAGAACAGGGGTGAATATAAATTGCATTTGTTAGATGTGCATAGACAGTTACAATTCTACTTACACAGGACTAAAGCCCATTGCAAGTCTGACCAGTTATTTGTGTCTTTTGCTACACCCTTTCTGGGAAAACCAGTTTCTAAGGTGACTATTGCCAGATGGATCTCTCTATGCATCCTTCAGGTTTACAAAGAT
The DNA here is from genome assembly GCF_019279795.1 of Protopterus annectens. Classification (NCBI taxonomy): domain Eukaryota; kingdom Metazoa; phylum Chordata; order Ceratodontiformes; family Protopteridae; genus Protopterus; species Protopterus annectens. The sequence goes on along the minus strand of NC_056728.1, from coordinate 1,978,061,099 downwards.
AAAAAGATGTCTCTCCTGGGTAGAATAAATACCCATTCTACCAGGCCCATGGCTACGTCAGCTGCTTTTTGGTCTAGAGTGTCTTTGGACGATATTTGTTCAGTGGCTACTTGGCCCTCATCTCATACTTTTATTTCTTATTATAAATTGGATATGGTTTCCAGAGGGAGAGCATCCTTTGGCTCTGCAGTGCTCTGAAATATCCTTCCATGAGGGCCACCCAGGGTTTTTTTGCTAATAGCTGGGGACCCTTGATGATCAAATAATATTAACTACTTCAGATAAAGAAGTTATGCACTCACCATAATGTTCCACCTGAGTAGTTAGACTTCAGTTGTCATCAACCGTCCCTCCCTCCTTCCCCCTGACCTTCTATTGACGCTTTCTGTCTTGGCAGACAGGAGAGGGTGCCTTGTGGCTCTCCTGTTCTTCCATGTTTGTAAAGGTTTTAGGGTCAGTTTCATATCTGCGGTATAGCAAACTCGATCTGAGGGAAGGCAGGAGATGGAGGGGTATTATGGGTAAGGGGAGGAGTTTGGAGCTCGGATCAGATACTAGTGAAACTGCAGTCTCTGATCTGATCCAGATCCAATACCTGCAGGTTGATGACAAATGAAGTCTAACTACTCAGATGGAACGTTATGGTGAATACATTACTTCTTTTTCTTTTCCTTTGTCCCAGGTATTCAGTTGAATAACCATTCTGAAAACCTTTCATCTGATGTTGTTAATCTTCTTCCCATTCATCACTGATGGGTTCGGTTCTGAGCCCTAGGAACCGAGTCAGCCTAATACCAAGCTCACGTACACCAAAAACTCTCGAGCTAAGCTGCTACCCACAATGCCCTTCTCCCAGTAACCTCAGATCTCATTTGCTGCACAGCCATATAGCAGCATTTCACCAAGCACTCCAGCTAAGTGTCATATTTTTTTACACATCTTTGTGCATTTTGAATGTTTTTTCTAATCTAATTCATTTTTCTACCCTGTTTATCTATCTAACTCTACCCCTTTGGGTATTTCTTATACCATCGTGGGTAACGCCCTCTCCTACCCTTGTGGTGTTATTTGATACCATCGTTAGTATCTTCTCTTTCTGCTTCTTTTCCTCACTTTCTAGCAGTAATTTGTTTGTTTCTTTTTGTGTGTTTGGATATGTCTGAAAAAAAGGGACTTCGAGGTTCAAACATTGCACTTCCTGCAATGGCAAACTCCCCAGCAGTGACTTGCATGATGATTGTGTCTATTGTCTGGGGGTTTCTCACCTGTCTGTGAAATATCCTTGCCAGATTTGCCTGAGTTTTAGTCAGCGGACGCTGAACGAGAGAAAAAATACACTTATCTTGAAAGGCCTGTTCACCTCACCTTTCTTAGAGTCCCTTTCTGTGTCAGAGGTCTCAACCCCTCCAGTGAAGGATAAAAAACATCCACATTCTGATCCCTCTTCACCGGCTGGTGATAAGGGCAAGGCCCACAAATCTTCTACTGAACACAAGATTGCTTCCTCGGCTCTGACTATAACTGTTGCTTCTGTTCTGAGCTCAGCTCCAGTTGCTTCTATATCCGATATCATAGACATTATGAAAACTTCGACGTCGGCACCACCTTTGGCACCAACCTCTATGGCACCAGTCATAACTACAGTAACGAGTACGGCTCTGACCTTGCTGTCTTCGATAGTCTCTGAACCGACTTCACCTTTTACTGCACCGAAGGTGGTTCCGACAATTCCTTTGGAGCCAATAATAACCTTGACTCTGAGTGCCTCCTCTGCACTGAGTCCTTTCTCGATGCCGTTGAGTCCTCTATTGCCTGTTTCAAAGTTAGAGTCTTCAGTGCCGACAACTCAAACATCATGGACCCAGTACTCCCCTTCATTAGACCCATTCTTAGGCCAGCCTTATAGACCTTTTCTGGATCAACCTGACTTCCCGTCGGGAGTGTCTGTAAGGTCCACCAGGAGTCTGTCTGAATTCGATGTGGTGCACCTTCTGGACCAGCTGTTGACAGACAGAGGGATAACAAACATTCCTAAGACTCATCCCACTTCAGGGTTTGAGTCTACTGCTCCCAGGACTCCCACTTATACTCCTCCCCCAGATCCATCGGTTCCGAGGCCCATAGCTTCGATGTCCTTGGTGCAAACCCATTTCTCGGTGCCAACAGTGACCGTCACTGAGGCTTTGAGGCCACCCCTTTGGGTTTCGGTTCCATCAGAACTGTCCCTTCCTCAGTTTCATGGTTGGGGGGTGGAACCCTCAGTTCTGAGCACGGTTCTAAGTTTTTTATCGGTTCTGTCCTCAGATCTAGGGACAACACCTGCCCCAATCTTTCTTGAGGCTCCATCCCCGGGAGCGGATCTGATGGAGCGGGGTGTGACTCCAGTTCCAAGATTGTCCTACTCGGTTCAGGGCTCCCATTCCTCTTCCAGTGGGCATGCTTTCCAGGTGATGGAGAGGGTGTTTGCTTCTGGAAGTGCTCCTCCTATGTTGAATCTTCCCCCTGCACCCTCTGAGCTACAGCTACCATGGGCCACCTCCCCAGGACACCAAGAGCACAAGCTTCAGGAACCCCAGTTCAGGGTATTCTTCCATCCAAGTCTTCTTCAGACATCCCCACTGAAGACTCCCCTCAGAAGAAGGAGTGTAAGAGGAAACACCTTGACTCTCCAGAGGAGTCTCTCACAGAGGATATAGACTATGATGATGGGGAAGGGTCCCCACAGTCACCCCCTGATGATGTCTCCTTTGGAGACATCCTAGAAATATTGAAACAGAGAGGTGGCTGGAAGCCCTCTAACCCTTCCTCAGAGAAGTCCGTCTTCCTGCAGGCTTTCCGCTCTCGGCTTTCTACTTCTTGGGTGATCCCTACCTGCTGATGAGTTATTCCAGCTCATCGTGCAGCATGCATGGAAGAACCCTGATTCTATTGATGCCATTCCTTGGAGACCAGACAAGATTTTTTCCCCACCAGAAGAGCATCCCCACTGGTCTAGAGGCTTGCTAGAAGACGCTTTGATGGTGGCAGTGACCACTAAAAAAGACCTTGTGGGGGAAAGTCCTACTGTTCACCCACCCAACAGAGAGTCCCAGGCTGTGGACAGACTAGGGAAGTGAGTTTTTGCTTCAGGGACCTTTGCAGTCAGGTCTCTGAGCTACTTGGCACATTTCACGAGGCTTCAAAGGGATCTGATCTCCGAACTTTCTGGAGCCCTCACAGGTTACGTTTCTGATGGGGCACTAGACAAGGTTGCCTCTCAACTTGCCATCCTTGAGTCTATCTCCAACTCATCCATGAGGTTGCTCTCCCACTCAACTGAAGAGGTGGCTAGAGCTGCGGGTTTAGGCATAGTCATGAGATGTCATGTCTGGATGCACATCTGTGACCTCACTGACTCCTTCAAGTCCTCCTTTTTGAATGCCGCTATTGAACTATCTTCCTTGTTTGGTTCTAAAGTAAAGGGCATGCTGGCCAGGTGCGAGCAGGATGGAAAGACCTTGTCTGCCATTGGCCTATGTTTTTCCAAGCCTCAACGTTCTTTTTCCAGGAACCAGAGGAGTGGGAAAATATGGCACAAAAAATCTCAAGGCCCTTTCCACGACGCACATGGCGAGGATTCCTCTTAGAGGTAGAGGGGGTTCCAATGGTGGAAGACACCCCTTTAGGGGCATAGGTGGTCCCCTAAATCAAGACTCCAGGGATTCGTTCTCTGGGCAGTCTTATCAATGCTCCTGAAGCATTGCCCGATTGCTTTCCTCTGGACCAAACTGCCTGGCACTCTTTTACAAAAGATCGGTGGGTGCAGAGAATAATCTCCAGAGGCTAATACATTTTTTTAACATCACATCCAAAACCTACAAAGAACCTTCCCGATGTTCCACCCAGTCAAAGGGAAGAAGTGGCTTCAGAGATAAGAAAGCTATGTCAAAAAAGAGTTATCCAACCAGTCCCCCCAGACCAATGCGGATCCGGTTTTTACTCAAGATTCTTTTTGTTGCCAAAAAAGACCAGGGACTGGAGAACCATTTTGGATCTCAGCCATCTAAACAAGTTGGTAGTTCAAACCAAATTCCGCATGGTCACTATACAATCCATTCTCCCTTTTTTTACGGGAGGATTTTTGGGTGTGCTCGATAAACCTCCAGGATGCGTATTACCACATCAAAATTGACAAACGCTCCAGGTGTCTTCTTCGCTTCCGGCTAGGAGCCAGTTATAGCCAGTTCAGAGCCCTGCCATTTCGTCTCTCGATGGCCCCCAGAGTGTTCACAAAATGCCTAGCAGTGGTGACAGCTCATCTGAAACTTCAGGGATTCTAGGTGTTTCCATATTTAGACAATTGGCTCCTCTCCACCCCCACCAAGCGTGTCCTGACCATAGCCCTCCATTACACACTCTCACTGGTGGAGTCTCTAGGCATCACAGTCCATTGGGAGAAATCCAATCTACAACCTACCCAACAAATGGAATTTATAGGGGCAGTTTTTAATACTTGAACAAGCCTGGTATCTCTACCAGCTCACAGGCTTCAGAGGTTAAGATTGCAAGTACAAGTGATACTCTGTCAAAGAAAGGTGTCAGCAAGATAAGTTCTCCAGGCTCTGGGGTATATGGCTGCAGCCATTCCAATTGTTCCTCTGGCAAGATTACATATGAGACTGTTACAGTGGCTCCTTTGGTCCCAGTGGTTGGTAAATATTCACCCCCTAAACTCACAGATCCTTATTACCAATTCCTGCAAGCAAGATCTTCTTTGGTGGATGAGGCCAGACAAAAAAACTTTGGTGTCGCCCCTACCAGATCACTCAACCCTATGCCATGGTGGCCACGGACACTTCCCTGATAGGGTGGGGGGTCATTTTTAGGGAAAGACAGTCCAAAGCACATGGTCCAGCTTAGAGGCCAACTTGCTTATCAATGTTCTGGAATTGAGAGCAGTTCTGTTGGCGTCGCAGGCACTACATCCGCTCCTTCCATCAATAACGATTGTAATTCAATCAGACAATATGTCAGTAGTCTGATACATAAACAAACAAGGAGGGACCAAATCCTACCTCCTGTGTCGAGAGGGCATGAGAATTTGGCACTGGGCGATAGCTTCCAACAGCTTTCTTATAGCAACGCATATCCCAGGGAGCTCCAACATGATTGCGGACAGGCTGAGCAGATGCCTTCTCCTTTCACACGAGTGGTCTCTCAGTCCGAACGTGACGGCAGAAATTTTCAGCCATTGGGGCCAGCCTTGCTGCGATCTCTTTGCTTCCCCTTCAAACAACAAATGAACCAGCTTCTTTGCCCCTTTTCCCCCAGAAAGGGAGTCCCCGAGAGATGCTTTGACTCATGATTGGCCCACGGGTCTCCTCTGTGCTTATCCCCCAATTCCCTTGGGACCCCCTGTTTTTGAAGAAAGCAATTTGGTTGAGATGCAAGGTGATCCTCATTGCTCCATTCTGGCCTTGACAAGTGTGGTTCCCCTCCCTCCGGCCTCACCTATTACAACCATCCTGGATCCTGGACACTCATCAGGACCTAATCTCTCATCCCCAAGGATTGACTCTCCCAAATCTATCCACTCTCAAGCTGACAGCTTGGTTTCTTCACTTCCATTAGTCTCCAGCTAGGAAACAATCTCCTCACCTGTTCGCGATATTATTCTGGCCTCCCATAAGCCATCCACCAGAAAACTCTACAGAGATAAGTGGAAAAGGTTCGCTTTCTGGTCTAAATTACAGATGTTAGACCCCTTCTCAGCTCCTGTATCTGTTATACTTCAATACCGATACAAACAGCACAAAGAGGAAAAAGGTGTCTTGCAACTGTACCAAACTTACAAATAAGCAACCCAAAGCACCTGAAAGGCTAGTGTAGAAAAAAATCACTCCATGTCGTGCAAGTAGCCCAGTTTATTCAAGTACACAAATGTGGACGGATTAACGCTTAACAAAGTTACCGCGTTTTTGTCCCTACCACACAGGACTTCATCAGATAATACCAAACCAGAAGAGTTAGCTCTATTTAAACCCATCACAGTTGGTTTAATGACTTAATTAAGAGTAATGCAAATTAATTAATCAATCAACTACAACATTCTACTAGTCCCTACATTATATACCAAAGAAATTCATGCAGGAAAACATTTAATAAAATCAACATGAAATATTAATGCCATAACTCAATAGATGTAAAATATAACTTATATGAAGTGTGTGGACACACAAAACCTTATAAAACCTTTTTAAAAAGTTATTTTTAAAAATATCTAAACATATTTAAAAAACAACCATAGAACCCCCCCCCCCCCCATTGTAAAATCTAAGTTTAGCAGATCAAAGCTTTAGCACTGGAGCCAAGGAAATGTGCTCATTAAGACCTGGAAGGTTGTTTGCTTCCAATTTTAATTGATAGAACAGCTATCGGAATTCTATTCTTGTTTCCCAAGGACCTCCCCTAGGATCAACATCTACTTTTTCTACCACATAGAAACCAAAGGATGCCATGCTACAAATTAAACTGTGTTTATACAGGGCATTGTTTTCATCATGTTTCCTTATGTCATTAAAATGTTCATATATATACCTTTTAAACTTCCTAGTGGTCTTTCCAATATAGAAAGCACCACATTATGGTATCACAGTTTGAATAAGCATTGGTCCTAAGTTCCAGGTTTCTTACTTAAAAAAAAAAATAATAATTCCCCCTGTATGATCTGTGAACATTGGGAGCAAGAGCCACACTTAAAAGTTCCCTGTCTTTGTTTCTTAGATTTCTTTTTATGGCCTTCCAACATCTCCTTCATATTTCTACCATTCCTGTAGGTAATTCCAAGGGGGTCCTTGAATAATTTATCTAAATCCGAATAGTTTCCAAACCTGTTCCAATTACTAGTAATAATGTTCTTAATGATAGGTACATCTCTGTTAAAATTCAAAACCAGATTACTACTCCAATTAGTCTCTGTGTTAGTGTGTGGGTCCTTATTGGTGCTAGTGTGTTTGGAGACACCCAATATGGGTGCAAAGCTTCTCCTCCTTTCCTGCTAGACATTGTCCATAATTTCTTCTATCAGCTCAATTGGGTATTTTCTCTCTAGAAACATATCTTTTACCCTTAAACTCTCTGTCAAATAATCACCATCTGGAGTGGTCATTCTAAAACTCCTAATTAGTTGACCCTTCAAAATCCCCCTCCCTGTATTTTCAAACTATTCAGACAGAGCTGAACAAAAGCTACATTATCTTGATGTCCACCGTCAACTTAGATATTATTTGGGACAGAACAAAAATTTAGAAAAATCTGATCACTTTTGTTTCTATCACGGATAATAAAAGGCCTTCCCTGTTTCACAAAGTGACCTTGTCAGATGGCTTTTTTTGTCATCTCTGAAATTTATCTCGCAAGGGAAAACAGCTGTGCTCAAAACTAAAGCACATTCAACTAGGAGCAGCTTTAACTACTTCTTTCAAGCTTTTCAAGCTAGACTTCTTTTACTTGTGCAGCCCACATGGTGCCAGGCCCTCCTCACACTTTTGTTCCATTAAATTGAACGGCCTCCTCCAGGGACAGAGCTTTGGCTCTACAGTCCTCAAGAGTCTGTTCCATTGAGCCACCCACCACATAGAGGAGGGTGGGGGGGTTGGTCCCATCAAGCAGCAGAATGGTGAACAGGCCAACAACATTAGAAGTTACATTAATACCGTTCCATGTTAGTTGTCTTCTCGCCTCTTCTTCTCTTCTTTCTTCTCTCCCTCTCCCTGATGCTGGACAATTTGTTATATAAAATGATATTATGCTAGACCTTTCAAGACTCTGGTCCTCCTCTTCTTTCCATCCTGTAAGTTTCTTTTTTCTTTGCTTTTTGTTTTTGCTGCTGTTGCCCTTGTCATCAAAAGCGATCTGGGTGCCTACCTGTTCATGCATGCATCATGGGGCTGAGCTGAGCTGGTAAAAAGGTCTCCGAATGCTTGGCAGGTGCAGGGAGCGAGGATGCATCGAACCCATCAACAATGAAGAAAAGCAGAAGACAACTAACATGGAACGTTATGGTAGGTACATAACTTCTTATTTTCTGTTTGAAAGGGTGGGCACTAGTAAAAAATAAATAGGAGTTAGAGAATGTACTTTTCCTGTACACATTAAACTTAAATTGTCTTACCTCGGGAATTTTTTCCAACAACACATCCAGATACTCTAATTTCTCACTAGAAATATTATGGGTGAACCTTAAAAATTCAGTAGTAGCATTTAGGTAATCAATAAATTCGTAGAGTAATTTCTCGGTCCCTGTCCAGAAAATACAGATGTCATCCAAATAACATCTGTAATAGTTCCAATATTGCACATATTCCGAGTGAAACACAAACTTTTCCTCCCAAGTAGACAGAACCAAATTTGCATACATGGGGGCACAACATGCCCCCATGGCTACCCCACTGGATTGGTTCAAGAACTCACCTTCAAAAAAAAAGAAAGTTATATTTAAGCACCATTTCCATAAGGTCCAAAATGACCGTTAGTGCACCCTCAGCAAAACCACCCCTACTACGCCGGGCCTCTTCAAACCAAGCTAACCCTAGTTTGTGGGGTATAACATTCATAAGTCCTGTATGTCCAAGGTAACAAAAATTAAATCATCTTGGTAGAGATTATCTGTGACACTCCTTAGGAAATTCCAAGAATCCTTAAGGATCCCCACCTTTTCAGTCCATACACTTTTTAACTTCAGGTCCAAAAATTTAGAAAGGGGGTAAGTTTAGGACCTCGTAGCCACTACAATCAGTCTGAAAGGTGGGTTCTCAATGTCCTTATGGACATTGGGAATCCCAAAAATAGATGGTATTTTGGGTTTGCCCATGGTCAAATAAGCATGTGTCTCCTGACTAATCAACCCTTCCTCCAACATTTCATTTAAAATAAATTCAATCTTCCTGTACCACACATTAATTTAGTCACTTGATACTCTATATCTATCATCATTGTTCAAAATTTCTAACATTTTGCCTGAATATATAATACTATCCATTATGGCCACCCATCCCCCTTTATCGGGTTTCATAACCCTAACATTTTCGTTATTTTTTAATGTGTCCAAAAGTAGATATTCATCCTTACTTGGGTTGTAATATTTTTTGACTATGTTGTTGTTTTGCCTAAGCTCCGTTTCTACCCTTGTTTCGAAATTTCTCAACTGTGGGTGGAGGGGAGGGTTGAATGTATTCTTCCTTTTAACCAAGAGATTGTCAGTATTGTACCGCTCATTAAATAACAATTCTAAATTTTTCTTCCTTAAACACAGATGTTAAGTTATGAAACTCACCTTCATTCTTGCTGGATGGGTTCGGAGCCGATCCTCGGCTCTGACTCGGCACTTGCTAAGCTCGAGAGCTAATTTTACCAGCTTGAGGTAACCCTATATCCCATGATGCAAGGCGTGACTACCCAGATCTCATTTGCCGCTTCACGAAGAGGTCTCCTTTTACCAGCTCAGGTAGAGTTTTAGTATTTTTATACTAAAGTCAGTCAGAAAAATTTCTTTTTTCCTTATTTCTTTTTCTTAAGAGTTAGTGTTATCTAGTACCTATCTATCTTGCCCTATATTACCTTTCTACTTTGTATTAGGGATAGTTTTTTCCTCCCTTCAGGCCTTAAGCCTCCCTTCCATTATTTTTCTGTCAGGAAGTGTGTGTGTGTTAATCAGTTTTCCCCCTTTTATTAGCTAACTGTGTGACTGGTGTGTGTGTCTGTTTTTTGTGTTTGGCATACCATGTCAAAAGAAGTAAAGGTCTCAGGCTTCAAGAAGTGTGACTCGTGCTGTCAGAAGATGTCTCTGACAGACGGTCACACTTCTTGTTTGTACTGCCTGGGGCCTCTACACCTGCAAGACTCCTGTGCTATTTGTCACTCCTTCAGCCAGAGAGTCCTGCAGGAACGTAGGAACAAATTAATCCTACATGGCTTGTTGAAGCCAGAGGGCTCCCCGACCAAGACTGGGTCGGGAAAGCCCTCTAAGCCACCTAAAGCCCAGGCTGTGGCTCCTAAGTCTTCGGCGGTGGCTCCGACTCCTTCGGAGTCGAGATCGGCTCCGGCTGGAGCCGATCTTTCTATCTCTGAGGTGGTGGTATCGGTGCCGGCTGGCTCCGATACACTTGCACCGACGTCGATGTCGGCTCCGGCCAGAGCCGACGTATCTTTGACCAGGACTGGTGCCGATAAGCTGTCGGCTCCAACTGGAACCGAAGGGTCTTCGGCTCCGATGGCTCCTTCCAAGAAGAGATCTCAATCCCCTTCCCTGGAGTCGATTCGCTCGGCTCCGGGATCTCCTCTGCTTTCGGAGCGGAGCCATCGGAGCCGATCTTTAAGGTCTTCCAGGCTATCAGACCATGACTTGGAGAGGGTGGTAAGTAGACTGCTGAAGTCACAGGCACTGGCCCAGATGCTCCATAGCCCGTCTCAGCAGACGACCGCTATCCCTCATCCCCCTGAAATTCCTCCTCCGACTGTCCTTCAGAGTTCGGTGCCGGAGCTTCTCGGAACGTTGACCGTGGGTGCGCCGGAGCCGATACCTCCCCTGTCGGCTCTGTCGTCTTCTACTCCGATTTCCTCCATGAGACCTTCCTTGGAGGGATCCGGTCGTCGAATCTCCCTTGTCGGCTCTGAGGGGGCGAGTGGCATCGGACCCTTGTCCGACCCCGCTCTCCCTCTTGGAGCTTTGGCATTGGTGAGCTCGGCACCGACATCAGCCTCGGAGCCTGCTCTTTCAGCGGGACCGGGGATTTCTATTTCTTCGGAGCGGGAGTCTTCTGGCCTCCCTGGAAGGGGAGCCTTTGAGGTGATGAGGAGTGTTCTAGCCCCGGAGCTGAGTCAACGGTCAATTCCATTAGCTCCTCCCTCTTCGGTGCCTGTCGATGTCTCTTCCCATTCTCTTGCTCCCGGACCCAGAGATCCATCGCCCCAGGTTTCCCCATTGGGAAGAACTTCCTCTTCCGAGGTTTCTCCTGATCCTTTGGAGAGCCAGCGTGGAGGACGTGCAAGAGGAAGCACACAGACTCCCCGAGTCTCGACATCAGATACCGACTTAGATGAGTTGGAGGGTTCCCCACGGTCCCCTCTGAGGATGTCTCCTTTTCAGACATCCTGGAACTCCTTAAGCAGAGGGGGAACTGGCCTTCCATTAACCCCTCCGAGGATGAGTCGGTATACCTGGAGGCTTTTGGATCTCGACCCTCCACCTCCTGGGTGTCTCCGCCTTCAACCGCTCATGCAAGTGGTGGCTCGAAGGCATGGGCGGCCCAGATTCTGTGGAACCAGTCCCCAGGAGGCCTTCTAAATTCATCACGGCCCCGCAGACAAACAGTTTCTCACCAAGGGTGTCCCTGTTGATGCCGTGGTGGTGGCTGCCACCAAGAAGGAACTTGCCGATCCTTCTGTACCTGTCCATCCTCCTAACAAGGACTCTAGGACCATGGATAGCTACGGTAAGCGGATGTTTTCTTCAGCGACCTTCGCTGTGCGCTCGCTGAACTATCTCTGTCACTTTACCCGGCTTCAGAGAGACATTCTCAAGGAACTAGGTGAGGTAGTTCAGGATCCGTCAGCTGCTGGGGCTCAAGAAAAGATTGCCTCACAGCTCGGAATCCTAAATTCTATAACTAACTCCTCCATGTGGCTCATTTCCTATGCAGCCGATGGGGCGAGTAGAGCCGCAGGCACAGGAGTGGCACTTAGGCGTCAGTCCTGGATGCGGCTTTGTAATTTCGTGGACCCCTTTAAGGCATCCTTCACTAATACTCCCTTCAATGGTTCGGCTTTGTTCGGGCCTCAGATGAAGGACACTTTGACCAGGTGTGAGCTAGACGGCAAGACTCTTTCTGCCGTAGGAGTCCATTTCTCCACCCCTTCAAGACCCTATCCCAAAGGTCAGAAGGGAGGGAAAATGTGGTTCCGTAAATCTCAGGGAGTCACGCCGGACACACGTGGTCAGTTTGCCCCCAGAGGCAGAGGGGGTAATAACAATGGACGCCGCCCTAGGGGCAGAGGGGGGCCGCAGAATCAGGGTAGCAGAGAGCCTCTCTCTGATAAACCCTTCCAGCACCCCTGAGGTGTTGCCCGACTGTCCACCCTTGGAGGCAGTCGGGGGAAGATTGTCGCTGTACCCAACAGCCTGGCATTCCCTTTCTCAAGACAAATTGGTACAGTCGATCATATCCGAGGGTTACAATATCCCTTTCGTGAGATATCCTGTTCCTCATCAATCCCTCCCGGACGTTTCACCCGGTCTAAGAGAGTTGGCATAGCTGGAGGTATCAAAGCTCCTAGCAAAAAGAGCCATCCAACTAGTGCCAGCAGACCAAGTAGGATCCGGAATCTACTCAAGATTCTTTTTGGTTCCCAAAAATACGGGAGATTGGAGACCAATTTTAGACCTCAGCAAACTAAACAAGTTTGTCAAAAAGGCAAGGTTCCGGATGGTCATGCTTCAGTCCATTCTACCCTTTTTGGGCAAGGACAACTGGATGTGCTCAATAGACCTTCAGGATGCGTACTATCACATAAAAATTCACAGGCGCTCCAGAAGGTTTCTCCGCTTTCAGCTGGGGACCAGTCATTTTCAATTCAGACCCCTGCCCTTCGTTCTCACTACAGCCCCCAGAGTGTTTACCAAATGTATGGCAGCGGTCACGGCTCACCTGAGACGTCAAGGATTCCAGGTGTTTCTGTATCTAGACGACTGGCTCCTCTCTGCCACCACCAGGCATCAACTTCTCAAGGCCAGAGACTACACTCTTCACACCTGCAACCAATTGGGGATTTCTATAAACTTCGAAAAATCTTCATTGTCTCCTTGCCAATCTATTACCTTTATAGGCACAGAATTAGACACTGTCGGGATGTCAGCAAGACTCACAAACCAAAGAATTCTGGACATCCAAAAGTATGTTCGGATCATACTACTCAGCAAAAAGATCAGGGCCAGATTTGTCCTGAAGGTGCTAGGTCTTATGGCTGCGGCCATCGTACTACTTCCTTTAGCTCACTTCCACATGCGTCTTCTGCAGTGGATGTTGTTCACCCAGTGGTCCTTCCAGCAGCTTCCCATGCGCCACGAGATCTTCGTGACGCAATCGTGCAAGAGTCACCTAACCTGGTGGATGTCTTCTCCACAACTCCATCAGGGCCGACTGTTTGTTCCCCCAATCCTGGTTGCCACAGTCACTTCGGATGCCTCTCTGATCGGGTGGGGGGGGGCATTATCAGGGCAGGATGGTCCATGGGACTTGGCAACCCATAGAATACCATCTGCACATAAATGTCCTAGAGATGAGAGCAGTGCTTTTAATGTTGCAAGCCCTCAGCGACTTTCTTCCTTTAGGGACTATTGCAGTTCAGATGGACAACATGTCCGTAGTCTGGTATATCAACAAACAGGGTGGGACCAGGTCCTATCCACTGTGTCGAGAAGCTCTCAGACTTTGGCAATGGGCAATCTCCTCTCATCGGTTTCTGATAATAATGCATATCCCCGGGAAATCCAACCTCTTAGCGGACAGACTGAGCAGAGCTATTCTCATGCCACATGAGTGGTCTCTCAAACAATCAGTAGTGGACGAGAATTTTCAGAAGTGGGGTGTCCCTTGCTGCGACCTTTTTGCTACACCCCAAAACAGCAAATGCCCAGACTTCTTCTCCCTCTTTCCACTACCAGGCCATCCCTTGCACGACGTGGAGTGATTTTTTTTCTACACTAGCCTTTCAGGTGCCTTGGGTTGCTTATTTGGAAGTTTGTTATACTTCAATACCTTTCTGAGTTTTTTGAGACTGGAGCATCAGCTTCTACTATCTATCTCCAATTGAAGGTGTGCATCTATCTCCAATTTTCATAACAGTCTAGAAGGCGTTCCACTTATCTTCACCCGCATATGCAAGACCTTTCTCAAAGGTGTTTTCCATAGCAGACCCCCAGTCAGGTGGCCTTTAGAGACATGGAATATCTCTCTCTGGTATTACAGTCTCTTTCTTTACCCCCTCTTGAGCCTGCTGCAAAATGTGACCTTAAATTTCTATCATGGACATCTCTATTTTTGGTGGCTGTCACATCAGCTCGACAGATATCAGAATTTGCATCCGTCCGTATTTAATCTTTCATAAAGACAGAGTATCTCTTTGTACTAATTCATCTTTTCTCCCCAAAGTGTTTTCTGATTTCTCTGTCAACCAGTCCATTGAGCTCCCAGTGTTTTTTCCAAATTGTTCCAGTAAAGGAGAATACTGTCTACACTCATTGGATGTACACAATTATGTTTTTACTTGGATAGAGCTAAATCTATCTGCATGTCAGATCAACTTTTCCTCTCCTTCTGTGGCCCAAAAATGTGATGTGCCATATAAAAAGTCATTTTATCAAAATGGCTCAGAGATTGTATTACTTTTTCATACTCACAAGCGAATGAACCTGAACCTGTCAATCTCAAAGCACATTCAATGAGAGCCATAGCAACTTCTGTAGCTTTTCACTCCAGAGCTTCTATGTACGACATTTGCACAGCAGCCATTTGAGCTAAACCCCATACTTTCATCAAACATTACAAATTGGACATGGTCTCCGGGGGAAGAGCGGCCTTTGACTTAGTGGTACTCAGGAATGTTCTTCCATAAGGGTCACCCAGGTTTTCAAGTAGCTTGGGATTCTGCCCCATCAGTGATGAATGGGAAGATTAACAACATCAGTTAAAGAAGTTATGTCTTACCATAATGTTCTATCTGTATTGTTGATCTTCTTCCATTCATCACATCCCACCCTCTGTCCCCCACCAAAGGCGGGGTAGATCTTATGGGTCCATGTGGTGTTTTCAGGGTTTCATGCAAACTTGATCTGAGGTAACTGGGAGAAGGGCATTGTGGGTAACAGCTTAGCTTGAGAGTTTTTGGTGTACACAAGCTTGGTATTAGGCCAACTTGGTTCTGAGGGCTCAGAACCAAACCCATCAGTGATGAATGGAAGAAGATCAACAAGACAGATGGAACGTTATGGTAAGACATAACTTCTTTTTTCTCAAATTCACTTGTTCAGTTCTTTCCAAATGTGTATCCTGTAGCATAGCTATTTGCACTCTACAGTTTTTAATATAGTTCACTACTCTTTCTTTTTTGTATATACCTGTGAGATCATTAACATTTAAAGATAATATCGAAAGGATCATTATGTTAAAAAGTTATTATTCCTACCTTTTATTTATAACAGTTTTTTTATTAAGTATCTAGTTCCAGCTTTTGTATTACATGCACACACTAATGTTTGGCAGGTTGACCTTTTATACAGTTGTTTCTTGTAATATCTATTGGAACCTATGTCACATCTTACAAAACTGTTTGCTTTATCGGAAGCCCTCAAACAAAAAAAAAACAAAGAAAAGTACACCCCCAAAACTTATTTACTTAATATTAACACACAAAATTATGCACACCTTCAAATATTGAAGTATCTGATGTCAATTTGCATTCTATCCTGAACTGTTGGGTTTGGATCCAATCCTTGGCTCTGGCTCAGCCGTTACTTTAGCTCATGACTACCAAAAAAGCTGTCAAGCTCCTCCCTCACCCATAATGCACCAACTCCTAACATACCCCAGATCTTGGTTGCCGCTTTCATGAATAGACATGGTTGCCTCCAGCTTTCTAGCAATTCATTAAAACCAATTTTTTTAAATTTTATATTACTCTATAATAGTTTTCACATTCATTTCTATAAAACCTCCCTTTCTTACTCTTGGTGTAATCTATTTTTATCATTGTTGGTAATTATTGATCTGATATTGTTAATCCTTGTTCATTCCTTACATGTGGATATCAGTTCCGACCTTGGAACCGAGCCGGCCATCTTCCAAGCTCGTGTCAGCTACAAACTCTTGAGCTAAAACTCTTACCCAGAATTCCTCTCTCCCTGTTACCTCAGATTTCATTTGCCACATCGCCATTCAGTTGTGTCAAGCTACTTTTCTTGAGCTAAGTACAATATTTTTCGTCATACTAAATTCTAAAACAACCTTTTCTCACAGAAAAGTTATTAGATAGTTTTCTCTTATCTTATCGCATTTAGCGACTATCCTTTCTTGAATCTTTTCAATTCCTTTCCTCCTCTTTACCGCGAGGTAATTTCTTTTTTACCATCTTTGGTAAACCCCCTTTCCTTCTTACCTTCAGGTAATTATTATACCATTGCTGGTATTTTTTTTGGTTTTCCTTCTTTCTTTCTAACATGGCAGATAAAATAGGTAGTCCAGGATTTAAAAGATGCTCAGATTGTGGCCATAAATTACCTACTTCAGATACACATTCCCTGTGTGTCTATTGCTTGGGTGTGCCTCATTTAACAGTTGATCTGCCCTGCGGGATTTGTAAGAATTTTTCTAACAGGACGTTGATTGAGAGAAAAAATAAATTGATATTGAAGGGGCTACTTAAATCTCCTTTTTCAGAGGCTATTTCTGGGTCGGAGGCTTCAACCACTCCAAGATCCCATAAGGAAAATATTGATGAACATATAAAGTCCAAGTCTCTTCCTTCATCCCCTGCTGGAGACTCCCATGAACCGAGACCAAGAAAGCTAAGCTTTCCATTTCAGATTTGACTTCTTTGTCTCCAGCGCTTTCGGTACCTAGACCTTCAGCACCGAGGCCATCGGCACCATCTGTGACTTCGGTACCAACTAGTGTGCCTTTTACCATATCAGTACCGAGGGGCTCCTTGGTTCAGACTTCTTTACCGGCAGCGACTGTCCAGTTGATGCAGACTGTTAAGACGTCGATGGATTCTTCAACGCCCATTGCCCTGTTGGCTCCGACAACTTACCTGGCACTGACTACAATCTCAGCACTGACAATTCAGTTATCAGCACTGATATTTTTGGTTCCAGCCTTAGTGCCGACAACCACTTGGTACCGATCTTATCGTCAGTGCAGACCATGACTTCAGCACCAATGATTTTCTAGGTGCAGACACCTGTAGTTCAGTCCTTTACAGCCCCATTGTTTTCAGTGCAGACCTGTGAGGTGGACACCAAGCTTGCTCCATCTTTGGATAGACCTGACGCTCCCTCAGCCATGTCCGTGAAATCCACTAGAAGTCTCTCTGAACATGACGTGTTGCGTCTTGTGGATCAAGTGATTTTGGCCAGAGGTATTCCGCCCCCCCCCCAGAACCTATCCTTCCTTGGGAGGTGATCACACTTTGCTAAAGACCCCTACTTATTCTCCTCCTTCATTGCCTTTGAAACCCCTTGATATAGCACAGTCTTCCCCCTCTACGGTTCCCTTTATGGACTTCACTAAGCAGCCACAGTTGCCTTTGTGGCAGGAGAGTTTTGCTACGACCCAGGATGTCAGCTGTGGTGTATGTAATTTGGTGTTTCACAGCCATCCAGGGGTTCCGAGTCGGCAGGCTAAGCCTCTTAGGAGAGGGGTGACCCCTGTCCTGGACACTCACCTCTCTTCAGGTGGACCGCCCTTCCAGCTAATGGAGAAGGCTCTGACATCTGCTGGCAATCCTGTGCTATCACTCTCCCCGCCCTCCTCTGGACCACAGTGTACACAAGTCACTCCTGGCGGACACCAGGCACAAGGGTGTCAGGATATACTCCCACGGGAAACCCCTTTTGTACTGTCTTCCCCAGCTTCTCCCACTGAGGAAGTTCATCAAAAAAGCTCATGCAAGAGGAAGCACATGGACTCCACAGAGGAGTCCCTTACTGAAGACATAGACTTTGATGATGGGGAAGGGTTCTCTCGTTCACCCTCTGAGGTATCCTTTGGTGATATTCTTGAAATTCTTAAACAGAGAGGTGACTGGCTACCCTTGAACCCAACCTCTGAAGAGTCTGTGTTCCTGCAGGCTTTTCACACCCGGCCGCCTACCTCCTGGGTTACTCCACCTGCCTATGAACTGGTCCGGCTCGTCGTACAGCATGCGTGGAAGGCTCCTGACACCATTGAGACCATTCTCCGGAGGCCAGATAAAATTTTGTCCCCTCCTGCTACTGACCCCCATTGGTTCAAAGGTCTTCCTGTAGATGCTTTGGTGGTGGTGGCCGCAACTAAAAAGGACCTGGCAGAAGAAGAAGAAAGCCAGACTGTCCATCCACCCAACAAAGAGTCCTGGGCTCTGGACAGAATAGGGAAGCGTACTTTTGCATCAGCAATCTTTGCAATCAGGTCCCTGAACTATATGGCACACTTTACCAGGCTTCAAAGAGATTTAATTTCTGAGCTCTCTGAAACTTTGGCTGGTGCCATGCTTGATGAGGTCTGTGACAAAGTGGCCTCTTAGCTGGCCACCATTGAATCAATATCTAACTCCGCCATGGGCCTGATATCTCACGCATCAGAAGGAGTGGCTAGAGCGGCGAGTTCAGGCATTGTTCTGAGATGACACGCCTGGATGCGCTTGTGTAATTTCATGGAACTCTTCAAGGCTTCCTTTCTCAATGCTCCCATCGAAGCCTCTTCATTGTTTGGACCCAAGGTTAAAAGCACACTGGCCAGATGTGAACAGGATGATAAGACCCTTTTTGCCATGGGTGTCTGTTATTCTTCCCCTCAATGTGCTTTCTCCAGAAACCAGAAGAGTGGGAAGATATGGTACAAAAAGTCTCAGGGCCTTTTCTGTGACACACAGACCGAGTTCTCCCCTAGAGGCAGAGGGGAAAACTCACAGGGAAGACTCCCTTTTCAGAGCAGAGGGGGTCCACGTAACCAGGGTTCCAGGGACTCTTTTCCTGGCCAATCGTACCAGCGCTCCTGAAGAGCAGCCCAACTGCTTTCCTCTGGACGTGGTTGGGAGTCGTTTCTCTTTGTACCCTTCTGCCTGGCTAACCATCACCACTGATTCTTGGGTACAAAGGATAATAACCAGAGGTTATCATATTCCCTTCGATCTTTGTCCCACTCCCCCAACAAATTTACCTGACCTTCCACCCAGTCAAAGGGAAGAAGCAGCATTAGAGATATCAAAACTGCTAAAAAAGAGTCATCCAAATAGTCCCCCCCAGACCAGATAGTACCCGGATTCTACTCGACTATTTTTGGTGCCAAAGAAAACCGGGGACTGGAGACCAATTTTGGATCTCAGCGTATTGAACAAGTTTGTAAGAGTACAAAAATTCCGGATGGTCACAATACAGTCTATCCTCCTGCTTTTAGAAAAAGACGATTGGATGTGCTCGATAGATCTTCAAGATGCTTACTACCACATAAAAGTGGACAGGCCATCAAGAAGATTCCTTCACTTCCGTGCAGTAGCCAGTCACTACCAGTTCAGAGTACTGCCCTTCGGACTCTCTGCAGCCCCCAGAGTGTTCACAAAATGCATGGCAGTCGTCACAGCTCACTTGCGACTACAAGGATTCCAGGTGTTTCCATACCTAGACTACTGGCTCATCTCCGCCCCCACCAGACATCTATTGGAAAAAGTCCTGGCATACTCTCTCCTCTCTGCAGAAAGGCTAGGCATAACCATAAACTGGCAAAAATACAATCCCACCTCATCTCAGTCCACAGAATTCATAGGGGTCATATTGAATACAAAGAATTGCAGACCATCCATTCCAGAGCACAGAATTCTAAGGATAAAGCAACAATTCATCCCAATCCTTTCAAGGGAGAAATCCACAGCTCACTCTGTTCAACAGTTGTTGGGTTCCATAGCAGCCTCCATCACCATTGTCCCCCTGGCTAGGTTTCACATGAGGCTTCTACAATGGCTACTGCTCACCCAATGGTATCCCTTTCAGTACCCTCTTTCAGCCAAGATTCGGGTAACTCACAGGTGCAAACAGGATTTAAATTGGTGGATGGCCCACAACCCATCACAATGGTCTTGCCCCTTCTTCCCCCAACAGCCCAAGGCTACAGTGACCACAGATGCCTCCATGATGGGGTGGGGGGGCTATGTCAGGGACAGACAGTCCAAGGTACTTGGTCCGAAATGGAGGCCCATCTGCATATAAATGTTCTAGAGCTGAGGGTGGTGCTTCTGGCGTTGCAAACATTCCATCCCCTGCTGCCGTCTGGGACTATTGCGATACAATCAGACAACATGGTGGTGGTCTGGTACATCAACAAACAGGGTGGAACCAAATCTTACCCACTCTGTTGAGAGGCCATGAGGATATGGCAATGGGCGATGGCTACCAACCGTTTTCTTCTAGCAACGCACATTCTCGGGAGTTCCAACATGATAGCAGGCAGACTCAGCAGGTGGATTGTATAACCTCATGAGTGGTCTCTGAATCCCTTGATAGCGGCGGAGATTTTCAACTGCTGAGGTCTTCCTTGCTGTGACCTCTTTACGTCCTTCACCAACTACAAATGCAGCAACTATTTCACCCTGATTCCCCCTCTGGGACAGTCACCCAGGGATGCTCTAGTCCACGACTGGCCCTCGGGTCTACTTTATGCATTTCCACCTCTCCCCCTCATTCCCCAGTTTCTGAAGAAAGCCCGCTGGTTGAAGAGCAAAGTGATCCTCATAGCACCATATTGGCCTCGTCAGATTTGGTTTCCCTTCCTTTGGCCTCACCTGCTAGATCAACCGTGGATTCTCCATCCAACCCCAGGGTTGATCTCCCTTCTGCAGAATCTGATTCACCCCAACTTGGACAGCCTGGAGCTCACAGATTGGCTTCTCCAATTCCCTTCATTGTCAGGCAGAATGATCTTTCTTTGCCAGTACGTGACATTCTTATTGCATCTCATAAGTCTTCACCAGAATTACTTATCTAAGCAAGTGGAAAAGATTTACTTTTTGGCTGAAAGAAAAACAGGTAGACCCTTTTTCAGTACCAGTGTCGATAGTACTGGAGTATCTAGCCACCTTATTTCAATCCGGTCTATCAGCCTCTACTGTTAGAGTTCATTTGGCTGCAATATCTAATTTCCATGATGGTGTCCAAAACTCCTCTCTTATGTCACACAAATTATGCAAGACTTTCATAAAAGGTGTGAATCATCTAAAGCCCCCTTTTAGAGAACCTACTCAACCATGGGACCTGTCATTAGTCCTACAAGCTTTGACAATGCCACCTTTCAAACCAGCTTCTTCTTGCGACCTCAAATACTTGTCATAGAAAACCTTGTTTTTGATCGCCATTACTTCTGCCAGACATATCTCTGAGCTTCAAGCCTTATGCATCAAGAGTCCATATTTGATTTTTCATAGAGATAGAGTGTCATTGAGAACTAATCCTTCCTTTCTGCCAAAAGTGATCTCTGAATTGCCCCTTAATCAAACCATTGAATTGCCAGTTTTCTTCCCCAACTATTCAAACAAAGGAGAGTATTGCCTACATACCCTAGATATTCACAGGCAAATTCACTTCTACTTGAACAGGATTAAGGCCTCTCGTAAATCAGACCAGTTATTTTTGGCCTATTCTGGACCTAGATTAGGATGTGCTGTTGCTAAGGTCAAATTGGATAAATGGTTGAAAGACTGTGTGACCTTCATTCATACACATTATATTCCATTATCTACTACCATAAAGGCTCATTCTACAAGGTCGGTGGCAACTTCTGCTGCCTTCCATGCCAGAGCTTCTTTACATGACATTTGTGCAGCTGCAACTTAGGCTACCCCTCATACCTTCATCAATCATTACAAATTGGATTTGACCTCCAGGGGAAGAGCATCTTTTGGTTCTATGGTGCTCAGGAATGTCCTTCCATGAGAGCCTCCCAGGAATAAAGGTAGCTGGGGACTCTGTCCCACACCACACGTAAGGAATGAACGAGGATTAACAATATCAGATAAAGATGTTATGTTTTACCATATTACCATAACGTTCTATCTGTATTGCTGATCCTCGTTCAGTCATTACGACCCTCCCTCCTTCCCCCTCCTGTGGCTTCTAGTGGATCTCACCATCCAGTTCTATTAGGTCATTTGACCAGAAGTAGCCTTTGCATTCTTTTGACTTGCAAACTCAATCTGAAGTAACAGGAAGAGGGGAATTCTGGGTAAGAGTTTTAGCTCAAGAGTTTGTAGCTGACGCAAGCTTGGAAGATGGCCGGCTCGGTTCCGAGGTCGGAACCGATACCCACACATAATGACTGAACGAGGATCAACAGTACAGATGGAACGTTATGGTAAGACATAACTTCTTTTTATATTTTCCTGCCTTTACACTAGCTAGGGTATTCTTTGTACCATTGTTGGTGTTTCTTTTTCCTTTCCTATTTTCATAACAAAACAAAAAAAAAACAGCTTTTTCCTCTTACATTTCTTCTTGTTCTTTGCAGTTCAAGATGTCAGAAAAAGCCAAAAGTGCAGGCACAAGTTGTCTTTGTCTAACACGCATTCATTATGCATTTATTGTCTGGTCCTTTCATGTTGAATACCAAATATATACAAACTTTAATCTGCGTGTCATTGCAGACCCGAAAAATACACTCATTTTGAAAGGGTTACTCACTACATCTTTCTCTGAGGCTATTGCTGGAGCTCACCCCTCCAAGTCTAAAACTAAGGAGACTTCCACTGAGTCTCCTAAACCTTCAGGATCATTGACTTCTTCATCCATGGAGCCACCAAAGAAAAAATATCAATCAGACACAAAGACTACAATATTATCACCACTGGATCCTACAGTGGCTTCCTTGGATCCAAACTCTTCAGATTTAAGGCCTTTATCAAGAACTAGGTACTTACCCAGTATTGATCCAGTACCTTCCAGACTACCTTCTCCTTTTATGGAGTGCCAACACTCTAAACTCCCATCCTTAGTTTCCTCTTACTCTTCTAAAAGTCTGACCAAAACTGATATGGACAGAATGATGAGATTTTTTTTTGGCACAGATACAGATGGTAGTTCTCCCGGCTCCTACCTCTTCAGGTCAGGAAGCCCTAGTTCATACTACTCCACATCTCTCGGTTCCTTCTCTGATCCATCCATCCTTTTCAGAGTCCCTGGATCTGAGTATGCTGGGACTGTCTGGATTGAATCCAAAGATATTTGTGTCTTCAGCTCCAAGGAAGTCTCTGAGTGCTCTGGCTCTGATGGTTTTGGAGTCAGATGACTCTCAGAGCCATAGCACCCCTTCTGAATCTGAGGTGTTAGAGCTGACTCCAAAGTTGTCAGAGCCATCTCTGCCCCTCGAAGCCTTGGCATTAGACAGCTCAACTCCGACCTCTGCCTCAGGGGGATTGCCTTCAAGGAAGACAGAGATGATGGGGCGGAAGTGTGGCTTCTAATCACTATTGGCAGCTTTCTGTCCAGAGTGTTCTGCCTTTGAGGTGGTGGAGAGAGTTTTTTCTGCTTCGGCAAAATGGACTGATCTCTCGGATCTTCTCTCTGGATCCCAGATGTCTCTGCACCTTGAGCCACATTATTTTACATTACAGGGACAGCAAGCTCAAACCCTTCATCTACCCAGCAAGGTATTACAATAACTTCTGACACTTCACTGAGGAAGTCCATAAGAAGAGGAAGTACAAGAGGAGGCACTTGGATTCCGCTCAGGAGTCAGTCACCAAGGATACTGATTTCGATGAAGGAGTCCCCAAGATCACCACCTGAAGACATCTCATTCATAGATATTCTCGAGATCCTGAAGCAGAGGGGTGGTTGGTCCTCCTATAACCCTTCCCCAGTGGAATCAGTATTCCTAGAGGCCTTTGGAGCTGGCCCATCTACCTCCTGGTTTACTCCATCCACCGATGAGCTCATTGACTCGATCTCTAGGTGGGCGTACAAGGAGGCTGACTCAGCTGAGCCAATCCCAAAAAGACCAGATTGGATTCTGGCTCCACCTGTAGGTAGAGAATTCTGGAGCAAGGAAGTGTCCATAGATGCTATGGTCATGGTGGTGGCCACCAAGAAAGAACTTGCTGAGCAAAGTTCCTCAGTCCATCCTCTTAACAGGGATCTAGTGCATTGGACAGATTTGAGAACCATTTGTAAGCTTCAGTGACTTTTACCCTTAGGTTGCTGAACTACCTGGCACATTTTACAAGACTACATAGGGACTTGATAAAAAAACTGACAAAATCCCTTTCTGAGTCCACTACTGCCAAGACTCTGACTTCTGTTTATTCACAGTTGGCTACCCTATAGTCTATTTCCAAGTCATCCATGAGACTTATCTCGCATGCAGCTGAACATGCTGTAAGTGTGGGGGTGGGGGGGTTCAGGCATTTCCATCAAGAGGCATGCCTGGATGAGCTTGTGTGATTTTGCGGAGACCTTCAAGTCCTTATTCCTCATTGCACCCTTTGACAGTAGTTCGTTGTTTGGCCCTAAAGTTAAAGACACACTCTCCAGGTGTGAAAAAGACAGAAAGACCCTCTATGCACTGGACATACATTTGTCAGCTCTTCAAAGATCCTTCTCTAGGAATCAATAAGGCGGTCAAAAAATGCAGTTCAGAAAGTCCCACGGTCCTTTGCATGATCTATGTGGAGATAGTTGCCCGAGGGCAGGGGGAGGAACTCAAATGGACAATAACCCCCACATGGCAGAGAAGGCCTGCAGATCCAGGGGTCAAGAGATTCCTTTTCCAATAGACGCAACCAGCGCTTCTGTAAGAAGGTCTGTTTACCCCCCTCTGGAGGCAATCTGGTGTTGATTATCCCTGCACCAGAGACTCTGGCTAGACATCACAAAAGATGTGTGGGCACAGACAATCATTTTCAGTGGTCATAACATTCCCTTTTCCCTCCCATCTCCATCTTTATGTAAATTTCCCAGTGTTCCACCCAGTCAGTAGAATGCAGCAGCACTAGAAATACAAAAGCTGCTAGAAAAAAAGAGTCATCCATGAGGACCCACCAGACCAGATAGAATCCACAATTTACTCAAGATTCTTTTTAGTGCCAAAGAAAACAGGGGACTGGAGACCAATTTTTGATCTCAGCAACTTGAACAAATCAGTTCATCACTCAAGGGTTTGGATGGTCATGGTTCAGTCCATTCTGCATTTTTAGGCAAGGACTGGATGTGCTGGATAGACCTTTAAGATGTATACTATCACATAAAAATGAATAGACAATCAAGAAGGTATTTACGTTTCTGTCTGGGAGCCAGTCAGTACCAGTTCAGAGCACTGACCTTTGGCCTCACCATAGCCTCCTGGGTGTTCATCAAATGCATGGTAGTGGCAGCAGCTTACTTTAGAATGCAGGGATTCAGAGTGTTTCCATACTTAGATGACTGACTTATTACTGCCCCGACCAGGCATCTACTAATAAGAGCAAGACATCAAGCACTTCAGACTTACTCCCATCTGGGGATAACCATGAATTACAGCAAGTCTCAGAAACATTTCAAACATTGGAATTCATAAGAGTGGTTTTCAAAACGGTGTCATTGACAGCTTCTCTTCCTCTCTCAAGAGTGCAAACTATCAGATTCCAGGTCGGGAAAATAATTCACAGTACCAAAATTTCAACCTGGTTGATTCTTCAAGCTTTGGCGTCACTGTCAGTGGCCATTATCACAAATCCTCTGGCAGGATTTCATATGAAGCAGCAGCACAATGGTTAATTTTTCATCAACACATCTCAGACCAAATAAGAATCAGTAAGTCATGCAAGCGACACCTTTGGTGGCAGATTCAATCAGATCAAGTTCTACAAGGCTACCCTTCCATTCTCTCTCAGCTCAAAGCTGTAGTGACCTTGGACGCTTCCCAGATTGGGTGATGGGGCAGTTACTGGGGAAGACACTCCAAGGCATTTGGTCCACTGAAGGGGACAATATACATATCAATGTTCCGGAAATGAGAGCAGTGCTCTTAGCAGTGCATGCCTTCCAAGACGCTCTCCCTTTTGGGACACTTGCGATTCCGACAGACAGTATGTCAGTAGTCTGGTACATCAGCAGACAAGGGGAAACCAGGTCTTACCCCTTGTGTCAAGATGCCCTCAGAGTGTGGCAATAAGCGATTGATTCCAACTGCTTTTTGAGAGCAATGCACATTCTAGGGAAGTCTAACATGATAGCAGACAAATTGAGCAGGTCCATGCTATTGCCTCAAGAGTGGTCTCTCAACATGAAAGTGACAGAAATGATTTTCCATCAATGAGGCTAGCCTTTTTGCTATCTTTTTACTTCTGTCTAAACAACAAGTGTAGCAGCTTCTTTGCCCTGATTCCCCCCACTTGGGGAATCCCTGAAAGATGCTGCACTCAACGATTGGCCTGCTGGCCTCCTCTATGCTTACTCACCAACTCCCCTAATTCCCAGATTTCTGCAGAAAGCTGCCTGGTTGAAGAGCAAAGTCATCTTCATTGCACCTTACTGGCCTCGGCAGATTTGGTTCCCTTTCCTTTGGCCTCATCTACTTTACCCACCTTGGATTTTAGATCCGATTCCAGACCTCTTGTCTTACCTGACAGGCATGACTCATCCGGATATTGCAAACCTCAAGCTAACAGCGTGGTTTCTTCAGTTCCTTTAATAGCCAGACAACCAATGCTGTCTTCCCCTGTCCATCATATACTTTTATCTTCCCATAAGGCTTCTACAAGAAAGTTTTACAGAAATAAATGGAAAAGGTTTGTTTTTGGGTACATCTGAAACAGATTGACCCCTTCTTAGCTCCTGTACAAAGTATTCTTGAGTTTTTGGCAGTGATTGTTAATGAGGGAGCTAGTTCCTCAACAATTAGAGTTCAGTTAGCAGCAATTTCCAACTTTCATATTGGGTTTGAGAATTCTTCCTTGGCTTCATCTAAGCTTTATAAGGCTTTTTTGAGAATCACTCTCCTGCTGAGATCTCCCTGTAAATATCCTACTCCACCACGGGATTTAAATTTAGTACTGCAGGACTTAATTCATTCCTCCTTTGAAACAGCAGCAAAATGTGATCTTAAATTTTTGACCTGAAAAAACGTTTTTCTAGTGGCTGTTACCTCTACATGAAGAGTTTCAGAATTCCATTGTCCTCTGAACCTCCCTATTTGATTTTTCATAGAGATAGAGTATCATTATGCACCAACCCTTCTTTCCTTTCTAAGGTGGTATCAGAATCCACTATCAACAAATCCATTAATCTGCCAGCCTTCTTTCCTAAATTTGCAAAGCTGAATATATGTCGTATTTATCAGATGTCCACAGACAATTGCATTTTTACTTATATAGTACAAAAGAAATTAGGAAAACATATCAATTATTTGTTTCTTTTGCAGATTCTGAATTGGGAAATCAGTTGCAAAGGTAACTTTAGCCAGATGGTTGATGGATTGCATATCATTTATCTGCAACAGGTATATCCTTACCAAGACCTTTAAGAGCCCAATCAACTTGGTCCATGGCAACTTCTTCGGTGCTTCTCTCTAAGAATTCTATGGATGACATATATGAGGCTGTAATTTGGGCCAATCCTCATACCATTATTATTTATTACAAACTGTATCTGGTCTTCAGGGGAAGTGCAGCCTTTGGCTTGGCTGTGCTCAGGAATATCCTTCCTTGGTGTTCAACCAGGAATTTAGGTAGCTGGGGACTCTGTCCCAGCAGTTGAGGTTAGAATAAAAATTGGCAGCATTAAATAATGTACCATAATGTTCCATCTGTGTTGTCCATTTTTCAGTCTTAACTTCCCACTCACCAACCCCCAATCTTTTTCACAGTTGATATCTGGAAGAAAGAGAACTTACAAGGACATCATTGTCCCTCATGTTGAGCTCCAGATATAGTTTCTTCTTCAAGGAATAATGTATTAGTATTTCCTACTTTAGATAAAACAGCAGACAAGATCTGTGGTATGTTAGGTGTTTGTGCATTATGGATAAGGGAGGAGCTCAAGAACTTTTTGGTGGCCTCAAGCTAACGTAACAGCTGAGTCAGATTGGAAGATCGAATATGAACCCAACAGTTGAGGAAAAATGAAAATGGACAACACAGATGAGACATTATGGTAAGTATATAATTTCTTTTTTACCTTCCTAATAGGAACAGTTGTCCCAAACTAACAGTCACACTCATAGACTTGGGTTAACCTAAAAGGAAGGTTATCCATGCTAAGATGCATGGTACAGCCTGTGCTTCTACTAAGTGCTGTCTGTTTTTGTCTTATTTTTATTGCTCTCCTAGAATGAGAAAACAGTTGAATGCTTTCAGAAAACATTATCTCCTAGCCATTTAAAGAAAGCCATTAAAAGAAAGAAGTATTCTCTTTTTATTGCTCTGTATCAGAGTTTCTCCATGGAGACATGGGAAACAGATACAGGGTTGTTTCTACAAGTATTTGTTTATTTGCTAGAAGAGAGTGTTATTATATTCAACATACTTTTTATTTATTTGCTTTATCTTAAAATGTGTTATTAGATAAAGCCAAGAGCCATAATTGACTCATTCCCCTATATAAGAGAAAAAAGTAAAAAAGTACATTTTTTTTACAGCATACTCTTTTGAAAAGACTTTTCTTATTTTTTAACAATGCAGTGCCTACATTTCTTAAAATTGAACAAGGAGTAAGAGAAAAGAAAGGAAAAAAACAGGGGCACCTGTTTACTTTAGTATCCCCATTACACTTGAAATATCTGAGAAAACTTTATAGCATGCAGCTATCATGCACTATAGAAATAGTACTGTTAAGAACAAAAGTTTGTTTTACTTAGTTAACTCTCTCCTTCCTCTTCCCCCCTCCTAAGTGTTCCTGCAAACATTAATATATGAAGTAGGGCATATGCTTTGAGTCCCCTACAAGTTTAAAATGTCAAAAAAGTCCAATATTCCCATATTTTCTTTTTCTGTCATATTTCACAAATATAATTAATGCTTTATAATCCAACATTTATTTGTCAATTTCTGAGTTGCTGGTTTTATTCATTTTTATTTCCATCTCCCAAATCCAGTCTCTGCTTCCTTTCCAACATACTCTTGGTTCTTCTATTTAACTTGTGTGCTTTTTTCTCTCTCAAGCATTTTCTGTCGAACCACTGGCAAAGATTTCAACTGGCATAGTCTCTCTTTGGTCTTTTTACCAGAAGAACAAGAAGCAGAATCTTTCTGTTTCACAGCTCACTTTTTGTTGGACAAACTTTTGTATATCCTCCTTAACATGTTCTTCATCAAAAAATGTTTTTGTCCCTCCAGGAAAGAATATTCTGAAGATAGCTGGATACAGCAGCTTGAATCTCACACCTGCTTCTCAACATTCCATGATTAGTTGAATTTGTTCCTCTTCTGCCTGATGTACTGTGAGTAATTATTTTCCACAAACATTTTGTCTCCCACTTTTAGTACTTTGTCCATCTGCCACAGTTTTGTCAAAATCAACTCCTTCTGCTGGTAGATTGCATTTTTACTATTAAAGGTCTAGGTTGCTTTCTTATGGCAAGGTTTGGAACATACACATGATGTGCCCTTTCAATTAGCAGCTCCTGCTGTGAAATAGCAGTCCAGTTGCTTATTTGTGCTGTCATAAAATTGATACAGTTTGTTCCTTCCAGCTTCTCTGGTACAGCAGAAAAATCTCAGGATCTGAAGTAGTTGTCTTCATTTGATCTTCAACCTGTTGGTTCACGAATACGTATCAGATCCAACTCGGCCACATATCCAGCATCTGATCCAAGCTCAAAGCTCCTCCCCTTACCCATAATGTCCCATGTCTCCTTCCTCCCTTCAGATCTTGTTTGCTGCCTGTAAAGTCCGCATCATGGTCTGAGCTCTCTGCATTTTAAATGCGGTAAGTGTTGTTTTTTGGGGGTTAAATCTCTCTCTCTCTCTAGCTAATCTCTCTCGCTCTACTTTCTACCTTCCCTTTTGCATGGTCTTCGGTTTAAAAAAAAAAAAAAACTCTTTCTCTTTTCCCTTAGCGTGTGTGGTTTGAGTGCTTGTGTGTGTGCTGGGCCTGCTTTGAGGTAATGTCGGACACTCCCAAGCCAGGGTTCAGGAAGTGTACAGAGTGTGGCCATAAGTTTTCCCCAGCCGATGGCCACACTCTATGCATGGTGTGTCTGAGGGGAGCCCACCTACAGACCTCCTGCTCCATCTGTGCCAGCTTTAATCCCTGGGCATTGAAGGACAGGAGGGATAAGTTAATACCTAAGAGCCTTCTTTCCTGTTCTGGGACTCAAGTCTCTGTGCTCCTAGCTTCTGCTTCTACCTCCTCCCCAGCCTCGGGGACTCAAACTCCCTG
Organism: Protopterus annectens; assembly: GCF_019279795.1. Lineage (NCBI taxonomy): Eukaryota > Metazoa > Chordata > Ceratodontiformes > Protopteridae > Protopterus > Protopterus annectens. The sequence goes on along the minus strand of NC_056728.1, from coordinate 1,978,030,972 downwards.
TAAGGGATGGAGAGAAACCTTCGAAGAAGGATAGGCTGAGAAATAGATCTCCATATCGCTCGGGTCTGACTGGCCCTCCACCTAAATCTAGGTTGACTCCAAGACCAGAGCCTCCCCAGCTCTGTTCTCCCCGGAGCTGGAGGTGATCCAGATCCGGTCACCGATGGAGGCTTCTCCTCATCACCCTCCCAGGCCAGTGTTGGTCGCCTCTTCCTCCCGCTCCACCTGGAGCCTTAGTGAAGCAGAGATCGACAGGATGATGTGAAAATTTATCCGCACCCAGATTCAGATGGCAGTCTTAACAAAATGACCACTTCTTCACTCAAAACTTAGAAAATACAAATTGCAAGCTCTGATAAGGCAAAATAAGAGGCTTTCTTTTCACCAATTTATTGGGAATCTTGCCTGCCCACTCTCCCTCTAGAGCGGGCAGTACCCAACACTTTTTCACCCCAATTACTCCTTCTCTGATCTGACCTTTGGTTTCAGAGCCTTTAGATCCGAGGACTCGAGAGGTCGGCGCCGACTGTAGCTTTTGATACTGGCTATGACTTTGAGCAGGTCGGATCCAACAAACGAGCGCAGCCTTCCTCTCAGTATCTCGGTGCTTGGAGGCTCAGCTCTGGCTCCACTGTCAGGTCAGAGGGTGACAGCTCCTATTGGCCTTTCTCAGGATGTCCATTCCCCTTCAGCTTTTGATGTGGTGGAGAGGGTTCACTCGATTTTGTCAAGACCCTTGACCATCTTGTCCTCAGACTCCACCCCAACTCTTCTGTTTCACGTACGGTTCTGGCCATCCTGCCATCTCAAGGACAACCTGCCACTGCTTTGCCTTAGGAAGCTTCCACTTGGGTGAAGCAAGATGTTTGCGAGTCCTCCCCAGAGATCCCCACTGAGGAGATCCCTCATAAACATACGTTTAAAAGGAGGCACTTAGACTCCCCACTGGAGTCTCTCACCGAAGACACCTATTTGGAGGAAGGGGGAGGTTCCCCCAGTCACCCCCCAAGGATGTCTCCAAACATGGAACTCCTCTGCCAGCAAGGGGGGGTGGTCTGCCCAGAAATCTACTTTGAACGAATCAGTGTTCCTCAAGGCATTTGGCACAGGACCCTCTACTTCCTGGGTGTCCCCTCCCCCAGATCATTTAGTGGACCTGATAACATCTCAAGTGTGGAAAATAACCAGATATGGTGGAGCCCATCCTCAAATAACCAGATAAAGTTTTGAGCCCCCCTTCAGGTAGGTCACACTGGGGATAAGGGGTCCCCAGTTGATGTGGTGGCAGCTGCCACTTAGAAAGAACTTGCTCAGAAGAGTTCTACAGTTCATCCTCCGCACCGAGAGTCAAGAGCGATGGACTGCTTTGGGAAGTAGGTGTACGCTTTAGCGACTTTTTCTCTAACAGCACTGAATTGCATGGCATATGTGATTCAGCTGCAGAGAGACCTAATGAAGGAGATAGCTGAGTCGACCCCTGAGTCCATGTCAGTGGAGGACAAGAAGAAGTTTCTGCTCATATGGCCATTCTAAAGTCAGTTGCACACACTTCTATGCGTCTCTGCTCCCATGATACCGAGGGAACTCTAGAGCAACTGGTACAGGCATTGCCATCAGGCGACTTGCCTGGCTCTGGCTCTGTCAGTTCTCAGAACCTTTTAAGACGTCATTCACCAATGCCCTGTACAATGGTTCCTCCCTGTTTGCAAGGTCAGTATGTGAGACTTTAGTTCACATTGAGAAGGATGGGAAGACTCTCTCTGCCATTAGGATCTGCTTCTCCTCCCCTCAACGATCCTTTTCTAGGATTCAATGAGGGACCAAAAAGATGTGGTTCTGGAAATCTCAGACTTTTGCCCAAGACATTCAAAGCTCACCTTCCTCCAGCTGCAGAGGAGGATACAATGGATGTTGCCATAGAGGCAGAGGGGGTCCAAGAAATTACGGGTCTTGAGGACCTTTCTCGGACAGACCCACACAGCAGCCCTGAAGGTTTGCCTGACTGCTTGTCTGTGGAGGCAGGCAGGGGCCAGTTATCTCTACACTTAACGGAGTGAGATTCCATCACAAGAGATCATTGGGTGTTGCAGACTGTATCCAGAGGTTATTTAATCTCATTTCTCTAGCCACCTCTACCACCAAAATACCTCCCAGACATTCCACCCACACACAGGGAGGATGCAGTACTGGAAATAGCAAAGCTGCTAAGAAAGCTAATCATTCAACCCATCCCCCTTGACCACTCCAGATCAGGCATTTATTCCAGGATCTTTTTGGTGCCAACGAAAATGGGGAAACTAAGACACATTTTGCGTCTATCCATCTTAAACCTGTCAGTGACCAAGGTGAAATTCCAGATGGTCACACTTCAATCTATCCTGACCTTTCTGCAGGAGAATGACTGGATGTGCTCGACTGACCTCCAGGATGCATACTATCATATCAAGATGGACAGGCACTCTCGGAGGTTTTTCCGCTTCTGGCTAGAAGCCAATCATTATTATTTCAGAGCACTCCCCTTTGGTCTCACCACAGCCCCCAGGGTGTTCACCAAAATGATGTCAGTAGGAGTGGCTCACCTGAGACTCCAGGGCATTTAGGTTTTCCCCTACCTGGATGATTGGCTCCTCACTGCCTCTTCCAGGCATCAATTTTGTCAAGTGAGGCATTCCTTTCTTCTACTAGCCCAGAGGTTAGGCATCCCCATCTATCTCAGCAAATCATCTCTGGCCCCAGCTCAGACCTTAAACATGACTGGGGCTCGGTTAGACACAATTCAGAGAAGAATTTTCCTTACTTCAGACAGGATATGCAGTCTGAAGCTACATGTTCTTTACATTCTTCAAACTCACTCTCTGACAGCAGAAGTAGTACTACGGGCATTGAGGTCCATGGCGGCCACAGTCCATCTTTTACCCTTGGTGCGTCTTCACCCTTTTCATATAATGGTTCCTGTTAGACCTCCCATTGTCTCATCCTGTTCGAATCTCTCGAGTGTACAAAGACTCTCTTCTGTGGTGGATTCATTCCCCAGACCTAGTCTGGGGACGTCCATTTCTCCCACCATTTACCCAGGCCATGGTGACTATGGACACCTCCCAAATGGGTTGGAGGGGCATTGCTCGGGAAGGACAGTTCAAGGCACGTGGTCCCCGTACAAGACCAGTTTGCATAGCAATGTCCTGGAGATGAGGGTGATGCTTCTCACATTGCAGGCTGTCTATTCCCATCTTCCCTCAAGAATGATTGCTATCCAGACAGACAATATGTCGGTGGTCTGGTACATCAACAAATGGGGAAAACAGATCTTATTGCCTTGAAGCCATGAGAGTGTGGGAATGGGCGATCTCCACTGGCCATTTTCTGTTGGCAACACACATTCCGGGATGGTCCAGCATTCTAGCGGACAGGCTCAGCAGATCTATCCTGATGCCTTACGAGTGGTCTCTGAATCCTTCAGTAGCAGAACAGATCTTTCACAAGTGGGGTCAACTGTGCTGGAATCTATATGCCTCTCCTTGCAACGTGAACTGCAACAAGTTCTTTGCTCTGAGTCCCCCTCAGGGAGAAGCCCCCAGAGATGGTCTGACTTATGCTTGGCCTCCCAGTCTTCTGTATGCTTATCCTCCTCTACCCTTGATACCAAAATGTATTCAGAAAGCTCACAGACTGGGGAGCTTCGTGATCCTCATTGTCCCATTCTGGTCTCACCAAGTCTGGTTTCCCTCTCTGTGGTCTCATCTGGTGGCTCCACCATGGAGGTTGGATCCAGTTCTGGATCTCATTTCTCATCCCTCAGGGATTCCCTATCCAGAACTGGACAGTCTGAGGCTTACTGCTTGGTTTCTCAAGTTCCCATGGTTATCAGGACTCCCGGTTTATCTTCTCCCGTCAAATGAATTCTGGTTGTGGCTCATAAGTCTTCTACCAGGAAGGTATACTACAGCAAGTGGAAACATTTTTCTATATGTGCTTCACAGAGTGCATTGGATCCCTTTACTGCTCCATTTTCTCAGTGTTGGAATTCTTATTGAGGATTTTTCAACAAGGCACCAATTTGTCCATAGTCAAAGTTCAACTGGCTGCTATTTCTAATTTTCATGTGGGGGGAAAATATGGCTTCCTTAGCATCTTCAAAGCTTTTCAAGACTTTCCTTAAAGGTACCTTTCTTCTGAAACCCCCGGTGATGGATCCTATGTCACCATGGGATCTTACATTAGTGCTTCAGGATTTACTTTTGCCCCCCTTTGAACCTGCAGCTTCAGTGGATCTGCAGTTTCTGTCCTGGAAGACTGCATTCTTAGTTGCCATTAATTCTGCCAGGAGAGTGTCGTATCTTCAAGCCCTTTAAATTAAGGTCCCTTATATGATTTTTCATAAGGTCAGGGTGTCTTTGTGCACTAACCCATCATCTGATGTTGTTAATCTTCATTCATTCATTACTGATTGGTGTCGGTTCCATCCACGGAACCGAGTCATTCCTATACCAAGCTCACACCAGCCAAAAACTCTTGAGCTAAGCTTTACCCATAGTGCCCTTCTCCCAGTTACCTCAGATCTCGTTTGCCGCATTGCCAAAAAGCCGTGTTAAGTCAGCTCTTGACTAGGTTTAGGTAAAGACATTTTTCTAAGAATTCTGACAATCCTTTTCACCTTTCTGTTTAGTTGCTAGTTTACCCATTTTCTTGGAAACCTTTTTTTACTTCCCTTACTGCTCTTTTGTTACCTTTTTGAGGTATTTCTTCACATACCATTGTTGGTATCCCCTCTCCCTTATCCTTGTGGTAAATTTCTCTAATACCATTGTTGGTATTCCCTCTCTTTCCTTTCTTAGTCCTTTAAAAAAAATCTTTTTCTATCCTATATCTCTGTAGCCATGTCAGAAAAAAAGGAGCATCCGGTTTCAAACAATGCGACCAATGCGACCGTAAGATGCCAAATTCTGATTCTCACACATCTTGTGTGTATTGTCTGAATATACCTCATTTATCTGTCCAACCTCCCTGTAATATTTGTTGAGCATTCAGTTCTGGAACCCTTAATGAGAGACAAAACAAACTTATTTTGAAAGGCCTTCTTATAACTCCATTTTCAGAGGCCATCTCTACACTGGAGGGTTCACCCCCTCCAAGCAAATCCCATAAACCTTAACCCAGTGAAAAATCAGAGGAACCTAAGTCTAAACACTTAAAATTACTACTGCACTGAAAATGACCTCTGTGACACCTTCTATGGTACCGCCTACTAAAATTGTGCCGTCAGCACTGACTATCATTTTGGCACAGAGCACTAGGGCACTGACAAAGCAACTCCAAATTTTGTCTCCCTTGGTGCCATCCAGTGATTTAACTTTGGCACCGACCACGGCACAGTCTACACCTTTTCTAGCCCAGAAAAACTGACTCATCTTACTGAAGCCTCCACTGAGCCTTCGGTTCCGTAGGAACCTCGGACCCGATATTCTCCAATGGTGGATCCTTTTCTGGGGCAGCAGTTTAGCCCCTTTCTAGAGTGGCTGGACTCCCCCTTGGGAATATCCAGTAGATCAACCAGGAGCCTTTCGGAACTTGATGTGGTGCATCTTGTTGATCAGCTACTTACGTCTAGAGGGATTACTGCACCATCCAAAACCCCCCTCCCATTAGTAGTTGGGGGTACTTCTTCAAGGTCTACAGCTTACTCTCCTCCTTTGACCTCAGAGCAGGAATTGAAGACCCTGAAACTGATGTCTGTTCCGGTATCTATAACTATGGTTAAACTGGTGGACCTCCACATGGTTTCGGAGTCGTCCCTTTGGCCTTTGGTTCAGTCAGAACCAAGGCTTTCTCAAGATCACGGTTCGACTGGGACTTCTCTGGTACCAGGAATGGCTCTGATTTTTTCTACAGAGCTGTCCTCAGTTCCAGGGGATCTCACGGTACCGGCTTCTCTTGAGATTCCATCCCTGGGGACTGGTTCGCTGGAGTGGGGTATGACCCCAGTTCTGAGGTTGTCATTCTCAGTTCCGGGCTCCCATCCCTCTTTAGGTGGGCCTGCTTTCCAGGTGATGGAGAGGGCACTTGCCACTGCTGGCAAACCATCGACATTGGACTACCCATTGACTCTTCCCTCTCAGCTGCAACTGACACAAGCCACCATTATGGGACATCGAGCACAAGAGCCTCAGGAGATCCTATTGCAGGGTGCCACTTCTCCTGAGTTCTCTACAGAACCCCCCCTGAAGAAAGACCTAGGAAGAAATCATGCAAGAGGAAGCACGTTGATTCCCCCGAGGAGTCTCTCACTGAGGATATGGACCACGATGAAGGGGGAGGGTCCCCATGGTCAACCCTGAAGATGTCCCCTTTGGAGATGTCCTTGAAATCTTAAAACAGAGGGGTGATTGGAAGTCCTCCAACCCTTCTTCTGAAGAATCCGTCTTTCTGCAGGGTTTTCATGCTCGCCCCTCTACCTCTTGGGTGACCCCACCTGCAGACTAGCTGATACAACTCATGGGTGCAGTAGGCTTGGAAGAATCCTGACACTGTTGAACCTATTCCAAAGAGACCAGATAAAATTTTATCACCCCCAGAAGAGAACCCACACTGGTCTAAGGGCCTTCCAGTGGACGCTATGGTGGTGGCAGCTGCCATGAAAAAGGAGCTCACAGAGGAGAGTCAGATGGTCCACCCACCTAACAGGGAGTCCCGGACAGTGGACCGACTAGGGAAGCGAGTGTTTGCATCATTGACCTTTACTATTAGGCCCTTGAACTATCTGGCACATTTTACTAGGCTGCAAAGAGATCTAGTTTCTGAACTATCTGGAACCTTAACAGGGCAAGTGCCTGATGAGGTACACGACAAAGCTGCCTCTCAGCTAGTGACCCTGGAATCTGTGTCTAACTTATCCATGTGGTTAATTTCCCATGCAATCAAAGGGGTGGCTAGAGCTGCAGGTTCAGGCGCAATCATGAGACGCCATGCCTGGATGCGCCTGTGTGATTTTGCAGATCCCTTTAAGTCTTCCTTCCTTAATGATCCTGTGGAAGCATCTTCCCTATTCAGCCCTAAAGTGAAAGACACATTAGCCAGGTGTGAGAAGGATGGAAAAACCCTGTCGGCCTTAGGTGTACATTTCTCCACCCTCCCCCAGCGTTTTTATTTAAGGAACCAGCGGAGTGGAAAAATGTGGCACAAAAAGTCTCAGGGTCCTTTTCGTGACACACGTGGTGAGTTCACCCCCAGAGGCAGAGGGGGTAACTCTAGTAGAAGATGCTCCTACAGAGACAGAGGGGGCCCGCGTAATCAGGGGTCAAGAGATTCTTTCTCCAGACAGCCCTATCAGTGCTCCTGAAGAGCAGTCCGATTGCTTTCCTCCGATTCTTAGGTGCAGAGGATAATCACCAGAGGTTATAAAAGCCCATTGAACTCCTTTCCAAATCCACAAAAATATATTCCCGGCATTCCACCCAGGTAAAGGGAATCAGCAGCCATAGAGATAAAAAAGCTGTGTCAAAAAAGAGTCATCCAGACAGTCCCACCAAATAGGATCCAGATTCTACTCAAGATTCTTTTTAGTGCCAAAAAAGACAGGGGACTGGAGGCCGATTTTGGATCTCAGTTTTCTGAACAAGTTTATCACCCAAACAAAATTCTGGATGGTCACGGTTCAGTCCCTTCTTCCATTCCTGGAAAAGGGTGATTGGATGTGCTCTATGGACCTTCAGGATGTGTATTATCATATAAAAATGAACAAGCGCTTCAGAAAGTTCCTTCTCTTCCAGCTAGGGGTCAATCATTACCAATTCTGGATTCTGCCCTTCAGACTCTCTACAGCCCCAGAGTGTTCACAAAATGTATGGCAGTGGTTACAGCTCACTTGAGACTACAAGGATTCCTAGTGTTTCCATTCTTAGATGATTGGCTCCTCACCACCCCCACCAAACATCTCCTGGAAAAAGCTCTGATCTACACCCTGACATCGACAAAAATCTTGGGAATCTCTATAAATTGAGAGAAAAGCAACCTGACCCCTACTGAGAGCTTAGATTTCATAGGAGCAGTTTTCAATATCCAGTCTTGCCAAGTGTCTCTTCTGGATCACAGATTGCAAACACTAAGGGCTCAACTCCAAGTGATACTCTGTCAGGACATGGCCTCGGCTCGAGAGGTCCTTCAACTTCTAGGTTCAATGGCTGCATCAATCACCATTGTCCCACTTGTGAGATTACATGAGGTTCCTTCAGTGGCTTCTTTTGTCTCAGTATTACCCGAATCATTATCCAATATCTTATCAAATATGGATAGCAGAATGGTGCAAAAAAGACATTTTGTGGTGGATGAAGCCAAATGCAAATCTTTGGAGTCGACCTTTTTTCCCCTCCTCAGCTCAAGGCCACTGCGACCACTGACACTTCCCTGATAGGCTGGGGGGGGGCATTTCCTGGGAATGATGGCACAAGGCACACGGTCGCTCATAGAGGCCAATCTGCATATCAGTGTACTAGAACTGAGGGCAGTGCTTCTAGCATTGCAGGCTGTCCTTTTATATGGAACAATTGCCATTCAATCAGACAACATGACAGTTGTCTGGTATATTAACAAACAAGGGAGAGCCAAGTCCTACCCATTGTGCCGAGAGGCCATGAGAGTGTGGCAATGAGCAATAGCTTCCACCCACTTTCTGACTGCAACACACATTCCTGGGGATTCCAACGTGATTGCAGACAAACTGCAAAGGTTCCCCCTCAATGGCAATCCAAACCTTGGCAAAACCCTTAGCCTTTTGGGCCAAAACCCCGTGCAGAACTTTTTTTCCCACCACAGGGAGCCTTTTCCCTGGCCCGGGATGTTGCTTACTTTTCCCAAAAACTTTAAAGCCCTCCTTAACCCAAAATCTAAAGAACCCTTTGGTTTAAAAATGGTTCCCCCTTTTTTCCTCCCCGTAGGCAGCATGGTTTGGTCCAAACGTCTGATCTCAACAAGGGGTTTATTCCAAATCCAGTCTAAACTACCCCGGGTTTTCCCCGAAATGCCAGCAAACAATTTTTCTTCCCCCTGAGAATTCCGGCAAAACAATCCCCGGAAAAATTTTTTTGGGGTTTAAAAAAAATTTACCCAAAAAAAAGGATTCCCTTTTTAGGTCCGAAAAAGAAATTGTTGTCTCTTGCTTCGTTTTCGGTTATAAGTGATCCTTTCTCCCCCTTCTGCTGGGAGTGTACTGGCTCGAGGCTACCCATCCATGATGCCCGGGGAGCTACCCAAACCCATTTGCTTAGCCCCAGGTTCTTATACCGGCTCAGGGTTGAAATTTTGATTTTCTTGTCAGTTAAATTTTATTTTTTTTAAAATATAAATTTTTAAAAATTGTTTTTTTAAATTAAATGTTAGTTTTAGTTTTTTTTAGAATGTTTAAATTTGGAAATTTTTTCCCCTTAGGATGTTTAAATTGGGTCCCCCTTTTAAATTAGAGGTTTCCCGGTTAATTTGGTTTTTAAGTTATTTTAGGTTTTTTTGTTTTACTGTTTTTTTTGGTGTGTTATTTTTTTGTAGCCTGGCCAAAACCAAGTGTTTTTTAAGAATGTCCATTTCCAAAAAAATTAAGAAGGGACCTTTTGTCATTTTTTGGCATGGGCACAAATCTTGTCTATTGAGCATTTAGCCCAGGTTTTGCCAATTAATTATTTTGAAGGTTCCTCAGGATCAAAACATTAGGAAATCCTTAAAGCCCAGGCTCCCCCAGCTTGGGCCCCCTCCTTACTGTTTGCACCGAGGAGCCACCCCGGCTCCTTAGTTCCTCGAACCCAAAAGGGCTACCCCAGGCCCCCCATTATCTTGAGCCTCGGCTCGCAAAAAACCTATTAAAATCTTTTCCTCTTGGTCTCCCCTCAAAAACCAGTGGAAGATTCAATTTGGTCCAGGCCTGGGCCAATGTGAAAATTCACAGGTTTAGTCCGCCTCCAAAATGTTCCCCCATCCTTAACGGGCAGGTCTTTTTTCGAGTCCTTCCCCCCCATAATGAACTTTCCCTTGGGGGGCAGTGGCCCCCCTAAAGGTCCTTTCCTTTGGGGTCCGCCGGCTCCCTCCCCGAGGGCCTTCCCTCGGACCCCGGCGACCCCTCCCTCGGCGGGCAAGGGGGCTCGGGCCCCCTTTGGGCCTGACCTCTCCCTCAGTCGGGAAGGGACCGGCTCCTCCGCTGGAGCCCCTTTCCCCCGTGGAGGGGTTTTTTCCTGGGGGGGCTGGCCTCTGCCCCCAAAATTGACCCATGGCTGTCCCTGGCCGACCTCTCCTTTCCGACCCCAACTGGGCCAGTGCCCGGGCACCCCTTTTTTCCACCCCTGGGCCCCGTCTTCAGAGGACCCCTTGGGATCGAGGGCCTTGACTTCAGGGGCCTTGGGAAGGGGAGTGAAGGGCCGAATTCCCTCGAAAATGTTTCCTTTGGAATTGAAAGGGTTCCCCGACCCCCGGAATCCTTCCACCAGAAATGTACCGGGGTGGTTCCCAACCCCCCCCCGGGTCTGATCCCTAATGCTGTGGTTCCCAACCCTTTCACCCGGTCGGGAAACCCAACCCCGGGGGCCCAAGTTTTTTCACCCCGGGAAAAAGCCAAAAGGGCCAGGCCCGGTTTTACGCACCCCTAAAAGAGTTTTACTTTTTTCCTTCCAAAGGAGTCAGGACCATAAGATTGGGAAAATTTTCTTCGCCACCTTTCCAAGAGGTCAGGGAATTTCTTTTGCATTTTGGCTTCAGGGGTTTCCTGAAAGGACTGAAAACCCCCCAATCCACCCGCTTAGGGGTCCCTAAAGGCTCAGTGGAACCCTTCCAGGATCATCCTAAGGGGCTCACCTAAAGCCATGGAAAACTGAGGCACCCCTGGCCTTTGGCAGCCGATGGGCTGGTTGGACACTTGGCACTTTAACTCCCCGATGGTTTTTTTTGGAACCCCAGGGAACACCAAAATTTTGAGGGGCCTTCTCTGTGGAGCCATTTCACTCTCTAGACCAAACCCCAAAATCCCGGGGGAAAAAATTTTAAAAACCCGGGGCCCTTTACCAACAAGGGAATTTTGGGGAAAAGGAATCACTGACACCGAATTTTCAGGGGCCGGGGAAAAACAGTAAAGAACCCTCTGCTAGCCCAAACCCAGGGGTGATTTCCTTTTCTGAGCTAAAACCCCCCATTTCCCAAAGCCTGGCTTCATCCCAAAACAATGGGACTTTTAATTTACCCCAAAAAAACAGAAAACCCCCAAACATTTCCATTAAATTCCAAGGGTTTACCCAATTTTAGGCCACATTTTAAAGTTTCCCCCATGTTAAAAGAGGGACCAAGAAGTTTGGAAAACAACCAGAGGAATTATCAAGGTCTTTGGACCAAACAGGGGCCGGAACCTTTTTTGGTTTTTTGGACCAAAAGCGTAAAAAACCAAAATTTGGATTCACGCTAACCAATCTCCCCTTTTTGGAGACAATTGGGTGTCCTAAGTCCCATCTACTTCATCAAATGGAAGGCTCCAAGATTCCTTTGCTCCACTAAAGGCATTTTTTCCCGAGTTCCCCTTTGGCTTCCCCCGGGCCATTTTTCCAAATTAGGCAGTGTCGGCTCACCAAACAAGGGGTTCCAAATGTTTCCAATTGGCACGGCTCCTATGCATACCAGGTCCCCCTTCAAACCAGGGCTACATCTCAATTCTCCCGCAGCAACTAAATTCAAAATCTGCCTTTGCCCGCACATTTCCATAAAGGAAACTTGTCGCCCCGTCCAAAAAACTAATTTGGGCAGGGTGTAAAAAAGCAAGTTCCCAAAACTCCTTGGAAAAGGTCAAGCAGGTTCAAACTCTTCATGGGAAGCCAATTTTTTAAACGGGCTTTTAAATAGGAAATTTAAATGTTCTTTTACCTTGTCTTCCAAAAGTCCCGTCCCACTGCACATTCAAAACTCAAGGCACTTTTTCCCGGGGGAGGCCCCCATGATTCAGGGGAGCCTTAAATTACCCTCCGTTTCTGCCCAGAGGGCCCCCTTAGGGGGGAATATTGAAAATTTAGCCCCCTTCACTTAAAACCTCTATTTATTTTTAGTTTTAAACCATTTTGGAAGTCTTCGCTCTTCTTTGGGACCTTTTTAATTTAAAAACCCCTGTTAGGGTGTGGTTAGGTAACCGGTTATATTTAAAACCCCGACCCGGGTTTGGGGGTTTCCCCAAAGATTTTTGTTGAATCCCCGGGTCCCAAGATAGCGCGGCCCGCGGCATCTCTGCCTACCGGGGCTCTTAATCAGGTTGGCTTTTTTGCAAAAAACCCGCCGGTCCCCGGAAAATAAAGAATGCAGCCCCTTCTCCCCGGGGGTTCCGGTAACTCCCAAGACTCCAGTCCCAAGGCCCAGGGCTTCTTTAAGCCTTTCCTCGTTTTCCCGATCCTATTTAGAAGCTTGGCTGGGTGCAAAGATTCCCCTTGCCCTCTGGCCCGAAGGTATGGTTCCCCTTCCCGCACCCAAACCTTTTTGGCGCCCGGGTCGGTTTCCCACCAACCATGTTCTCAGGCAGCGGCTGCACAATCCTTGCTCCTTTCCGCTTGGTGCCCCCTTCCAAACCCTTTGCCGGCTTTCCCCCATTTCCCGACGGACAATTTTTTTTTCCCCCAAAGGGCTTCCAAGGGAAAAATTTTGCTTTAAGCTTTGGGGGGGCTTAAAAATTCCCTTAGCCCCTCCCGAAATCTTGGAGTTTCCAATCAACTCTTCATTGGGGTGGTTTTGTAAATTATTAATTAGTGGCCCAAATTTTCATGTTGGTCTAACAAACATTATGTCCAAGTTGGTTCCCCCCAACCCACCCCTTAGAAGTGGAGTCTTCCCTGGGACCTTTTTTGGGACAACCCCTTTTTCCCCTTTACCAGCCTCTCTCCTTAAAACCCTTTTTGTGGGGTTTTTCGGGGCCCTTTTTTCCAGGGGGGTCCCGGAAATTTCCACCCTCTTCCCCTTTAGTACTGGACCGGTGCTCGAGACTTCCTCCTTCCTCTTTGGTCCCGGATTTTTTTGAACCGGGTTTTGACCCCTTTTAACATTCCAAGGGAATAAAGTTCATGGATTTCAAGCAGTTCCCTTTACCTTCAAAGGTTAGAATCTTCCAAATTTTTCCCCCATCTCGCCCAGGGTTTCCCATTTAAATTTCCTTTCCGGGGTTCTCCTATTTTAAACCCTAAAGGGAAAAAGGGCTTGAAAAAACCGAAGGCTTCACTAGGCCTTAGATCTGACCTTTTAGTCAGGTTCCCCCTGGGCCCTTTTGGGAGCTCCCCTGGGGAAAACCTAAACCTTTTCCCCAACAAGGGAAATGGCCCAATAACTAACTTTGGTTCACGTTCTGAAGGGTTTGTCCTGCCACCCGGGTTTTTGGCTGGCCCTTTCCCCCCAAAAACGAAGGTGGTTGCCTTAACTAAAGGTTTTGACCTCCAAACTTCATTTTTTGCCCTTATGCTTCCACTGGTCCCCCTTATCCATTGGGGGGGGTTCAACTTGGGAGATTTCCCCTGGTTGTTCCTCCCATAAAACTTTGGACAGGATGTTTCCATTGTTGGATGTTTTCCCAGACCCGTCTGGGGTTACCCATTCCAACCAGATCGGGTACTTAAAGGACTGGGAAGTAGTTTGACCTAAAAAGCTCCGGGCTAGAAATGGCATTTGAGGTAGGACCCTTAACCAGAAAAACCCCTGGCAATAACATGGCTTATGGAGGTACAAATCTTGGCTTTTACAATTTTTTTCAAGTAGGATTTTCAGATCCCTTTCGTTTCACACTTCTCCCTTTTATGATGGTTTTAGGCTTTTTTTTCCCTCAATGAAACTTTCCTAGGGGGCCAAAGACCTTTCTTGGAATCCTTTCCAATTTTACCTTATCCAAGGAAAAAATCAATTTTTCCAAATCAAATCAAGGATCCTGGAAGTTTACCCCCAGGGCCCAAAGGGGAACAAAAAGCTTTAGGGCCCAAGGGTTTTAAAACCAAAATTTCAAAGGCAAAATCCCTGAAAATTCCCCCTCCCTTGTTCAGTTTTGAAATTATCATTTACCCCCAAAATTTCTTCCCTAATTTTCAAACAATGGGAAATTGCCTACCAAATTAAAATACCTTTTAGAAATCTTCCCCAAAAAATTTTTTAAAAAAGACCAACGTTTGATTTCAGGAAAATTGGGAAAACTATTTTTTTAAAAAATTTTACCAAATTCAAAGACTTAACCGGTTATCAAGGGTTTCCCCCAAAACGGAAGGAACCAGATCTGGGGGAAATTCAAAGTTTTCAAAGGGCAAATTCGAATTGGGGCACTTCAACATTCTCCCTCTTTCCGAAACATTAAAAGGTCTGATCTTTAGGGGGACTTCCTTTTCAGGGCTCAGGAATTTCTTCCTGGGCCCAAACTATAGCAGAAAGGGCCCCCCCTTTTTCATAAAGGCAGAAAATTAAAAAATCATGGAAATTGTCTCATCACCATCGTGGTTCATTTCCGTATTCAATGGCCCCCCCCCCCCCTAGAAAATTCTAAGCCGGGTCCCAAAAAAATCTGTCTCAAAATTTTCCCCTGCCTTGAAAGGGCAACTTATCTGAGGTAACTTAAAGGGCCAAATTTAAACTTGGTTAAAATTTTCGATGAGTTTAAACGAATCTTCCCGGACACTGCAACCCCCAAAAATAAGGAAAAAAGTGGCAAAAGGGTGGACGTTATGGTGCGACTAATTCTTTTTCTTCCCAAGTCTTCAGAGCCCATTATTATACTTCTGGTCCTTCCAAATTTTTAAATGGGAAATAATTTCACGATATCAAGACAGTGGTACTTCCAGGACCAAAGCATTTTTTAACACCCCTTTTTTTTCCCCTTTTTCCAACCCTTGGTTTCAAATTTTTAGCCAGGATTTCCCCCGGGGCGGGCACCGTCGGGGTTTCTCTGCCAGGGCGGGAAGGACAGTCTTTAATTTGGGCCCCTTCAGCTTTTTCCCGAGCGGAGATTTATCCAGCAAATTGGGCCTAATTTTATTTAAAACAAAAAGTTCCCCTTTTTCCAGGAACTGGGGGTCTTTTTCTCTCCCCTATCCTTTCTGAGGGGTCCCATGTTTGACACTTTACCCACAGGTTGAAGAATTTAAAAAACCCACATTGGTAAAAAATTATTACAAAAATTCTTGAATGTGCTTTTGTCTTTTCCCCCCTCCCCCCGCTTTCCCAGCTTTTTTCCCTTTTTAAGGTGGACACCTTCAGGGTGCCCTTTTGTCATTCTCTTTGTTCAGGAATTTTTTTCTGGTAGTGACAAGGTCCTGTTGGATCAGGTCTGAGTAATGGATTGGCAGCAAACTTGATCTGACAGGAGGAAGGAGACAGAGGCATTATGAGTAAGGGGAGGAGCTTTGAGCTTGGATCAGATGCTGGTTATGCAGCTGAGTCGGATCCAAAATGGATCCGTGAACCCACAGGTTGAAGACAAATGAGAAACAACTACTCAGATGGAACGTTATGGTGAGTACATAACTTCTTTTTCCCCTACGTGCTTTGTCCTCTAGTTCTATATTTTAAACATCTTTTCTTGAGCAGTCTTATATTCATCCAGACTTTTCTTCATTTCAACCTCCAATTTTTGCAGTTTTATCACCTTGTCTGAATATCTCTTTAAAGCTTCTTCCATTTTATCCAGACTTTGTTATTTGAGTTGATATACTCCATCAATGTTTCATTTGTTTTAATCAGTTCTGAGTACATCTGACTTATTTTTCCAATAGGTTACTGGAAGTCATGTGTTTCACCAAAGCTGGAGCTTCCACTTCTTTATGCTGAATAGCTGAAGAATTCTTCCCAGTCAGTGATTTTTCCTCATCTTTTGTGGTTGATTTTCTTTCAGATTCACTGAGTTTATTTTTTGCTGGCATTCAGGCAGTGCACTTATTAGCCAGTTACTGAAATTTACTCCGAAAAATTAGTTCACTGGCTGTCTTTTCTGAATTTCTGTTTTCACACTTGGCGAGCTGAAATTAAGCTGTTACTCAATGTGCAGTCATTTTGGAAGTCCTTAGTCATACTACTCATGAGAAAAATCCAGTGGTACTTTTAGAATTGTTGGACCCAGCAACTTCATCCCTTGGATTTCCTGGTACTGGTGTGAGATTTGTGAAACAGGAACTGCTGTTGCTGAGGATCAGCTGTCTCTTAATCCAGGTCTCACTTTCTCTCTTCAGAACCCAATCCAAACTGTCCAGACAGGCTATTCAGATTTTATGTGAGAATCACTATCCATGGGAGTTCAACTGCCAAGGCTTGTGGGATCCTCAGCCTATGCCAAAACAGATAAACATAAAAGAGACTTTGGCAATGATTCATGCCTTAAAAGTTCTTCACCATTTATGGAGTCCAGATCCTCAGACCATGCTACCATAATGCGGTCCCTGAACAAGCAAGGGGGTGCAAGGTCATGCCCTCTGTGCTAGTTGGCAGTGATGGCCTTGAAGCTGGCTGTACAGTATTTTCTGACTCTTCAGACCTTGTACATTCTGTCAGAGCAAAACACAATGGTAGATGAACTAAGCAGATCCTGGGCAGACACTCATGAGTGGAAGTTCCATGTAGATGTTCCAGGACTTGATCCAGACATGGGGAACACCTCAGGTTGATAAGTTTGCCTCCTTTTTAAAACAGACAACTGAACAATTCTATTCAAAGCATCCTTGCAACCATGCTTAGAAAACAGAAGTTCTATCATTCCCATGGTTGGGAATGTTTTTATGCATTTCCACACTTTTCAATGATTCCTTTTGTACTTCTGAAGATTCAGAAAGAACTACTAAAGATAACTGTGGTAACCAGGCTGGATCTGCTGACACAGCATCAGGGGCGAATGGTACACTGCAGCTTACAGCAACTGCATCTGACAACCTGGATGATTCTATTTTGATACCTTTTAGGTACTTGTTCCATGACTTCTCTATAGCAGTGGGATTCAAGGGCACCTGCCAGCATTCCTTGGTCAGATCAATAGTGGTCAGATACTTAGCCTCACCTAGCCATTCTAAATCTTCATCTGTTCTAGGCATGAGGTATGGATCTGACTCTATACAACTGTTTAACTTTCTGCAGTCTATGCAGAATCGTACATTACCATCCTTGCTCAGTACCAACACTACTGGAGAAGCCCAAGGACCACTTGACTCCTGGACCACCCCCCAGCTCCAAAATCTCCTTTATGTCCTCCCTCAAAGTCTGTTTGACTCACTCAGGCACCCTATAAGGAGCTTGCTTAATAGGCCTTTGGGATCCTGTAGCCACATGGTACTGCACTAGGTTAGTACACCCAGGTTTCCCAGAGCACATACCCCTAAATTCCTGTAACACTGCTTGTAATTCTTTATCCTGAATAGGGGATAGCAGCTGAGATATTGTTATCTCTTCCACAGAAGTGTCAGTCTGAGCCTCACTTGAGAATATCAGTCACCAGATGCCCCTCAGACTCTTCCTGTCATCCACTGTGAATACTCAGCACCAGGGGCTCCCTATCATGATAAGACTTCATTATATTTACATGGTACAACTTATGTCCCTGCCTTCTGCCTATCTTTTGGCATTGCTCACAGGTGCTCCAGTACCCTGTTACATCTTTTGCAAACCCAGGCCAATAAAATTCTTTATAATGCATCTCCTGGTATGCTTTATGCCCATATGACCTGCAAAAGAAATATCATGGATTATGGCTATAGGTGCCAGATGGTAGGCTCTGGGCTCTACCAACTGCCATGTTACCTCACCTTCTAACCTTCCCTCAGGGGTCCACTCTCTGTACAGGATCCCTTTATTAACTGTAAAAGATATATCATGGACTATAGCTAGAGGTGCCAGATGGTAGGCTGTAGGCTGTACTAACTACTGAATCACCTCACCTTGTAGCCCTCCCACAGGGGTCCATTTTCTGTGCCAGCATCTAGACTCTCCTTCTTCTTGAGCATCAGGTGCCTCCTTAACTACCTCCCTCAAGCCTCATAAGGTAGGATCTGAAAGCTATTCCTGTCTCAACTCTACTTTTGTGACCCCTTTCTAGCTCCCCTTCCACAGGACGCCTAGTATCCTCTGTCATCATTGACTCACTATTAGCCTGGATACTATCACTCACATCTGTCCTTGCAGCCACCATGTTCACAGGTACACCAGTGCCTATCAACAGCTGTTGTTCACCTTCAGGCTCATTGCTACAAGGTAGCTCCCTCCTTGAAGTAACCACATCACTAGCCCCAGCTTCAGGCATAGGATCTGTCTGCGTCTCCCCCAGGCTACCAGACCTACATGCCTGTCTTCAAGCTTGACTGTGTGTCACTGCATGCACACACGGTACTACACTATCAAAATCATTCCCTATTAAGACATCAGCAGGGATCTTGTCAAACACATCTACCTACTTGTTCCCTTCTCCACCCTTCCAGTCAAGATGAACCCTGGCCAAAGGTATTTAGAATGGGGTCCCACCCAAAGCTGTGAGTGATGTGGTCTGCCAAAGCAAGTACTGCTCCTCATTAACTACTGCAGGCCTCACAATGGTTATGTCAGAAGCTGTGTCTCTCTTAACAGTGGTCTGTTTTCCATCCACTAAAATAGGATACAAATTTTGGTGATAATTTGGTACCTCTGTTGTTTCCAGACAACTTACCACAGCCATTCTGCTATTCCCACTTGCTGGCTCCCACACCTTTTGTTTCTCCCCTTGCTTCAATGGACATTTGTATGCTACATGGCCCCTTTGATTACATTTGAAACATCTAATCCCTGATCCTGACCATGTGCTTAAACTAGTAGCTTCCCCTGTTATTGGTGAACTCTGTTGGAGTAGTTTAGGCTGCCCCCATGCATTCCCTTATGTCCATGTGCAGCACTGGGTATCCCTTTCTTATGCAGTGGTGCCCTGCTTGCCAAGTAGAGATCCCCTTTTCTCCCCAACTCATATGCAGAGTTACACTCTTGGTCTGTAAACCAGATCCTCGTCCTCAGGCAAAGTGCTGAGGAGTGTGGAGTCTGCATGTCCTCCCCGCGGTCGAGTGGGCGTTCGAAAGACATGCGTTTAATGGGCGTGTCTTCGTTGAAGGTTGAGCATCAGGCTGGCAACTCGACACCATAAAAAAAAAACAACTGGCAATTATTAGCGGACCGGAGTTCTGCTGTGGCGACCCCTAACCGGGAAAAGCCAAACGACAGACAACCATCAACCATCTGCTGCAAGAGTAGTGGGTTTAAGTTTTAAGAGATATTTTTATTGCAGAGGTTGGGACAGGTGAGAATGTAAAGGGAGATGTGTTTTTAGGAGCTGTTGGCATGGATGAGTAGCTATTTTTGGATAGTTGAGTAGCTAGTGATGTAATGGATTCAGTAAAGTGATGATTGAATTGGGAGGCTATATCGCTATCTGTTTTTGTGGAGGTTGAGATGGGAGCTGGTGTGGTGGTTTTACAAGGTTTTAGTAGGGAGTTAATTGCATGCCAGAACTTTTGAGGGGTGTTGGAGTGTTTGTTTTGGATACTTATATAGTAGTTCTGTTTATCGAGCCTTGTTTGTTTTTTGACCTGATTCCTAAGGTGTTGATAGTTTTGTTTGGATAGACTAGTATTGTCTTTCTTCCAGGTTTTCCATGCCTTATCTCTGCATTTTAATAGGGCTCTAGTGGACTTACTAAGCCATGGAGCATAGTGTAGTTTAGCGCTAATTGTTCTTATGGGGGCTACTAAATCAAGGATGTTAGTAAGAGTACTATTAAAATAGTCCACTGATTGGTCTAAGTCAAGGGTGCGTAATGGTTCCCAGTTACATTTTTTTAACATAGTGTTGAGATCTAGAGGGTTAACATTGTGATCATTTCTGACTTGTCTATAAACTGTAGGTTTGGGTATATTTTCATAGGAGGAAAGTTGGGAGGTGGTCGCTAAGTCCATCTGGTAGACAATCTATTTGGTAATTATGTTCAGGGTAGTTTATTAATGTCCAGTCTAATATAGATTCCTTTTGGGACTTTTTATCTACTCTAGTAGGTTCTTGAATGAGTTGAGAGAATCCATACAGGTTGATGTGGCTAGTGGGGTTTTTAGAATTGCAGGCTAGCCAATCAGTGTTTAGGTCACCTAGTAAAATAGTATCTTGTGGAAGGTTATCTTTTGATCATTGAAGAATCTCCTCAATTATTGGAGAGTTATTACCTGGGGGGATATACACACAAAGAATATTGATACTCTTTTTATTGTTTAGGAGTAGCACCAAGCCTACAATCTCAGCAGTATTAAATTTAGGTAGAGGAGTTTGTACTATATGTACTATATGTGTTTACTGCTTGGGAGCAGTACATCTTCAGGAATCATGCTCTGTCTGCCACTCTTTTAGCTTTAGAGTGCTGTTAAGAGCTTAAGAATAAACCAATTGTGAGATGTTTGTTGAAGTCCCCCTTCCAAGAAGCTTTAGAATAAGGTCTGGGCACTTCAGGATCAGTGACATCTCCTTCAACCAAATCGGACAAGTCCACTAAAAGATCTTCTCCCTCTTCAGGGCAATCAGAGCCTGTTAAAAAGTTAATCAAAATTGCACCTCTGGCTCCTACTACTTCAGAACTGACAAAATTGGCTCCATCGGCTCCAGCTTTATTGGTGTCAATGGAGTTTGAACTCAGGAGCCAGTCCCTAGAATTGGAGCTGGGTACTCCTGTTCTGAGATCACCTATTTTATAGTCAGTAAGATCTCCTACCCACTTCTGTAAGCCCTCCAGGAGCCTTTTGGATGATGATGTGGATAGGGTTGCGTAGACAGCTAAAGACACCGGCACTGGGTAAACTCCTCTCAGATCCAACCCACAGGGATTCGGAGCCAGCAAAGACCATCCTACCAACATCGATTCCTCCTCCAAGCCGACCCGGGACCTCGGAGCCATAATGCTTGGAACCGTCTGTTGTGGAACCATCTGTGCCGAGAACCATCCTGGTATCTTCAGAACTGACATCTGCTCTGACATCCTCGGTTCCATCCAAGGAGTCTAGGAGCCAATGCACTCCTGTCGGGTCCGGGGAGGGGGGGTCGGATCAGACAGTTGTCTGATCTGACCTGCCTCTTGGGGCTTCTGCATGGATGAACTCAGCTTCTACATCAGCTTCGGAGCTAACCCCCTTGATTCTGGGGATTTCTTCTGTCTGTTCAGAGCCAGAGACATCTTTGGATCAGGAGAGGGGGGCTTTCGAGCTGATGAGGAGGGTGCTGTCTCCTCAGACAGCTCCACTCAGAAGTTCCAACATTCCTCCCCCTAAAGTGCTGGCATCTGTCTCTGCACCACACCATCCACAGACCAGCGTAGACCCTAGGCCTCAGGAAACCCCATCGGGTGAAGTCCTCTCTTCCGAAACCTCTCCAGAATATGCTTCTGAAGAGGTCCCTCGTAAGAGATTCTGCAAGCGGAAGTATTTGGACTCTCTAGAGGAGTCAGTCACCTCAGACACAGATCTTGATGAGTCGGAAGGGTCCCCACGGTCACCCTCTGAGGATGTCTCCTTTGCAGACATCCTAGAAATCCTTAAGCAGAGAGGCAGCTGGAAGCCCATCAAACCTTCTGATGAGTGTTTACCTGAAGGCCTTTAGGTCTCACCTTTCAACCACTTGGGTGTCTCTGCCTTTCGACGAACTTATGCAACTAGTTAGTCAAAAGGCAGGGGAGTCTCCAGATGCAGTGGACCCTGACCCTAGGAGGCCAAATAAATTCATCACAGCCCCTTCAGACAGGTACTTCCTGACCAAGGGTGTCCTTGTAGATGCTATGGTGGTGGCAGCAGCCACCAAGAAGGAACTGCCTGAAACATCCTCGTCTGTCCATCCATTGAACAAGGAGTCTCATACAGTGGACAGATATGGGAAGTGCATGTTTGCTTCAGTGACTTTTGCACTCAGATTGCTGAACTATCTGACGCACTTTACAAGGCTACAAAGAGATCTCCTAAAGGAGCTAGGAGATACTCCCCGAGGTACAGTACCTGCAGGGGTATCAGACAAGGTTTCTTCTCAGCTCTCCACCTTAAATTCTGTGGTCAACTCCTCCATGAGGCTTATTTCTTATGCAGCAAATGGAGCTAGCAGAGCAGCAGGTTCAGGAATTTTCCCTAAGGAGACATTCCTGGATGAGCTTATGCGACTTTGCAGAACCTTTCAAATCTTCCTTTATTAATGCCCCATTCGATGGCTTCTCCTTGTTCGGGCCGAAAGTTAAGGAGACACTAACCAGGTGTGAACAAGAAGGAAAGACTTTCTCTGCCACAGGAGTTCATTTTTTCGTACTTTCTAGACCTTATCCAAAAGTCCAGAAGGGGGGGTGTGGTTCCATAAATTACAGAGAGTTTTTCAGGACACATGTGGTGACTCTTCTCCTAGGGGCAGGTCCACAAAACTAGGGTGACAGAGATTATTTCCGTGGTTGGCCCTTTCAGCGCTCCTGAAGGGAGGGCCTGTCTGTCCATCTCTGGAGGCATTCGGGTTTCGATTGTCTTTGTACCTAAAAGCCTGGCTGGAAATAAAAAAAGACAAGTGGATATAAAGCATCATATCCAGAGGATACTCCATACCATTTTCTCTTCACGTCCCAAACATAAAGAAAACCCCAGACATTCCACCCAGTCAAAGGGATCAACCAGTTCTAGAAATTCAAAAATTGCTAAACAAAAGAGTCATCCAAAGAGTCCCCACAGACCAAACAGGATCCAGAACTTACTCAAGATTCTTTTGAGTGCCAAAAAGAACAGAAGACTGGAGACCAATTTTGGATCATAGCAGATTAAACAAATCCGTCAAAAAAACCAAGTTCTGGATGGTAACACTGCAGTTGATTCTCCCCTTTTTTGGGCAAGGACAATTGGATGTGGTCTAAGACCGCCAGGATGTGTACTACCACATAAAGATGGACAGGCCGTCCAGGACTTATCTACGCTTCTGTCTGGGAGCCAGTCATTACCAGTTTCGTGCTCTGCTCTTTGGTCTTACTACAGCCCCCAGAGTGCTCACCAAGTGCATGGCAGTAGTCGCGGCTCTCCTGAGACGTCTAAGATTCCGAGTGTTTCTGTATCAAGATGACTGGCTCCTAACTGCCACCATCAAGCATCTACTACTGGAATCAAGAGACACCACTTTCTCTCTCTGTTCTCACCTGGAAATTACAATAAATTACGAAAAGTCTGCCTTGTTGCCATCACAACATATCGTGTTTATAGGAGCAGATACATGAAGGCAAAACTTCCTACAGAAAGAGTCCTAGTTCTGAGACAGCAAGTCTCCAACCTTCTCTCCAAAACAAAAGTACATGCCGAACAGGCTTGAAAGTCTTTGGCACCATGGCAGCTGCATTAAGTTTAGATCTGATGTTGTAAATCTTTGTTCATTAATTACTATTAGGACCTCGGTTCCATCCTCGAAATGGCTTTTTCCAAGCTTGCGCCAACCAAAAACTCTCAGCCAAGACCTACCCATAATACTCCTCTCCTAGTTACTCCAGATCTCATTTGCCACGTTCCTAGTCAGATGTGTTAGCCATCTCTCTCAAAGCTAAGTAGAAAATTGTTATTTTTAAGACAGTTTCTCTTCAAAATTGTTTATTTTTTAGTCAATTTAGCCTTTTTTTACTGTCGCCTATAACCTAGTTCTAGTCTCTACCCTTTACTTTGGTAATTTAATTTCTACCATTATTGGTACTGTCCTTCACTCCTGCCTTTGACAGGCCCTTCCTTACCACTTGTGGTATTTTTTAAATACCATCATTGGTATTCTCTCACCTTTTTTCTCTTCCTTATTTTGTTTTTTTCTGTAGGATAGCCTTGTTGCCTTACTATGTCAGACAAAGCTAAGTTGGGATTTAAACAGTGTGACAAGTGTGGGCGTAAGAAGCGTAACTCAGATACACATGCTCATTGTGTCTACTGTTTGGGCATAGATCATATTAAAGCTGACTGTGACATTTGTGCTAGTTTTAGTAATCGTACACTAGCAGAATGTAAAAGTAAACTTATTTTAAAAGTTTTAATCAGGACACCTTTTTTGGAGGCTCTATCTGGGTCAGAAGTCTCACCCTGTCCAAAGACCAAAAAACATAAGGAAAAACAGAGTCACTCAGTTCCTGCATCTCCGTCAGTTACGAAACCGAGTCAGCTCCATGCTTCGCTGGTGCCCTCAGAGCAGACCTCTTTGGCACCAGGCTCTGTATCTTCTCCCCCGGTGCCGTTCTTGATATTCACCCCTATTTCGGTTCCAACCTCGGCACCACTGACTTCAGTGCCATCCTTGAATCCGACATTGGCTCCGATGACTGTACTTGCTTCAGCACCATCCCCAACCACGGTGCCAACAGTTTCTTCAGCTCCATCGGCTCCAAAACTCAAATATCTGCCAAGGACAAGATACTCTCCAACTTATGACCCTTTTTTGCAGCAAAGGTTTATCCCCTTTCTAGAAAGACCTAATTCTCCTTCAGCAGCCTCTTTTAGATCCACTAGGAGTTTTTCTGAATTAGATCTAGTGCGGGTTGTGGACCAGCTTCTGGCAGCTAGGGAATTGCCCATTCCAGCTAGACCTTCCATCCCTCTTGGCTCGGAATCTTTTACTACGTCTTCCCCTGTTTATCCTCCTTCAGCCTCTATCTGGAGATCTCGGTACCGATGTCCACTCCGATGCATACTGTCTCGGCTCCAACAGCAGTTTTTTCCCCTGTTGGCACCTACCACCCTTGCTGCATCAGCTCCGGTGGAGCCGATGCTCTCTCGAGCAGTGCTTGTACCATCCATACCTTGGTACCTAGCCCGGCGCCTATTTTCTCACTGTCACCATTTATGTATATGGCTCTGATGGCTTCCAGTCCTATCAGAGCTCCTCACCTGGAGGTGGGCTCCTCAGGGTGGGGTGTGACCCCGATTCCGAGGTTGTCCTTCCCGGTTCCCAGCTCCCATTCCTCCTCAGGCAGACCTGCTGTCCAGGTGATGGAGAGGGTCCTTTACTCCGAAGGCTCACAGTCAGCACCAATGACATCAGTATCAGAACCCCCCCCCCCAGCATGCACCTCTCCCAACCCTCTGTTTTGGGACCCCAGGCACAGAAGTGGCAAGAATCCCCTTTGAAAGGGACTCCTTCTCCGGAGTCCTCCTCAGAAGATCCCACTGGGGCGCCACCCCAGAAGAAACAGTGCAAGAGGAAGCACCTTGATTCCCTGGAGGAATCTATCACCAAAGACATGGATTGTGATGAGCGGGAAGGGTCCCCACGGTCTCCCGCAGATGATGTCTTATTCGAAGACATTCTTGAAATCCTCTAGCAGGGGAGAGACTGGAAGTCCTCTAACCCTTCTTCTGAGGAATCGGTGTTCTTGCAGGCCTTCAATGCCCAGCCATCTACTTCCTGGGTAATCCCAGTGGCAGATTACCTTGTTAAACTCATTGTGCAGTGTGCCTGGAAGGCCCCGGACAATACAGAACTTGTCCGCCAGAGGCCAGACAAAATTTTATCTACACCTGAAGACCAGCCCCACTGGTCCAATCAGTTGACAGTTGATTCTATGGTCATTGCAGCAGCCACCAAGAGGGAACTGGCAGAAGATAGTTCCACTGCCCATCCTCCAAACAGGGAGCCCTGGACCATGGACAAACTAGGGAAGTGGACCTATGCTTGAGCAACCTTCGCCATTCGGTCGCTGAACTATCTGGCACACTTTACTCGCCTCCAAAGAGACCTCATTTCCGAAATGTCTTCCTCTTTGGTGGGGGTACTGCCTGATGAGGTGTGTGATACTGTCGTCTCACAGCTAGCTACCCTTGAATCCATCTCAAACTCCTCAATGCGTTTGATATCTCACACCACCGAGGGGGCAGCTTGAGCTGCCACATCAAGCATTGTCATGAGACGTAATGCTTGGATGTGGTTGTGTGACTTCACAGACCCCTTTAAATCTTCCTTTATCATTGCACCTGTCGATGAATCTGCACTTTTTGGACCCAAAGTACGATACACACTTGCACGTAGTGAGAAAGACAGAAAAACCTTGTCTGTTGTGGGCATACGCTTTTCCAACCCCCAGAGGTCCTACTCCAGGAACCAGAAGGGAGGAAAAATGTGGTTCAAGAAATCCCAAGGATATTTTCGTGACACTTGTGGTGAACAATCCCCCCCCCCGGGACAGAGGGGGCAACTCATATGGAAGATGCCCCTTTCAGTGTAGAGGGGGTCCGTGTAACCAGGACGCTAGAGATTCTTTCTCTGGCAGACCCTACCAGCGCTCTTGAGCAGTGGCCCGATTGTTTTCCTCTGGAAGCAGTCGGGGGTCATTTTTCTCTGCACCTAACAGTCTGGCATCTTATTACTACGAATGTTTGGGTGCAGAGAATAATATCCAGAGGCTACTGAATACCATTCGATTTAATTCCCAGACCCGTCAAATGAATCCCTGATGTACCACCCAATCAGAGAGAATTAGCAGCCTTAGAAATAGCAAAGCTGCTAAGAAAAAAGAGTCATCTAACCCGTCCCACCAGACCAGACAGGATCCGGGTTTTACTCAAGGTTCTTTTTAATGCCAAAAAAGATAGGGGACTGGAGACCAATCCTGGATCTCAGCCTATTGAACAAATTTATCAAACCTCAAAAATTCTGGATAGTCACATTACAGTCCATTCTTCCCTTCCTAGGGAGGGACAACTGGATGTGCTCTATAGACCTCCAGGATGTGTGCTACCACATAAAGATGGATCACCGCTCCTGGAGGTTTCTCCGCTTTCGGCTGGGAGCCAATCACTACCCGTTCAGGGCACTGCCATTCGGTCTCTCGACAGCCCCCCGAGTGTTCACCAAATGTATGGCAGTTGTGGTAGCTCATCTTTGACTACAAGGATTCCAGGTGTTTCCCTATCTAGATGATTGGCTCCTTACCACTCCTACCAGGAATCTCCTAGTCTGGCAGCCTCTCTTACGCTCAAGGTCTTGCTGTCTGCTTGGGGATTACAATCAACAAGGACAAATCTCAAATTTCCCCAATGAAGACACTGGAAATTTTTAGAGCAGTCTTCAACACAACATCCTGTCAAGCTTCTCTTCCCCCCTCACAGACTTTCGAAAATAAGACACCAAATCCAAGACATTCTTCCTCAGACCTATGTACCAGCACGTCTTGTACTGCAACTCTTAGGCTCCATGGCGGCTGCCATTACGTTAGTACCACTAGCGAGACTGCACATGAGAATCCTGCAGTGGCTCCTTTCTGCACAATGGTCATTTCTAACTCACCCACTTGACCACATGATACGTCTTACAAACCATTGCAAGGAAGAAATACTATGGTGGATGAAGCCACAAACAAATCTTTGGTGTTGACCGTTCTGTCTTCCCCACCCCATGGCCATGGTGACCATGGATGTTTCCCTGTTGGGGGGGGGGGCATTTCCAGGGAAATATAGTCCAAGGCACCTGGTCCCCCATGGAGGCCAATTTGCACATAAATGTCCTGGAACTGAGGGCAGTTCTCTTAGCGTTGCAAGCGTTCCATGCATCCCTACCCTCTGGGACCATTGCAGTTCAGTCAGACAGCATGTCAGTCATCTGGTATATCAACAAGCAAGGCAGAACAGGTCTTACCTCCTGTGTCAGAAAGCCATGAGGATTTGGCACTGGGTGATAGCTTCCAACTGCTTTCTTATAGCAACGTACATTCTCGGCAGTTCCAACCTTATTGCGGACAATCTGAGCAGGAACATCCTGATGCCTCACGAGTGGTCTCTCTACCCTGTAACAGCGGATCTGATCTTCCAACGCTGGGGCAAGCCTTGCTGCGATCTGTTTGCTTCCCCCCTAAACTACAAATGCAGAAGCTACTTTGCCCTGATCCCCCCTCAGGGAGAACCACAGAGGGACGCTCTAACGCATGCTTGCCCCCAGGTCTTCTGTATGCCTTTCCCCTGTTTCCCCTCATTCCAAAATTTCTCCGGAAAGCTCAGAGGTTGAGAAGCAAAGTGATCCTCATTGCCCCCTACTGGCCCCGTCAAGTCTGGTTCCCATTTCTATGGCCTCATCTTATTTATAGCCCATGGATCCTGGATCATTCCCAAGACCTGTTATCTCATCCTCAGGGACCGATTCATCTGAACCTCCACAGTCTCAAGCTCACAACTTGGTTCCTCCATTTCCACTGATTGCCAGGCTGCCTGACATCCCATCTCCTGTTTGTGAAATTCTTCTGGCTTCACACAAACCTTCCACCAGGAAAGTTTATTCTAGTAAATGGACTAGGTTCTCTATTTGGGCCAAAGATCAGAACTTAGACCCTTTCTCTATGCCTATTCAAAAGATCCTACAATACCTGACAACTCTTTTACATGCAGGAGCCTCAGCATCAGCGATCACTGTACATTTAGCAGCTATCACCAATTTTCATAATGGACTTGATAATTCTTCGATTATGTCACACCGCCTATGCAAGACTTTTTTGAAAGGAGTATTACATGTTAAACCTCCGGTCAAGCCTCCCTTAGAACCCTAGGACTTGACTTTGGTACTTTAGTCTCTCACAGGTCCTCCTTTCAAGCCCTTTGGTTCATGTGATTTAAAATTTTTGTCATGGAAAACCTTACTTCTAGTAGCACATACCTCAGCAAGAAGAGTATCTGAGCTGCAGGCCTTGAGTGTCAAGAGACCTCACTTGATCTTCCACACGGACAGGGTGTCCCTTCATACTGACCCTTCTTTCTTGCCCAAGGTCATTTCTGGATTTTCCATTAACCAATCTATTGACCTGCCGGTTTTCTTCCCTCAGCATTCTAATAGAGGGGAGTACCTTTTGCACACCCTTGATGTGCATCGGCAGCATCGTTGTTATTTGGACAGGACTAAATCTTTCAGGAAAACAGATCGATTGTTTGTGGCCTTTGCAGGACCCAGATTGGTTAAACCTGTTTCCAAAGTGACTTTATCCTCCTGGCTTAGAAACGTCATTACCTTTATCTACCAACAGAATAAGCTATCCTTACCTTCCAGAATAAAGGATCATTCTACCAGATCTATGGCTACTTCTGTAGCATTTCATTCCAGAGCCTCTATGGATGATATCTGCACAGTAGCCACCTGGACAAGACCTCATACGTTTATCTCTCATTACAAATTGGATTTGGCCTCCAGGGGGCGAGCATCTTTTGGTTCTATGGTGCTCAGGAATATACTTCCTTAGGGCCACCCAGGACTCAAGTAGCTGGCGACTCAGTCCTAATAGTAATTAATGAACAAAGATTTACAACATCAGATAAAGAAGTTATGCCTTACCATAACATTCCATCTGTGTTGTAGGTCTTTGTTCATTCATTACTTCCTGCCTTCCTTCCCCCTGCCTGGACTCCTTGTGGACTTTAGGAACTCCTGGTTAGGGTATTTGCTCAGACAGAGCCTTCTACTATTTTTTCTATTACTACGTCTATTATATAGGGGCAGGCAAACTCAATCTGGAGTAATTAGGAGATGGGCATTGTGGGTAGGTCTTAGCTGAGAGTTTTTGGCTGGCGCGAGCTTGGAAGCAGCCGTATCAGTTCTGAGGAAAGAACCAAGGTCCAAATAGTAATGAATAAACAAAGATCTACAACACAGATAGAACGTTATGGTAAGACATAACTTCTTTTTCCACTAGCACGCATGCACGTGAGAATTCTACAGTGTCTACTATTCACCCAGTGGTCATTACAGGAACTACCCACTTCTCACCAAATTCTGTTAACAGAGTCCTGCAAGAAGGACCTTCGCTGGTGGCTTTACTCCAGTCACATAACATCAGATCAGCCATTTCTTCCCCCTCAGCTGGTAGCCACAGTTACCACGGATGGTGGGGGGTATTATCTGGGCAGGACAGTTCAAGGCACTTGACAGGATCACAAGGCCCATTTGCACATCAGTATCCTAGAGATGAGAGCAGTGCTTTTGACGTTGCAGGCACTCCAGGACTCTCTTCCACTGGGAACAATTGCAATACAGACAGACAATGTCAATTGTCTGGTACATAAACAAACGAGGAGGGACCAGGTCTTACGCCCTTTGTCAAGAGGCCCTCAGATTATGGCAGTGGGCGATCTCTTCCCAGTGCTTTCTGATAGCAATGCACATCCCGGGGAGGTCCAATGTGATTGCAGACAAACTCAGCAGATTGATTCTCATGCCTCACGAGTGGTCCCTAAAGCAAGAAGTAGTGAAGAGGATCTTCCACAAATGGGGCCAGCCTTGCTGTGACCTTTTTGCCACTTCCAGCTATTTTGCCCTGATCCCCCTCTGGGGGAGTCACCAAGGGATGCACTTGTACATGACTGGCCCTCGGGACTCCTTTATGCCTTTCCTCCCTTTCCACTGATACCCAATGTTCTCCAGAAAGCTGACTCATTGGGAAACAAGCTAATTCTCATTGCCTCATATTGGCCTCTTCAGATTTGGTTCCCCTTCCTTTGGCCTCATCTTCAGGAGGAGCCATGGGTTCTGGACCCAGTTCCAGGCCTTCTGACACATACGTCCACCCTTGTCTTCGAACCCTCAAACTGACAGCTTGGCTGCTCCAATTCCAAATATAGCCAGGCTTCCTAACCTCCCTCATTCGGTCAAGCATATATTGATCTCTTCTCATAAAGCATCAGCAAGAAAAATATATATTAGTAAATGGAAAAGGTTTTCTTCCTGGGCATTGGCAAGACACATTGATCCCTTCTCTGCTCCTATAAGTTCTATCCTCGAATTTCTGGCAAAACTGTTTAATGAAGATGCAGCTGCAGCTACCATTCATGTACAGTTATCAGCAATATCTAATTTCCATATAAGTGATTTTGCCCCTAACCTGATGTCTCACAAACTATGCAAAGCCTTCCTGAAGGGTACTAACTTGTTAAGACCACCCATAAAAACACTCATACCACAATGGGACCTAAACTTTATTCTGTCCTGTCTGATCCTTCCCCCCTTTGAACCTGTGTCATCATGTGATCTAAAATTTTTAATGTGCAAAACAAGTATGCTGATTGCTAGCACTTCTGCTAGAAGAGTTTCAGAACTGCAAGCTTTAGGGTCTATATTAGTACACCAAACGTTCAAAATTTCAAGTGTTCTAGTATCGACCCATTTTCAATGAACGCTGAAAATATCGAAGAAACAGAAAACCAAATTTTTTCCTAGGGAAAGAATTTGGTTGCCCATTTCTGTTGTTACGGTATTTTCAGCACTGTGGTGGAAAGTTACAGGTCGGGTTCAGGTAAGTGTGTGATTGTGTGGACGTGAGGGCTAGGGCAGGTTAGGTGAGTTAGGATGCAGGTCAGGTAAGTGTGCGATTGTGTGGACGTGAGAGTTAGGGCCGGGTAGGTGAGTTAGGGTTAGGGCACAGGCGAGGTAACTGTGTGATAGTGACGGACCTTAGGGTTAGGGTTTGGGTTAAGGTAAGTGGATAGTTAGTGGTGTATGTATAGTTTAGTGTATGGTTAGGTGTTAGAGTTTAGTTGTATGTGTGTGGATTGCTGTTTGTTTGGTGTGCTTGAGTTATGTGTATGTGTTTTGGAACAGTGAATTTTTTCCCTAGGAAAAAAAAATTGCTGTTCTGAATGTTCGATGTTTTAAATTTTCGATTCATAGAGTTCGATATTAGAACACTCAACATTTTGAATGTTCAGTGTTCTAATATAGACCCAAGCTTTATCAATCAAGCCACCATATATGCCTTTTCATAAAGATAGAGTACCCTTCGAACAAACCCATCCTTCCTGCCAAAAATATGTTCAGAGTCTAACCTAAACCAGTACATAGAGTTACCAGTTTTTTCCCAAATCATGGCAACAAGACAGAATGTAAGCTTCACCAATTGGATGTACATAGGCAATTATGCTTCTGCTTACATAGGACAAAGGACTTCAGGAAATCTGATCAGGTATTTGTGTCATTTTCAGAAGCAAAGAAAGGTGCCCCTATATCTAAGGTCACTCTTTCAAAATTGCTCTCAAATTGTATCACCTTTATATATAAATCTAATAACAAGGTTCTCCTCTTTAAAGTCAAAGTTCATTCTACAAGAGCCATAGCAACCTCTTCTGCCTTTATAGCTAGACTACCACTTGATAGCATTTGTGCTGCTGCGACCTGGGCAATGTCTCATACCTTTATCACTCATTACAAAGTAGATTTGGCCTCCATGTACAGGGCCTCCTTTGGGTCCATTGTCCTGAAAAATATACTCCCGTGAGCCACCCAGGAAATACAGTGCTAGGGACACTGTCCCAACCAGTAAGAATGAAGGTGAGAAAGGACAACATAACATAAAGAAGTTATGTAGTCACCATAACATTCCATGTTTGTTGTCCATCTCACCTTCATTCTTACATCCCACTCTCCTTCTGTCTACCTATGGCTTCTGGAGGATAAAAGAGAACAAAGAGGTTCTTTGTCTGGCAAGTGTGTCTGTGACCTTCTTCATTGTCTTCATAATACGTATTGATGGTACCTTAGGTTCTTAATATTATCAGTAAACAAGATCTGGGGAGCTTCACTAGTGCATGATGGGATAGGGATATAGCCACGAGCCAGTGGAAGTCCTCGAGCTTTAGTATACAGCCGAGTCGGAACCGAGGATCAGTTCCGAACTCCAAGCAGTAAGAATGAAGGTGAGATGGATGACAAACATTGAACGTTATGGTGAGTACATAACTTCGTTTTTTACAAGATCGTAATTCAAACAATCAATATCAAACAGTTTAGGAATTGCATTAGCAGCTCTATCATGGAGTAGGGCAGTCAGGAGCCATACCCAGAGCCCTTGGTCAACATTATATTGTTTACAAGCCATCTCAAATATATAAATACAACTATCAAAGTCATTCCTCCTCCCTGTACTGAGGAAATAGTTTACTGACCTTTATGGCTTCTGGGGTTCAGTCATTCCCTTTCCCATTACCTCCATAACCCTGTTGAAGGGTTCAAAGCTCCTTTTCATGCCAACTCTACCTCTCATTTTCTTCAGCTTCCATCTCCAAAAGTCACAGTTCAGACTGACACTGTCTCTCCTTGGCCTCCAGTTCATGCTGACACTGCTTCTCTGTCTCCTCAGCTTCCAGTTCATACTGACGCTGCTTCTCTCTCTCTCCCCTCAGTCTCCAAATCTTTGGTTTCCAGTTGCAGTCTCTCTGCTGATTCCATCTCCAAATGTTTGGTTTGCAGTTCAAGTGTCCTTAACTCCAAATTAATTTTTAAGACCTCTGAAGAAAAGGTACGCTGTTTTGTCTCAGAAGCCTGCTTATCCACAATGCCAAAGTGGATATCCTCCGAGCTGCTGACCTGCTCTGTGGCTGAACTAAGACTGAGATCATTGCTTCCTTAGCCAGATTGGTGTGTACCAGTCCTTTGGCTTCGCACACCTTGACCACGTGGTTCATGGTCAGCTTGCTATAATTCTTTGCTGATATCTGTGCCTGCTTTCCTTGACTAAACTGACTAAAAAATAATTAGAACTGCTGTGAAATGAAACTGTTTATCTTGTGGCTGTCGAGAGTGCACACCTCAGTGAGAATGGGTCTATATTATATAATCAAAAAGGCATTACAGTGAATGCCTCTTCATTGACCCCTAAAGAGTGAACTGCCAATTGCGTGAACAGCCAAATCAGCGATTTTTTTTTCTAGGGAAAAAAATCACTGATCCAGCCAGAAACGAAACATCACTAACAACACCTCAAAGTGGGGGGCTTCACTCCCACACCCCCCACTGTGAGGCTTTGCCCCCACACACCCCCTAACTAAATATACCAACTCCGAGATTGCACTACAGTGGGGAAAGGGGCAAATTCATGCTGATGGCAAGCTATTTTTTCCTAGGGAAAAATCGCTGATTTGGCCATTCACATAACTGCTGCTTCTCTCTTTAAGGGTAGATGAAGAGGCATTCACTGTAATGCCTCTTTGATTAGATAATATCAGCCCAGGAA
This sequence comes from Protopterus annectens, assembly GCF_019279795.1. Taxonomy (NCBI): domain Eukaryota; kingdom Metazoa; phylum Chordata; order Ceratodontiformes; family Protopteridae; genus Protopterus; species Protopterus annectens. The sequence continues at coordinate 1,977,997,020 of NC_056728.1, read as the reverse complement.
AACTACCCACAGGCTACTAAAGCTCGATTACAATTCCACACTGCTGGCAGAAAATAATGTGACGAGCCCACTTAACCCAGGGAAGTAACTAAGGAGCCTCAGTCTTCAACACTCTTTCCGGTAAGAGCATCACGGAAAGCAAAGATAAAACACACACAATTTCCCCTAAGAATACATTGAGAACAGGCTCCAAACTTGAGAGTAGACTTTATGCTTCACTCCAGGTCCCCAAATGAGCCTTCACAGTAACCACTGCAGAGCACTGTGTCCCAGTTCTAGGTATTTGACACACTCACTCTTAAATATTTGATATTCACTCAGACATGCACTCTAGGAAAGACTGGCACAGATATACCTGCTATGTCTTCTTTCACAAATTACATGGTAATGACTGCCACCAGTCAAAATACCACAGTAGCCTTCAAAATGGATGTTCAGTTAATCTGAGTAAAAGAAATATTGATATAAAAAGGTAGCATCCAATCCAAGCAGTAAGACTTTTCAGAGTGGCGCTGGTGTTATCACAATAAGCATAAACACTCTCAGGTTACTGAAAGTATTTTCTAAACAACCAGCTACAACAGAAGGCAGTAAAATATTTAATAAATAAAATAATTTAAAACATATATACACTGAATAACTAAGTCCAATAAACCACAGAGTTTCACACACAGGAGTTAACGAAAATAAGACTGCAGGACAGGATTCACACTGATTGAAGAAACACTATCTAACTGTAGGTACCTAACTGTTTAAAGATTAATTTTCCATTTAATCTAATTAACTCAGCAAAGCCAGATGATACTCTTACTTCTGTAAGGCAAGATAAGAATATATGTCCACTCTTCATGCTGTTGTCTGGTCCTCAGTGATTGGACTAGCAACTCCTACTATTTCTGCTGAACAGCTCTGCAAAACTCTGAGTGATAACTACTGATCTGGAAAAACAACAACTACTGCTACTTCTGAACTACTACTGAACAACTGAGCAACTACAACTGACTCAGAACCTGCTTTTATAGCTGATTTTTTAAAAAAAATCACAGAAAGCTGTTATGAGAATTCTACTCTCTCATATCAGACGTTAGAAAGAAAACAAATCTGCTGCTGTGGAGATTCTATTCCTTTCAACTATAGCAGATGATGACATCACATCTAGGTCAGGTGACTGGCATAACCTGCATTCAGAATTCTTTTTTTTTTAAACATGTATATTTGGTCAGCCAGAAGAATACTCTTTGGTTCAAACATCTTACTAGTAATCACAAAACATAAATTTATTTACAAAATTACAGCTAGTCATGGTGGCATATATAACACAAGGTAATTTACAATTATTTACAAGTATTTACAAAACTTCAGCCAGTCATGCTATTAGAGATAACAATATCTGATATCCTCACACTCACTATAGCTATGCATCTGTGTTGTCCACTTTCTTTTTTCCTTAACTGTCCTCCCTCCTCCCCCTATCCTTATCCTTTGGGAGTGACCTGGTGAAGTATATGGGAACCATTGTTCCCATTTGGAGCCTCTATTCTGTTTCTTTTCTGTTTTTTGCTATAATTATTATATGTATTTAAGCTTTCTAGTATATCAAATGTGCAGTGGTGCAGCAGTTTGCATTGTCACCTCATAGCAAGAGGTTCTCCATTTGGATTCTCAGCTGGGGTGCTTTCTGTGTGGAGTTGTCCTCCCTGTGTTCAAGTGGGTTTCTTTGGGTGCTCCGGTTTCCTCCTGTGTTACAAAGACATGCTTCTGGAGCATTTCGCCCTGGGCTTCCGCTGATAATTGGCTTGTTCCAAGTTGGACTTTCCCAGTAAACAAATGTTAAATAGATAAATAAATAAATAAATATTTAGCAGCAGCAAACTCGATCTAAGGTAATTTGGCATACAATGGGCATTACAGATAAAAGGAAGAGCTTGAGAGTCAGAGCCAAGAGTCTAAAGAAATAGGCCAAGTCAGATCCAAGGGTCAGATCCAAGACCTGTACATTGAGGAAGAATGAAAGTGGACAAAACAGATGCATAGTTATGCTGAGTACATAACTTTAAATCTGATGTTGTCAGTCTTCATTCATTCTTGACTGTTGGGTTCAGTTCCAATCCTCGGAATCGACTCGGCCGTTATATCAAGCTCATCCCAGCCAGAAACTCTCAAGCCAAGGCTACCCATACTGCCTCTCTTCCCTTCACCTCCAGATCTCGTTTGCTGCATAGAAAATTGGACATATCAGCCATGCTCTCAGCTAAGTGCTAAACTTTTTTCTGAATACTTTTCCTATATTTGTCTAAATAGTTACTCGTTACCTTTTCCTCACCCTTTATAATTATCGTTAGTGATTTGTTAGTTGTGAGTGTGTGGATAAACTCCCCTATCTTACCTTTCTAGATATTCCCTCTTACCATCGTTAGTATAGGCCCCTCCCTTCCCTCTACCTTTTGGTAATCCTTTGATACTATTGTCGGTATCTTTATCTTCCTTTTTTCTTCTATTACCGTCTTTGTGGGTATTTTTCAGGTATCATTGTTGGTATATTTATTTAAAAAAACTTTATTCAGTGCTCTTTGTTTTTTCCATGTGTGTCTGTGCACTTGTCCCTTTTCCATTTTTTGGAAAATGGCAGAAAAGCAAAAGGGAACCACAGGGTTTAAACAATGTGGGGACTGTGGCAGAAAGATGCCCAATTCCGATGGGCATCCTTCACTCATTTATTATTTAGGTGTCCTTTATCTTGAGTTACAACCTCCATGTGAACTCTGTAAGGGTTTCAATGCTTGCACTCTTGCAGAGAGATGTAACAAACTTCAGTGAAGCTTTATCTGAGGTGAAGACATCAAAATCTCCCACAAAACCATCTAAGAAAAGGAGCCATTTGGTACCTTCATCTCCTAAGGTACACAAACTTACATAGAGAGTTTTTATCCCCTTAGGTAGCTCGTTTAAGTTAGAGGGCTCCTCGCGGCCCATTTAACTTAGAGGGCCGCTCCCCTACCCCTTTGTTTTTCCCATTGTTGTTTGTGAGGAGAGTCCGTTTGAGTTAGAGGGCTTCTCCTCTGTTTAGCGGACTAGCTGTTTGTTAGGCTTTAAAGCTTTTTTCTCCTAAAAAAAAAACTTGAATTGTTCTCATAGACTAGTTTTTTCTTGTGTGCATAGTCAATACTGTTAAGTTTCATTTGTTGATACTGTAGTGTAACATTGCTCTGATTTTGAAATTTTTGAGAGTTTTCCTTTTATAGGGTTGCATAGCTGTATAGTTTTTGTATAAGTCCTGATCAGACATGTCCAAAGACCCCAAAGAACTGAAACCATCTGGTTTCAAAAAATGTGATGTGTAACCAGAAGATATCCCTTAGAGATGGGCACACTAGTTGTGTTTATTGCCTGGGTGTCCTTCATTTGCAAGAATCTTGTGCTTTTTGTCATGCCTTCAGCAGTAGAGTGCTTTTAGAACTTAAAACCAAGTTGATAGTGAGAGTGCTGCTTAAGACCTCTTTCTAAGAGGCTTTGGAAGGGTCTCAGAGCTCTAAATCTTCTGAAAAGTCACCCTCTTCCTCTAAATCAGAGAAGTCGGGTAAAAGGACTGCTTATTCGGCTCCAGCATCGGAGCTGCCTAAAAAATTGTGGCAAAATAATCTGGCTCAGATCCAAGGGCTTTTGGTTCCAAAAAATCTCCCTTTTCGGTTCCAACTGTAACTACGGAGCTAACAGAATTTCTTCTTAGGAGCCGGTCCCCAGTACTGGAACCAGTCACGCCAACATTAAGATCTCCACTCCTACAAAGAGTGAGATCACCATTTTTATCCTCACAGTGTTACAGGAGTTTATCAGATGATGATGTGAAGCATGTGGTGAAGAGACTCCTGCGAACACCGATTCTGGCAAAAATTCTGTTGACTCTGACTCAAAAGGAACCAGAGCTGACAAGGACTTCTCCTCCTCCTTCTTCGGTTCTTCCACCGACCCAACCCCCAATCTGGGGTTTCGGAGTACTTGGGTCTGATCATACTGGAACTGTTGGAACTGAGACCTCCAACAGGATTGTCAGTTCTGACATCTGCTCTGACTACCTCGGTTCCTTTGGAATCTGAGGAGTCTAGGAGCTGACATTCTCACATCAGGTTTGAGGATGGGAGTCGAATCAGACAGCTGTTTGAGACGATTCTACCTTTCGGGGCTTCAGCGTGGTTGAGGTCAGCTCCTACATCAGCTTTGGAGCCAACCACTCTGCTTCAGGGTCGGTCTTTTGGTTCTTCGGAGCCGGGGACCTCCTTGGAGCGGGAGTGAGGGGGCTTTTGAGCTGATGGAGAGAGTGCTGTCACCTCAGATTGCTCCACTCTTGGTTTTAAGTACTTTTCCCCTAAAATCGCCTCTGTTGGCCTCAGCACCATCACTTCCCCACAAGCACAGAGACCCTGAGCCCCAGGAAGCCCCTGCGGACATGACTATCTCTTCCAAAACTTCCCCAGAGTACCCCTCTGAGGAGATCCCTCTGAAGAGATTGTGCAAGAGGAAGCACATAGACTCCCCGGATGAGCATATCACCTCAGACACTGACCTGGATGATTCAGAAGCGTCCCCATGGTCCTGCTCTAAAGATGTCTCCTTTGCAGACATCCTGGAGATTCTTCAACAGAGAGGTGGCTGGAAGCCCACCCTCTTGGGTGTCTCCACCTTTTGATCAATTGATGAATGTTATTGCTCAGAAGGTGTGGAGCTGTCCAGATACAGTGGAGCCTGTTCCAAGGAGGCCTAATAAATTCATTACAGCACCCACAGAAAATGAAATGTTAAGTTGTCTATCTCACCTTCATTCTGGCTGGTTGGGTTCAGAGCCGATCCTCGGCTCCGACTCGGCCATCTTCTAAAGCTCAGGAGCTGTTTACTGGCTCGAGGCCTCCCCATATCCCATGATGCCTGGCGCTAGATACCCAGATCTCATTTGCCGCTTCTGCTACGAGGTTGTCTTACTGGCTCAGGTCATATATTTTATTATTATTATCATTTTTTTGATAAAAAAAACTAGTGGGATTTAGTGTAGTTTGTTAATTGTAGTATATATATCTTTCTTCAGGTATCTTTGTTTAACTATATATCTTTTCCTTACCTGAATCCCCTTCCCCTCAGAAAACTCGTTTTAGTTAGAGAGTCCCCCCCCCGCTCTTTTCTGAAGTAGCTGTTTAAGTTAGAGGCTAACCTTTTTTCCTGTACAAAGAAAAAAATATATATAATAATAATTCATAGTTAGTATTTGCTTAGTTTAGTTTAGTCTATTTGTTGTTGTTAGACTAGTGTGTGTATCCTTGTCTGTTTTTTGGGTGTGGTAACTTTGTGTGTGTGTTATAGTAGTTATACTCAAATTGTTATAGTTGTGTATTGTGTTGGTATTCCCTTTAGGTATGTCCAAGGATACCAAGGTGTCCGGATTCAATGTGTGATTCATGCTGTCAGAAGATGTCTCTGACAGATGTTCACACTTCTTGTGTCTATTGTGTAGGCACCGTGCACCTGCAGGACTCTTACTCGGTTTGCCATGCTTTCAGTCCAAGAGTCCTGCAGGAGCGTAGGAATAAGTTAATCCTACGGGGTTTGCTTAAACCCGAGGAGTCACCAGCTAAGGCTCAGCCCGTGAAGTCCTCCAAGCCACCTAAACCTTCGACTCCCAACTCGGAGCCATCGTTAGGTGAAGCTGCTACTTCTACCTCGGTTCCAGCCGGAACCGATGTGCCTGCCTCTCAGTCGGTTCCGACACGCACTTCAGAGCCATCTGGGAGTCGAAAGAGATCTAGATCTCCCTCCCTGGAGTTGATACACTCAGCTTCGAGGTCTCCTCTGCTCCAATCGGAGCGCAGTCATTGGTCCTCCCACTCTTCTCGGTCATCGAGATTGTCAGATCACAACTTAGAGAGAGTGGTCAGCAGGCTTTTGAAATCGCAGGCCCTAGCTAAAATGTTGTTCAGCCTGCCTCAACAGGGTTCGGCTCTGTCCTTGTCTGCAGTCATTCCTCCTCCGACTCCTCCCTTGAGTTCGGAGCCGGAGCTTGTTGGGGTTCAAATAGTGGAACCGTCAGCACCGATACCTTCTCCTTTGGTTCTGTCGTCGGCTCCGATCACTTCCTTGGTACCGTCCTTGGAGGGATCGGGGCGCCGAGACTCCATCGCCGGCTCCAAGGGAGCGAGTGGCATCTGACCCTTGCCCAACCCCGTTCTCCCCCTCGGAGCATCGGAGCAGGTGAGCTCAGCTCCTACATCGGCTTTGGAGCCATCCCCCTCAGTGCAGAGAGGAATTCGGGTCTCTTCGGAACCGGAGCCTTCTCAGCATCCGAGCAGGGATGCCTTCGAGGTCAAGAGGAGTGTGCTGGCCCCTGAATCAGCCCCACGATCATCTCCTTCGGCTCCTCCTACTATGGTGTCTGCGCCTGCCTCTGCCCCTCCTCCAGACCCCAAGCGTGGGGAACCAATGCTCCAGGGCACCCCTTTGGGTGTATCTTCCTCTTCCGAGGCCTCCCCTGATAATTCAGAGGAGCCACCTCATAAGAGGGAATGCAAGAGGAAGCATGTTGACTCCCCTAAGTCTGTCACATCAGATACCAACTTAGAGGATTCGGAAAGGTCCCCGAGGTCCCCCTCTGAATATGTCTCATTCTAAGACATCCTTGAGATGCTTAGGCAGGGGGGGAACTGATCTACCCTTAGCCCTTCCGAGGATGAGTCGGTATTCCTGGATGCATTTGGATCCCGACCTTCCACCTCCTGGGTGTCTCCACCTTTCGACCCACTCATGTCTGTGGTGGATTGGAAGGCGTGGTCAGCTCCAGACACAGTGGAACCGACCCCCAGAAGACCTGTAAAATTCATAACTGTGCCACAAGACAAACAGTTTTTGACCAAAGGTGTTCCCGTTGATGCCATGTTGGTAGCGGCGGCCACAAAGAAGGAGTTGGCTGAAACTTCTTCATCTGTCCATCCCCCTAACAAAAAGTCCAGGACGATGGACAGATATGGGAAGCGGATGTTCTCTTCAGTGACTTTCTTCATGAAGTCTCTGAATTATTTGTGCCACTTTACCCGTCTTCAAAGGGATCTCCTTAAACAGCTTGGAGATACCCTCCAAGATCCATCAGCTGAAGGGGCCCAGGCTAAGGCAGCCTCCCAGCTGGCAACTCTTAATTCAGTGGTAAACTCCTCCATGAGGCTCATTTCTTATGCAGCCGATGGTGCAAGTAGAGCCACAGGCACAGGCGTCGCCCTAAGAAGGCACACTTGGATGCGATTTTGTAACTTTGCGGAACCTTTCAGAGTGTCTTTCACCAACACCCCCTTTGATGGTTCCTCTCTCTTTGGATCACAGGTGAAGGGCACCCTTACCAGGTGTGAGCAGGAAGGCAAGACTCTCTGCTGTGGGAGTCCGTTTTTCCACTCCTTCCAGACCATATCCCAAGGGTCAAAAGAGTGGAAAGATGTGGTTCCGGAAATCCCAGGGAGCCTTGCCAGACACACGTGGTGAGTTCCCATCCAGGGGCAGAGGAGGGAACAATAACAGATGCCGCCCTCGTGGCAGAGGGGGTCCACAAAACCAGGGCAGCAGAGAATCCTTCTCTGACAAGCCCTTCCTGCATCCCTGAAGGGTTGCCCGGCTGCCCACCTCTGGAGGCAGTTGGGGGAAGATTATTGCTGTACCCAAGAGCCTGGCAAGACATCACACAAGACAAATGGGTACAATCTGTTATATCTGGAGGCTACAGAATTCCCTTTGTTCGCACTTCCTTATTGTCAAACAAGTCCCTTCCAGATGTTCCACCCAATCTAAGGGATCAAGCAGTTCAAGAAGTTTCAAAACTGCTAAGAAAAAGGGCCATCCAGCAAGTCCCAGCAGACCAGCAAGGATCCGGAATTTACTCAAGGTTCTTTTTGGTACCAAAAAAGTCAGGGGACTGGAGACCCATTCTGGATCTCAGCAGACTAAACAGGTCTGTACAAAGAACGAACTTTCGGATGGTCACGCTACAGTCCATTTTACCCTTTCTGGGTCAGGACAATTGGATGTGCTCCATAGATCTTCAGGATGCATACTACCACATCAAAATGGACAGGTGCTCCAGAAGATTCCTTCGCTTCCAGCTGGGAGCCAGCCATTATCAGTTCAGAGCTCTGCCCTTTGGTCTCACCACAGCCCCCAGGGTGTTCACCAAATGTATGGCAGCAGTTACCTCCCACTTGAGACGGCAAGGATTCCAGGTGTTTCCATATCTAGATGACTGGCTCCTCAATGCTGCCACCAGGCATCACCTTCTGTGAGACAAAGACTACACTATCCAGACTTGCTCCAGACTAGGTATCACAATAAATTTCGAAAAATCTGCATTGTCACCCTGTCAGTCTATCACCTTTATAGGCGCAGATTTAAATACAAAAGACAGGTCAGCCAGCCTTCCACCAGACAGGGTGTTAGTCATTCGCCGACATGTACAGGTCTTGTTAGGATGCAAGAGAATTCAAGCCAGGTTCGTCCTCCAAACACTGGGTCTCATGGCAGCAGCAATCATACTCGTCCCTCTGGCTCATTTTCACATGAGGATCCTCCAGTGGCTTCTTTTCACCCAATGGTCCTTCCAGCAGCTTCCCATGTCTCACACGATTATTATCACAGAAGCATGTAAAAAGCACCTTGCGTGGTGGATGGTTTCCACATCAGTGCCCCAGGGCAGACCGTTTGTACTTCCCCCTCCAGTTGCTATGGTGACCACGGATGCCCCTCTGATCGGGTGGGTGGGGGGGCATTATCAGGGCAGAACAGTCCAGGGCACCAGGCAACCTCAAGAGTACCATCTGCACATAAATGTCTTGGAGATGAGGGCCATGCTTTTAGCGTTGCAATCTCTTCGGGACTCTCTTCCTACCAGGACTATTGCAATTCAAACGGACAATATGTCAGTCATGTAGTACATCAACAAGCAGGGCGGAACAAGGTCCTACCCCTTATGTCTAGAAGCACTCAGACTCTGGCAGTGGGTGATCTCTTTCCAACGGTTTCTGACCGCAATGCACATCCCTGGGAGATCCAATGTCATAGCAGACAGGCTGAGCAGAGCAATTCTCATGCCTCATGAGTGGTCTCTGAATCAGGTAGTGGCAGACCAAATCTTCCCCAAATGGGGACAACCTTGCTGCGACCTCTTTGCCACCCCCTTCAACACAAGTGCAGCAATTTCATCTCTCTCCTTCTGCTTCCGGGACATTCCCCCAGAGACGCTCTAGTCCATGATTGGCCTCAGGGACTTCTGTATGCATTCCCTCCCTTTCCCCTAATCCCCAAGCTGATACAGAAAGCTACCATTTTGGGCTGCAAAATGATCCTCATTGCTCCTTACTGGCCTCGACAAATATGGTTCCCGTTCCTGTATCATCATCTTCTCGAGCAGCCTTGGAAACTGGACCCAGTTCCAGACCTTCTGATCCATCAATCGGGTGGGCTGCACCATTCCCTACAATCTCTCCAGCTCACAGCTTGGTTGCTCCACTTCCAACCTTAACCAGGCTTCCTGATATCTCTCACTCTGTGCGTGAAATCATTTTATCATCGCACAAGTCTACCACTAGAAAAACTTACGCTAGTAAGTGGAAATGTTTTTCTTCCTGGGCAGAGGCTAAGAGTATAGACCCCTTTTCAGCCCCTGTACACCACATCTTGGAATTTCCTGTGGAGCTCTTTCATTCTGGGTCCACATACGCTACAATTAGAGTTCAGTTAGCTGCAATTTCAAATTTTCACATTGGACTGTTGGAAAGTAATATAATGTCTCATAAGCTTTGCAAAGCTTTTCTCAAAGGGACCACTCTGCTCAGGCCCCCAGTGAGAGATCCTCCACCTCCGTGGGATCTGAATTTGATTCTAGCTTCTCTAATTTTGCCCCACCTTCGAACCTGCAGCTTCTTGTTCTTTGAAGTTTTTATCTTGGGAAAATCCTGTTTCTGGTAGTGATTACTTCAGCCAGAAGAGTTTCGGAACTCCAGGCTCTTTGTATCCATCCTCTGTACCTAGTGTTCCACAATGACAGGATTGCTCTCAGGACTAATCCTTCCTTCCTTCCTAAGGTCTCTTCTGAGAATAACTTGAATCACTCCATTGACCTTCCTGTGTTTTTTCCCAACCACTCCAACAGGGTGGAATATAAGTTGCATCAGTTAGATGTTCACAAGCAACTGTGCTTTTATTTGTATAGGACTAAGGACATCAGAAAATCGGACCAGCTTTTCCTTTCTTATGCTGAAGGTAAACAAAGTCTACCAGTCTCAAAAGTAACCTTATCCAGGTGGTTGACTTCTATCATCACATTTATCGATCAGCTAAGTAATAAAGAATTTCCTGTTAAACCTAAAGGTCACTCCACCAGAGCATTAGCCACTTCTGTAGCTTTTCAGGCTAGGTTGCCCATGGAATCTATTTGTGCAGCGGGCACATGGGCCAACCCTCATACTTTCATTTCGCATTATAAGTTGGATGTGGTTTCCAGGGGCAGAGGTGATTTTGGTACCACTGTTCTGAAGAGTTTGTTCCAATGAGCCACCCAGGATTTTAGGTGCTAGGGACACTGTCCTAACCAGCAAGAATGAAGGCGAGATAGACAACTTAACATAAAGAAGTTATGTACCTACCATAAACGTTCCATGTTAGTTGTCTCCTCTCGCCTTCTTACTTGAGTCCTACCCCCCATCCCCCTATCCTAGTAGACCGAGAAGAGTTCTGTATGGTTTTTCACTGGCTGAGTCTTTTCTGGCTATTCCTCTCTACCTGGTAGTCTCTATGGTAGGGTTTATGTATTACAGGATAGGATTCTTTCCTTTTTATGTCTACAGTTAGATTTACCAAACGAGATCTGGGTATCTAGCACCAGGCATCATGGGATATGGGGAGGCCTTGAGCCAGTAAACAGCTCTTGAGCTTTAGAAGATGGCCGAGGTGGAGCCGAGGATCTGCTCCGAACCCAACCAGCAAGAAAGAAGGTGAGAGGAGACAACTAACATGGAACGTTATGGTAGGTACATAACTTATTTTTTCTAACCAAAGGCATCCCAGTAGATGCTATGGTGGTGGTGGCGCCCACCAAGAAGGATGTGTCAGAAACTTCCTCGTCTGTTCATCCACTGAATAAAGAGTCTTGGACAATGGACAGATATGGAAAGCATACCTTTTTTTCAGCTGCATTTACGCTTCGATCGCTGAATTACTTGACCCATTTTACTAGACTATAAAGGGATCTCCTGAAAGAGCTAGGAGATACCCTTCAGGGTACTTTAGCTGCTGGGGTTTCAGATAAAGTTTTTTCTCAGCTCTCCACCCTAAACTCCTTGGTTAACTCCTCCATGTGACTAATTTCATATGCAGCCAATGGAGCAACCAGGGCAGCAGGTACAGGAATTTCCTTAAGGAGACATTCCTGGATCCGTCTATGTAACTTTGCTGTACCCTTCAAGTCTTCCTTCACTAATGCCCCTTTTGATGGCTCATCAGGGACCAAGGTTAAAGAGACCTTGACCAGGTGTGAACAGGAGGGAAAGACTCTGTCTGCCGTAGGAGTCTGTTTTTCCATCCTCATGAGACCTTATCCCAAAGGTCAGAGAAGGTGAAAAATGTGGTTTTGCAAGTCTCAAAGAGTATTTCCCAAAGCACATGGTGACTCTTCCCTTAGGGGCAGAGGGGGAAATAACAATGGAAGATACTGACCTCGTGGCAGAGGGGGTGTGCAGAACCATTGTGACAGGGATTCTTTCCTTGGAAAGCTCTTTTAGCACTCCTGAGTGGAAGACCACCTGTTCGTCTCTGCAGGCAGTTGGGGGACGCTTATCTTTGTACCCAAATGCCTGGCTAGAAATCACACAAGACAAATGGGTACAAACGATCATATCCTGAGGTTATTACATATCCTTTTCCACTCCACCTTTGGAGAAACAATCCATCCCTGATATTCCACCCAGTCAGAGGGACTATGCAACATTAGATGTATGGAATTTGCTAGAAAAAAAGAGTCATCCAAAATGTCCCTGCAGACCAGATTGGATCCTCAACTTACTCAAGGTTCTTTTTAGTTCCAAGAAAGACAGGGGACTGAAGACCTATTTTGGATCTCAGCAGATTAAACAAGTCCATCAAGAAATCAAAGTTCTGGATGGTGACACTGCAGTCAATATTTCCCTTTCTGGGGAAAGATGATTGGATGTGCTCAATAGATCTTCAGGATGCATACTACCACATAAAAATGGACAGGCAATCCAGGAGACACTTATGCTTTCAGCTGGGAGCCATTCATTACCAGTTTCGAGCCCTGCCCTTTGGTCTCACTACAGCCCCCAGTGTGTTCACAAAATGCATGGCAGTAGTTATGGCTCACTTGAGGCATCTAGGATTCTGTGTGTTTCCATACCTAGACAACTGGCTCCTAACTGCCACCACCAAGCATCTGCTAGTACAAACAAGGGACAAAACCATTCATCTCTGTTCCAAGCTAGGCATTACAATAAATTTCAAAAAATCTGCCTTGTTGCCTTCGCAGCATCTTATATTCTTAGGCGCAGAGTTAGACTCAAGGAAAATGTTGGCCAAACTTACCCCCGAAAGGATTCAGTCCCTACACCATCAAATCAAGAGCTTGATATCCAAAAGAAAAGTAAGACTGTCTTGCAGGTTCTGGGCACCATGGCAGCTGCAATCCTTTTAGTACCTCTAGCACGTTTGCGCATAAGAGTCCTTCAATGATATTTTTCTCCCAGTGGTCCATGCAAGATCTACCACTGTCACACAAGATCATTATCACAGAGTCATGCAAAAAGGACCTATGGTGGTGGCTTCAAATGGCTCAATTGACCGTGGGCCGTCCATTTGTTTTTCCACAACCAACAGCCACACTGACCATGGATGCTTCTCAGATGAGTGGGGGCATTATCTGGAAAAGACTGTCCAAGACATCTGACAGGAACACGAGAAACACTTGCATATCAATGTCCTAGAGATGATAGTGGTGCTCTACGTGTTGCAGGCATTCTAGGTCTCTCTCCCGATAGGAACTATTGCAATTCAGACAGACCACATGTCACTAGTGTGGTACATAAACAAATAAGGAGGAACCAAATCCTACCCCCTATGTCCAGAGGCACAAAGAATATGACAATGGACTGTCTCTTCTCAATGCTTTCTGATAGCAATGCACATCCCGGGGAAATCCAACATGATAGTGGACAAACTCAGCAGAGCTATTCTGATGCCTCATGAGTGGTTCCTAAAACAAGAGGTTGTGGAAGAGATTTTGCACAAATGGGGCCAGCCCTGCTGCGACCTTTTCGCCACATCCATGAATACCAAATGCAGTGGCTACTTTGCCCTGATTCCCCCTCCGGGGAAGTCACCGAAGGATGCGCTCGTCCACAATTGGCCTGTGGGACTACTTTACTCCTTCCCTCCCTTTCCCTTGATAACAAAGGTTCTTCAGCAAGCTAATATGTTGAGAAGCACATTGATTCTCATTGCACCATACAGGCCTCGGCAAATTTGGTTCCCCTTTATGTAGACCCATCTCCAGGAAGAACCGTGGATCCTGGACTCAGTTCCAGACCTTCTGACCCATTCATTGGGGATGTTCCATCCATCGATCCAGATCCTAAAGTTCACAGCATGGCTGCTCCAGTTCCACAAATAGCCAGACTCCATGACATCTCCCGGCAGTTAGACATATTTTGATTTCTTCTCATAAGCCTTCTACCAGAAAACTATACTCTAGCAAATAAAAAAGATTTTCACACTGGGCCTTCAAAAACAATATAGATCCCTTTATGGCTCCCATCACAGCAGTGCTAAAATTTCTCGCTAAACTTTTTAATGAGGTTGCGGCAGCAGCTACAATTAGAGTCCAGCTAGCCTCTATATCCAACTTTCATATTGGGGGAAATGGGACTGAAAATCATGTCTCACAAACTCTGTAAGGCCATTCTAAAAGGTACTTTCCCACTAAGACCTCCAGTTAGAGAACTTCCAGCTCCATGGGATCTAAAATTTGTTCTATCCTCCTTAATTATGCCTCTCTTTGAACCTGCATCATCGTGTGACATAAAGTTTTTGTCATGGAAGACACTTTTCTTGGTGGCCATTACCTCTGCCAGAAGAGTATCTGAACTACAAGCTCTATCTGTATGTCCTCCTTACATAGTTTTTCACAAAGACAGTCTCCTTACATACTAATCCTTCCTTTCAACCAAAGGTGCACTCAGAGACCAATCTAAATCAATCTATTGAATTACCAGTGTTCTTCCCAAACTATGGTAACAGGGCAGAATATAGATTACACCAGTTGGATGTATATAGGCAGTTGCACTTCTACATGCATAGATGTAAAGATTTCAGAAAGTTGGACCAATTTTTTGTGTCTTTTTCAGATAAAAAGAAAGGATTGCCAGTCTCAAAAGTGACACTGTCAGAATGGCTCACAGATTGTATTTCCTTCACATAGAGTGCTTAAAACAGACAATTACCAGGCAGAGTGAAGGGCCATTCCACAAGAGCTATTGCAACTTTCTCTGCCTTCCAGGCCAGACTCTCTTTGGATTCTATTTGTGCAGCAGCCACATGCGTTAAGACCTCATACCTTTATCACTCATTACAAAGTAGATGTGGCCTCCTGGAACAGGGCTTCCTTTGGGTCCATTGTTCTGAAGACTTTATTCCCTTGAGCCACCCAAGAAAGATGGTGCTAGGGACGCTGTCCCAACCAGCATAGAATAAAGATGAGATAGGACAATATAACATTAAGAAGTTATATACTCACCATAACGTTCCATGTTTGTTGTCCATTTTGCCTTCATTCTTGCGGGTGGATCGAACGGATAGTTCTATTTTTAATTGAAGTATGGAGTCTCTGATTCCCTTCTGGGTCTTATCTACACAAGTTGATTCATTGTTTTATGATATTTATGCTTTCTCTTGCAAGCAAGATCTGGGTAATCTTTCCTGAGCTTCATGGGATAGGGCATAGCCTTGAGCCAGTGGAAGCTCTCAAGCTTTTGAATTAGGCAGAGTCAGAACTGACGATCAATTTCAAACCCAACCAGCATAGAATGAACGCGAGATGGACAACAAACATGGAACATTATGGTGAGTACATAACTTCTTATTTCCCTAAATATCTTGGTCACTTCTTCCCTCCCAAGCAACTTCCTGGTCAACAGACCATGGTACTGAAGGTCATGAGTACACCCAGAACTAGATATTCCTCATCTATAGACCTCTTTTTGGGTCATCAGTTAAGTCCTTTTATTGATAGATTGGAATCGCCTTTGGGGATGTCCATCCATTCCACCAGGAGTCTTTCAGAACTGGATGTAGTCAGATTGGTGGATCAGCTCTTGGTAGCCAGAGGTCTTCCTGCTCCCTCTCAGACCTCTCTCCCACCCACAGCCAAGTTTTTTTCTCCCAATATGCTCACTTATCTTCCTCCTTCAACTTCTCTGCAGGTTTTGGAGCCCACTACTTTGAAGTTCCCAGTACCAGCTACTTCGGTACCAATGATAGACCTCACCATGGTTCTGTAACCGACTCTGTGGTCTGCAGCTCCATTGGAGCCGACTGACCCATGAGACCGTGATTTGGCTGCCAGCTCTGAGATCCCTGGATCGGCTCCAATTTTCTCCACTGTGCCATCTATGGCTCCTGGTGCCCTGGCAGTTACAAGTCCTCTTGCAGCTTGTACTCTGGGAGGGGGCTCATTGGTGTGGGGTGTGACCTTATTTCCAAAGTTGTCTTTCTAAGTTCCGGGCTCCCATCCCAGGAGGTGGGCCTGTCTTCCAGATTATGGAGGGAGCCCTAGCCTCAGCAGGCTCAGAGCTGGCACCATCCCCGTCAGAGTGTCACATTTATGTGTCCTGTGGCTCACAGCTGTCACAATCTGCTACCTCAGAGCAGCGGGAACAGGAGCAGCAAGGTACCTCTATTGCAGGGTCCCCTTTCTTTGGAGTCCTCTTCAGACCTTCCCGTGAGGAGCATCCCGTAAGATATCATGAAAGAGGAAGCACTTGGATTATCTAGAAGAATTGGTCACTGAGGATACAGATTTTGATGAAGGGGAGGGAGCCCCGTGGTCACCCCTTGAAGATATCTCCTTTGGAGACAGCCTGGAAATTCTGAAACAGAGCAATGATTGGAAGTCCACAAACCCATCCTGCAAGAAACTGTCTTCTTGCAGGCTTTTCATGCCCATCCTTCTAATTCTTGGGTGACCCCACCTGCTGATGAACTAGGTCAGACTCATTGTGCACCATGTGTGGAAGGCTCCTGATACCATGGAGCCAGTACCCCAGAGACCGGACAAAATTTTTTCAGCGCCTGAGGATCAGCCCCACTGGTCAAAAGGTCTAGCAGTAGATGCCATGGTGGTGCCTACTTGAAAGGAACTCATTGAGGAGAGTCCAGCTGTCCATCCTCCAAACCCTTAGTCCCAGACGATGGACAGATTCAGGAAGCAGGTCTGTGCTTCATCGACCTTCACCATATGGTCTTTGAACGTTTTGGCACACTTTACCTGACTCCAAAGGGATCTGACAATTGAGCTCTCAGAGACCTTAGCAGCAGCAGTGTCTCACGAGGTCCGAGACAAGGTTGCCTTCCAGCTTGTCACCCTAGAGTAGATCTCTAACTCACCCATGCAGCTTATTGTGCATACAGCAGAAAGGACATCCAGGGCAGGACATACAGGTGTCGCCATTAGGTGCTACGCCTGGATGTGCATATGTGACTTTACAGACCCCTTCAAGTCTTCCTTTATCAATGCTCCTATTGATACAACTTCATTATTTGGCCCAAAAGTCAGAGACATATTAGCCGGGTGTGAGAATAACAGAAAGGCCCTTTCTGCTGTGGGTGTGTGTTTTTCCTCTCCTCAACGACCTTACTCCAGAAATCAGAGGAGTGGAAAGATGTGGTTCAGAAAGTCCCATGAGCCTTTTTGGGACATGTGGTGAATATTCCTCCCGGAGCAGAAGAGGGGATCTCTTTGGGAAGATGCCCCTCCCATGGCAGAGGGAGGCCCATGCAACCAGGGATCCAGGGATTCTTTCTCAGGACAACCCTACCAGCGCTCCTCAGTGGAGGCCTGATTGCTTTCTTCTGGAGGCATTCGGGGGAAGATTCTCTGTGCACCACTCTGCCTGGCACACATTAACATCAGATTCCTGGGTGCAGATAATAATTACCAGAGGTTATCATATCTCCTTCAGTCTCTATACCAGACCACAAAGGTGAATCCCCAATGTTCCACCCAGTCAGAGGGATATAGCAGCACTAGAAATTCAAAAGCTGCTTCAAAAAAGAGTCATCCAAACAGTCCCACCAGACCAGATAGGATCCAGTTTCTAGTCAAGATTCTTTTTAGTGCCAAAAAGACAGGGGGGCTGGAGGTCAATCTTAGACCTCAGTGTACTGAACAAATTTGTGAAACAGACAAAATTCCAGATGATCACAGTTCAGTCTGTCTTTTCATTTCTGGAGGAAGATGATTGGATGTGCTCCACAGATCTTCAGGATGTGTATTACCACATAAAGATGGACAAATTCTCCCGAAGATTTCATTGCTTCTGACTAGAAGCCAGTCATTACCAATTTCTAGCACTGCCCTTTGGTCTCACCACAGCCCCCAGGGTGTTATGGTAGCAGCTCACTTAACGCTACAGGGATTCCACGTGTTTCCATATTTAGACAACTGGGTCTTTACTACCCCCACCAGGTATCTGCTGCTTTCCATCTTGGACTGCATTCTAAGTCTTGCAGAACTTCTAGGCATCTCAATAAACAAAGAAAAGTCAAAACTACCTCCAACACAGGACATGCAATTCATCGGAGCAAGACTAAACACAAAATCCTGCATACCTGCCCTTCCTCATCACAGACTGGTTAGGTTGAGGTCACAACTTCAAGTGGTACTCTCAAGACAAAGCTCTAGCTCATCTAGTCTTACAGCTTTTTGGGTCCATGTCAGTGACAATCACCTTAGTTCCCCTGGTGAGGTACCACATGAGGCTGCTTCAGTGGCTTCTGGCATCTCAATGGTCACTGTTAACATACCCAATGTCCTACCCAATTCACACAACAAACTGATGCAAACAGGTTTTATCTTGGTGGATGAAGCCTGAAGACATTGTAAAGAGTTGCCCCTTCTCCCCTTCACAGCCCAAGGCTGTAGGGACCACGGATGCATCCCTGATTGGGGGGGGGGGTTCAGGGAAAGACAGTCCAAGACAGTTAGTCCCCTTAAGAGGCCAATCTGCATATCAGTGTCCTAGAACTGAGGGCAGTGCTCTTAGCATTGTAAGCATACCAGCCTGCCCTCCCTTCAGGTACAATCGCTATTCAGTCAGACAGTATGTCAGTAGTCTGTTACATCAATAAACAGGGGGACCCACATCCTACCTTGTATGTCAGAAAGCCCTAAGACTTTGGTAGTGTGCAGTCGCCTCCAATCTCTTTCTGATAGCAATGCATATTCTGGGGTACTCCAGTGTGATTGCGGACAAACTGAGCAGATGTATTCTCCTGCCTCACAAGTGGTCTCTCAGTTCCAGTGTAGCGATTAAGATCTTTTGTCGATGGGGTCAGCCTTGCTGCGATCTGTTCACTTGTCCTATAAAACACAAATGCAGCAGCTACTTTGCCCAACCCCCCCCTCGGGGGAGGTCCCCAAGAGATGCTCCTCTCCACGATTGGCCTCCGGGACTTCTATATGCCTTCCCACCAATCCCTCTAATTCCGCAATTTCTGAAGAAAGCCCAATGGTTGAGAAGCAAAGTGATCCTCATTGCACCTCACTGGCCCCATCAAGTCTGGTTTGCCTTTCTCTGGCCTCACTTAGTACACCGCCCGTGGACTCTGGATCCAACTACAGACCTGTTATCTCATCCTCAGTGCCTGGTCCACCCCAAACTACAAAATCTCAAGCTGACAGCTTGGTTTCTCCACTTCCAGTAATTGCCAGGTGAAATAATTTATCTCCCCCACTTCTGGCTTCTCATAAACCGTCCACCAGAAAACTTTATTTTAGTAAATGGAAGAGATTTGTTTGTTGGTTTGATGAAAACAGTCTTGATCCTTTCTCAGCTTCGATCGATAAGTTCTTGGAATACTTAACCACCTTATTTCAATTGGGAGCCTCTACTTCTACCATTAGAGTTCATTTAGCTGCCATTTCAAATTTCATTAATGGATTTGATGATCAGTCCTTAATGTCTCACAGTCTTTGCAAAATCTTTCTTAAGGATGCTTTACATTTGAAACCACAATTTAAAGAGCCCATATCACCTTGGGATCTAACATTGGTCTTGAAATGTTTGGTCCATCAGCCTTTCAAGTCAGCAGCCACTTGTGATATCAAGTTTTTATCCTGGAAGACTCTATTCCTGGTAGCCATCATGTCGGCCAGGAGAATTTTAAAATTGCAGGTTCTGTCTGTAAGACATCCGTATATCATTTTTCACAAAGAGACAGTATCACTCAGAACTAACCCCTCCTTTTATCTAAAATACTGTCAGATTCTAATATTATTCAGATAATAGATTTACTTGTCTTCTTCCCAAATTTCTCAAACAAGGGAGAATATTGTTTGCATTTATTGGACGTACATAGACAATTACTTTTTTATTTGGAGAGAAAAAAATAATTTACAAAATTGAGCCAATTGTTTCTATCCTTTTCAGGTACTAGACTGGATAAACCAGTTTCACATGTCACAACGAACAATAAATACTAGTAAGCTGAAAAAACACCAACGAACTGAAAACTATGGCTCCTACTATGTAAACAATTCAGTCGAACTGAAATGAGCACTCTAAGGCACAGTAAATGTCCACAAGTTGCAAGTCAACGTAGAAACAACTTTAAAAAGAAAAAAATTATTACCAAACGTAAAGTTAAGCGCTTTTCGTCCCACAGGTTGTGGGACTTCTTCAGACAAGCAGAGCAATAAAGGAACAAAGTTTAAAAAGTATTTTTGGTGCCAAAATACAAATGCCGTTGCTAGGCAACTATGGCCATTATACAGTGATTTAAAACAATTTAAAAACAAGTAGTGAAGATGTACTTCCTTTTTGAAATTGTGTATGACATGTATAACATTCAAAAGGGGTCCCAATAATGAGACAATGTTAGCGCTAATCAAATCGCCCAGTTTCATTAACTTGTAATTAAATAAAGCAATGCTGTGGTATAAAATGCTTTTGACATATGTTGCATTGTGATCTTTCCTGTGGGTTGCTTAAGGTCACCTACTGATTCAAATGAATCGGACCATTACATATTATTTAATGATAGCTCACAAAAAATTAAATGTTACTAGCGATCACACCGGATACATGATATATCATGTACTAGTAGATTACTGCAATACATTGTGTGCAATACTGTGAAATAATATTCATAAATATAACATTGCGATCTTGCATGAAAGCTAAAGATCGCTAAAAATCACATAATTATTCAGATTGTGTAAATACAATATATACACAACAATAATGTAAAATAGTTATAACAAGTTTAACATTGCAATCTTACTCATGAATTAGTGTTCGCTAAAAGTTACCCGATTATTTGAGTGAATGAAGAAGGGTATTGTTTAATTGGTCAATAACGGATGTGAACACATGTCCCAGAATAAGAATTTATTGCATTTATTGTTTTGTTTCATTTTATATATATATATATATATATATATATATATATATATATATATATATATATATATATATATATATACACTAATAAGTAAATACTATAAATGATTATTCCTACACCCAAATAAAGATTGCCAAGCATTATAATAAATGATATACAATGGACACTAGGTACCATACTACTTATTTGCACTGCTCATACAAAACTGTGTACGCATTAAATAAAAAATATTTAAAAATGTTTTAAAATATGTCAACAAAAAATTTTAACTGTAGTAAATGTATTGTAATATATTATCTGGAAGCAAATGTAATAACTAAGTATCAATAAATACAAATCAATTAATTTATGTGTTTAACGACGCAAACACCTTAACTTCAAAATGGGGTAAAGGGAACAAATTTAATTCAGTCCGGGAGGTGCACTAACAAAACAACGTATCTGCCAGTACAATTTTAAAACTTCTAATAGTACTTGGTAGGGCCCATCACGACTATCTGATATTATCGTGTCAACTGCTCTAAACAAGAATGTGTGGTTAATATTTTCAGCAACATGCTTAGCTAATGCATTGTCGATTTTACTTTTCTTGATAGCATGCAGGTGTTCATATACCCGCTCACGCAACTTTCTGTCCGTCTTCCCAAAGTAGAAAGCAGGACATAGTTGACACTGAGCAAGGTATATAACACCTGGTGATTGACAATTAAATTTATGTTTTACATAAGAGACATTCCTGATGGTAAAGCATTCTCCTGTATTCATGTGTGAACAATATTTACACATATTACTTTGGAGCATACCTTTTTGCCATGGTAATGTTCTAGTGTCACTTTGCATAATTTGTTTAAGATTTCTCCCTTTTTTCCAAACTATTTTTGGTTTGGATGGAAGTTTTTTACTAGTGTCACTATCACTGGTGATGTTCCAATTTTTATTCATAATTAAAGTGATAATGTCACTATCTAAACTGAACAGAGTGATGAAAGCTAATTTTATGGATGAAAGGTCAGTATTACAAACTATGTCCAGTTGTTGTGTAGTAACACTGAGAATAGGTTGATACATACCTGTCTCTCTTTTGGTGGTTACTTCTTGAATTAAATTATCCACAAATTGTTTGGGGTAAACTCTACTCGTGAACATAGATCTTAAAAGTTGGCATTCATTATAAAACCAATTGAAAATTCATCTGCACATGGGGCAAATGCACGGCTCAACAAAAAGTCAAAGTCCAAAACAAAAAACAGAGCCAGCATACAGTGTTCCAGAATTTATTGTAATGAAATAAATTAAACCATTACAAAATAAAAAACAGACCGGTTTCGGCAGGAAAAAACACAGCCTTCCTCAGTGTTAATTACATTCATTGTGGTGAGCAAAAGTATATATACACACTCATCATTAATCCAATTGGTTCAATCAAAGATTTTCATTTAGACCAGGTGGGAATAATCCCCCAGTTTGATTATCCACTTCCATTATAAAAATTATCATTCCTAGAGACCATTCTAGCTGTACGTACTAGTTGACCTTTGACTACGGATTTCTTCTGATAAGAAGGGTGACTACTATTATAATGTAAGAAGGTATTGAAATACTTTTCCTTTCTGTGTATATTAGCATAGAAAACCTTGTTGATTGGATCTTTACGTAGGTCAACGTCTAAATATGTTATCCTGTCATTACTATACGTAGATGTAAAGACTAAAAAATCACAACTAGAATTGAATAATTATACTAATTCAGTTGCCAAAATTTCATTACCATCTAATAGAATGAAAATGTCATCCAAAAATCGTGTGTAATATTTAATTTTACTCATAATATTAATATTCCTGCTTACTAAAACAATCGGAACCGACCGCCAAGAAACATAGGCAGGCTTCTCCTTCGGCTCCACGGACTTCGGAGCCGAGGGCGGAACGGTCTGCCTCAATGCCTCCAGCCTCGACTCCTCTGGGTTCGGAGCCGACGTCTGGGGCATCGAGAGGCGGGTCACCTTCATCGGCTCCACTGATCTCGGAGCCGATGAAGGTTGTCCGTTCAGACACTTCCTCCTCGGCGCCGAAGCCCTCTTCGGCACCGATGGAAATTGGTTTGGACATTCCTTCGGCGCTGATAATTGTCGAGTCGATTCGGAGCCGGTCCCCTAGTCCCTTGGAGCCGTTGGAGAGGCCTACTCGGACCCATTCGGTCTCTTCCAGGTCATCAAGGATGTCAGATTCGGACATAGACAGGGTGCTCCAAAGACTTTTCCAGTCCCCAGTCTTTCAGAAATTTGTCTCAGCTCCGACCCAATTGGCTTCGGAGCCGATAGCCCATCCTATTGCCATTCCTCCTCCGACCGCTTCAGCTCTGTCGGAGCAGGTGCTGATGGAGCCAGTGGAGATTCTAGGGTCGGCTACGACCCTTACTCCAACCCCGGCCTTGGGTCCGAGTTTGCACGGACTTCTTCGGCCGGACCCGGGGGTGATGTTTCGGGACCAATGTTGTCAGTTCCGAGCCTCCCTCTCGGTGCTTCGGCCGCGGGACTTCCGTCTGCTATCATGGCTCCGGAGACTGGACCCTCCCAGGATTCTGGGGGTCCGGCCTTCAGAGCTATGAGGAGTGCCTTGGCCAAGTCTTCTTGACCATCTCTGGCTTTACCGGCACCTTCCCTGGGCATGGAGACTGGGTCTTTAGCAGTTCCCCTGTCTTTAGGCAGCGGGCCCGGGCCTGAGGTTACCCCACTGGGGTTCCCCTCCTCCTGATGGTCTTCGGAGTTGTCTTGGAGGAGCCCCCAAGGAAGAGATCGTGCAAGAGGAAGCACGTGGACTCCCCGATGAGTCTCTTACATGGACACTGATCTTGATGATGCGGAGGGGTCCCCAAAGTGGTCCTCGGATGATGTCTCATTTGCAGACATTCTAGAGATCCTCAACAAGGCGGCTGGAATTCCAAACCCCCTCCGCTGATGAGTCGGTGTTCCTCAAGGCCTTGGGGCTCAGCCCTCCACCTCCTGGGTGTCTCCGCCCTTCAGCGAGCTCCTGGATTTGGTTTGTCGAAGGCGTGGGAACATCCAGATACTGTGGAACCAGTGCCTTCTCGCCCTAACAAATTTTTGTCTGCCCCACCCGAGAACGAGTTCTTAATGAAAGGCGTGGCTGTAGATGCCATGGTGGTGGCATCTGCTACCCAGCAGGGCGTGGCAGAGGCTTCAGCGTCCGTCCATCCTCCTAATAAGGAGTCTAGGAGCATGGACGGTGCAGGCGCACCCTGACTTCAGCGACCTTTACAGTGTTCGCTAAAGTTACCCGATTATTTGAGTGAATGAAGAAGGGTATTGTTTAATTGGTCAATAACGCATGTGAACACATGTCCCAGAATAAGAATTTATTGCATTTATTGTTTTGTTTCATTTTATATATATATATATATATATATATATATATATATATATATACACTAATAAGTAAATACTATAAATGATTATTCCTACACCCAAATAAAGATTGCCAAGCATTATAATAAATGATATACAATTGACACTAGGTACCATACTACTTATTTGCACTGCTCATACAAAACTGTGTACGCATTAAATAAAAAATATTTAAAAATGTTTTAAAATATGTCAACAAAAAATTTTAACTGTAGTAAATGTATTGTAATATATTATCTGGAAGCAAATGTAATAACTAAGTATCAATAAATACAAATCAATTAATTTATGTGTTTAACGACGCAAACACCTTAACTTCAAAATGGGGTAAAGGGAACAAATTTAATTCAGTCCGGGAGGTGCACTAACAAAACAACGCATCTGCCAGTACAATTTTAAAACTTCTAATAGTACTTGGTAGGGCCCATCCACGACTATCTGATATTATCGTGTCAACTGCCTCTAAACAAGAATGTGTGGTTAATATTTTCAGCAACATGCTTAGCTAATGCATTATCGATTTACTTTTCTTGATAGCATGTAGGTGTTCATATACTCATCGCAACTTTCTGTCCGTCTTCCCAAAGTAGAAAGCAGGACATAGTTGACACTGAGCAAGGTATATAACACCTGGTGATTGACAATTAAATTTATGTTTTACATAAGAGACATTCCTGATGGTAAAGCATTCTCCTGTATTCATGTGTGAACAATATTTACACATATTACTTTGGACATACCTTTTGCCATGGTAATGTTCTAGTGTCACTTTGCATAATTTGTTTAAGATTTCTCCTTTTTTCCAAACTATTTTTGGTTTGGATGGAAGTTTTTTACTAGTGTCACTATCACTGGTGATGTTCCAATTTTTATTCATAATTAAAGTGATAATGTCACTATCTAAACTGAACAGAGTGATGAAAGCTAATTTTATGGATGAAAGGTCAGTATTACAAACTATGTCCAGTTGTTGTGTAGTAACACTGAGAATAGGTTGATACATACCTGTCTCTCTTTTGGTGGTTACTTCTTGAATTAAATTATCCACAAATTGTTTGGGGTAAACTCTACCAAGAACATAGATCTTAAAAGTTGGTATTCATTATAAAACCAATTGAAAATTCATCTGCACATGGGGCAAATGCGGCTCAACAAAAAGTCAAAGTCCAAAACAGAAAATAGAGCCAGCATACAGTGTTCCAGAATTTATTGTAATGAAATGAATTAAACCATTACAAAATAAAAACAGACCGGTTTCGCAGGAAAAAACACAGCCTTCCTCAGTGTTAATTACATTCATTGTGGTGAGCAAAGTATATATACACACTCATCATTAATCCAATTGGTTCAATCAAAGATTTTCATTTAGACCAGGTGGAATAATCTTCAGTTTGATTATCCACTTCCATTATAAAATTATCATTCCTAGAGACCATTCTAGCTGTACGTACTAGTTGACCTTTGACTACGGATTTCTTCTGATAAGAAGGGTGACTACTATTATAATGTAAGAAGGTATTGAAATACTTTTCCTTTCTGTGTATATTAGCATAGAAAACCTTGTTGATTGGATCTTTACATAGGTCAACGTCTAAATATGTTATCCTGTCATTACTATACGTAGATGTAAAGACTAAAAAATCACAACTAGAATTGAATAATTATACTAATTCAGTTGCCAAAATTTCATTACCATCTAATAGAATGAAAATGTCATCCAAAAATCGTGTGTAATATTTAATTTTACTCATAATATTAATATTCCTGCTTACTAGTTCTTGCTCCCAATAGGCTGCCCCCACACGGGGACCCCATGGCTACGCCTATTTTCTGCAGGTAAATCTTGTTGTCAAAAGTAAAATAGTTGTAAGACAAGACAATGTCTAACATTTCCTCTATTAGTTTAATTTCAGTCTGTGGGGCACCATGTTTCCTTAAGATGAAACTTACCCATTCTATACCTTCAGTATGTGGTATACAGGTATATAAATCTTTAACATCTACCGTAAAAAAATTAAACGTGTCACCAAATTCAAGATTGTTAATATGATGTAAAAAGGACCACAAATACTTGCATATGGCTTTCTCTTTAGATTCATATTTTTGCAGGATTGTGTCTATCGTTTTAGCACAAGGGTACATCATACTGTTACATGCATCAACTAATGGTCTCATAGGTGGATCAATCAAAGATTTTTGAATCTTGGGTATGCCAAAGAGGACAGGTATTCTAGGTCTAAGCATAGTTAAATAATTTAGAGTTGTCAAATCAATTCTACCTTCAATGAAAAAATCATTGAATAAAAACTTTATGATTTGATATGCTTGATTTAATTTGTTCTTAGATGATGCTTGCTATGCTGCAATGTACTGTTGCTGAGTCATAATGACTAGACCCCCACCCTTGTCAGGTTGTAAAAATCTAACCCCAGTTTCTTTTAGTGACTGTAAAGATGTCCTTTCTGCAATAGGAATGTTGGTAGTTGTGGTGTTGTTCACATTTAAATATAGCATGTTTCTGAAATCATTCTCACACATTTTCTCAAATAAATTCAGTATGGGATGCATAGGTGGTATAAATGTGCTAGATATATGCAAAGTGTTAGTTTCTGCATTTTCACTGCCAAAACACATGGTTAAGTTTAATTTCCTTAAAAATAATTTAAGGTCAATGATAGTTTTAACCAGGATAGCTCGATTACTAGGAACAAAGGTGGTACCACGAGCTAATAACTCAATAACATCCGGTTCTATATTAACTGAACTATAATTAAAGATTTTAAAATCTTTAGTTGTATTAAAAAGTATAGTTAATTGGTTGTGAACATCCAAACTTACCTGCCCCTCTTCCCTCGAGTGTTGATGTTGTTCCTGTTCACATAATTGTTGCCGTAGTAGGTGGTCTTCTCAGATTGTAATGTGAGGCCCCCATCCGAAAAGTTGTTGGTCGTTGGGGGGTCACTGCTTGGGTTGGGCCACCAGGTACATTATTATCTTTGTTATGGTGTGGCAAAGGGTCAATACTATTGCCCCTGTCATTGTTTGAAACATTATTTGAGCCAAAGTCACCATCTTCGGCATTATTGTCTTGGTAAATGTACGTTGCCGGGGAGGTAAGGGGTGACCTTTTGACCCTCAGCCCCCAAAGCCATGATAATCATAAATGCTTCCGAGCAAGGGTTGGGGGCATTACATGGGAAAGATGGTGCAAGGCACATGGTGTCTGTTGGATGCCAAGGTTTACATCAGTGTCTTAGAGATGAGGCCATTCCCCTATCATTGCAGGCCTTTCAGGATGTCATTCCTCTAAGAATGATTTATATTCAGACAGACAACATGTCAGTAGTCTGGTATATCAACAAGCAAGGGGAGAACATGTTCCTACCTGTTGTGTCAAGAAGCCATGAGAGTGTGACAATGGGGAATATCTTCCAACCTTATTCAGATAGTAGTGCACATCCTTGGGAAGTCCAGCATTTTGGTGGACAGGTTGAGTAGGTCAGTTCTGCTGCCTAACGAGTGGTCTGTCAGTCCAATAATTGCAAAACACATTTTTTAACAATGGAGTCAACCATGCTGCAGTTTTTTTGCCTCTCCCATCATGTCCAAATGCAGCTGTTATTTTTTTCCTGATCCCTCCAAAGGGGAAGACAGCAAGCGATGCCCTAATACATGGCTGGCCCCTGGTCTTCTCTCTGCCTTTCCTTTTAATCCACTGATTCCAAATTTCTTAAGGAAAGCTTTGCAGAGGAAGATTATGGTCATCCCCACTGCCCCTTTATGGCCTCAACAGGTGTGGTGTCCCTTCCTCTGGTTGCACTTGATACATGTCTTGGGAGCTTGACCCTGATCTAGATCTTCTTTCACACTCATCTGTCATGCGTCACCCAGACATTCAAACCCTCAGTTTAACTGCTTGGTTTATCCACTTCCAGTGATGGATAGTTAGTCCAGGCTTTCTTTCCAAGTTATTCACATTCTCACTTCTTCCCATAGACCATCTGCCAATAACTTTTAGTTATGTACTCACCATAACTTCAGATGTTATGTGATCCTATCTCTCCTACATTCTGACTGATGGGTTCGGAGCCGATCCCTCGGCTCCGACTCGGCACGCTTATGCCAAAGAGCGAAGTCTCTTATTGGCTGAGCTTACTATATCCCAGGATGCACCACTACCAGTCCCCCAGATCTAGTTTGTCCGCATACATGCACACACGCATGCACTGCTTATATAACATCGACAGATGATACAAGATAAAAACAGTAGAACTCAAACCGTTCAATCTCTTCTGATTTCCAAGGTAGGGGGAAGGAGGGTGGGTATTAGGAATGTAGGCGAGATGGATCCCAAACATCTGAAGTTATGGTGAGTACATAACTAAAAGATGTTATGTGATCCTATCTCGCCTACATTCTGACTGATGGGACAGCGTCCCTAGCACCTAAATCCTGGGTGGCTCACTGGAAAACACTCCTGAGTACCGTGGAACCAAATGATGCTCGCCCTTTAGATGCCACATCCAATTTATAGTGAGAAATGAAAGTGCGGGTTGGACCAAGTAGCCGCAGCACAAATCTCAGAAAAAGCGAGCTTGGAATGAAATGCAATAGAGGTAGCCATAGCTCTAATAGAGTGAGCTTTGACAGATGTTGTAAGTTGCTTATTTGAAGAGGAATAAGCCTGAGTTATGCAATCTCTAATCCATTTGGCAATAGTAGCTTTAGTGATGGTTTTACCCAGTTTATTATCTGAAAAGGCCACAAACAATTGATCTGTTTTTCGAATTTGTTGAGTCCTGTCTAGATAGAAGCGCAATTGCCTGTGAACATCCAATGTATGCAAGGTGTATTCCGCTTTGTTTGAAAATTTTGGAAAGAAAACTGGCGAGATGGATCCCAAACATTTGAAGTTATGGTGAGTACATAACTAAAAGTTTGTCATGCCCCTCTTTCTATTCATTCCTATATATTTGCTATTACTACATTTCTAAGTACAGCTGTCATGGCTTAGTGGTTCAGTACCTTGACTATGGTGCATGGAATCCTGGGTTCGAACCTGGACACTGCTTTTTATATTTTATGACTGTCTAGACAGGCTAGGGGGTGTGTCTGTGTAAAGGCAGTTTTTTTACAGCTTGCTCAACGTTGCCCGTCGGTTAGCTTGTTGGCGCGGTGCGCAGCTCCGCGCAAATGGGTTACGCTGGTTTACGCTTCATTTGGCTGTCAGCACGCATATTACGCTCAGCTCAGCTAGGGGCACACAGTTTCAGCGTGTTAAAACACGGCTCACCTACGGGCACTCATATTGCACCTGTTGAACCATTGCTCACCTACGGGCACTCATTTTGCACCTGTTGAACCATTGCTAACCTATGGTCACTCATTTTGCACCTGTTAAACCACTGCTCACCTACAGGCAGATGCACTCAACTTGTTAAACTATAGCTCAGCTGTGGGCACATCTGGCATTTTTTATTATTTTGTTATCTCACATTTCTTCAACATAAATGGCCTATTTCATTACATTTTACATAAAATATAATTTTATATGTGTACATATATGTCAGGGACTTGTTTCGTGGTTATTTCACTAAAAATAAAAATTGATGTTGTGGGGGCTCAAACCATGATTGCCTGCTCTTCAGCCGATGTCTCTACCACTACGCTATTGCTTTTTGGCTTACTTTGTATTATATGCTTTTCCACTTACTGCTAACTGTGGCTGAGCTACGGGCACGCCCGCGCAAATGAGCGCACTTATGGGCAAACATCTTTACAGTTAAAAAAATATATAACACGTTCATTTATATAATTTTATGTTCATAGTCTGTGGGGGCATGTGTTGTGTTGTGTTTATTCACATTTCCATGTACTCTGTCGTGGGGGTTTAGTTTGGGCACTTTTACTCTTCTGGGGGCGTGTCCGCTTGCAGGGCTCGGCCTACGGACACGTCCCCTACTGTCTTCCACGGACCGTGTTAGCCTTAGGTGTGATTCAGCATGCCCTCATGCATATGCATGACATGGTGATGTCACACCGTTTAACTGCAGCCTCCATGTAAGCCTTGTATCTCTTACACGGAGGCGTCCTGAATCCTGTCCATTGTCTTGTCTTACAACTATTTTACTTTTGACAACAAGATTTACCTGCAGAAAAAAGGTGTAGCCATGGGGTCCCCATGTGGGGGCAGCTTTGCTACCTGGTTATGGCCTATTGGAAACAAGAACTAGTAAGCAGAAATATTAATATTATGAGTAAAATTAAATATTACACACGATTTTTGGACGACATTTTCATTCTATTAGATGGTAATGAAATTTTGGCAACTGAATTAGTATTATTATTCAATTCTAGTTCTGATTTTTTAGTCTTTACATCTACATATAGTAATGACAGGATAACATATTTAGACGTTGACCTACGTAAAGATCCAATCAACAAGGTTTTCTATGCTAATATACACAGAAAGGAAACGTATTCCAGTACCTTCTTACATTATAATAGTAGTCACCCTTCTTATCAGAAGAAATCCGTAGTCAAAGGTCAACTAGTACGTGCAGCTCGAATGGTCTCTAGGAATAATGATTTTTATAATGAATGCCAACTTTTAATTTCTATGTTCACGAGTAGAGGTTACCCCAAACAATTTGTGGATAATTTAATTCAAGAAGTAACCACCAAAAGAGAGACAGGTATGTATCAACCTATTCTCAGTTTTACTACACAACAACTGAAGATAGGGTATAATACTGACCTTTCATCCATAAAATTAGCTTTCATCACTCCGTTCAGTTTAGATAGTGACATTATCACTTTAATTATGAATAAAAATTGGAATATCATCACCAATGATAGTGACACTAGTAAAAAACTTCCATCCAAACCAAAAATAGTTTAGAAAAAAAGGGAGAAATATTAAACAAATTATACGAAGTGACACTAGAACATTACCATGGCAAAAAAGTATGCTCCAATGTAATATGTGTAAATATTGTTCACACATGAATACAGGAGAATGCTTTACCATCAGGAATGTCTCTTATCATGTAAAACATAAATTTAATTGCCAATCATCAGGTGTTATATACCTTGCTCAGTGTCAACTATGTCCTGCTTTCTACTTTGGGAAGACGGACAGAAAGTTGCGTGAGCGGGTATATGAACACCTGTATGCTATCAAGAAAAGTAAAATGGACAATGCATTAGCTAAGCATGTCGCTGAAAATATTAACCATACATTCTTGTTTAGAGCAGTTGACAAGATAATATCAGATAGTCGTGATGGGCCCTACCAAGTACTATTAGAAGTTTTAGAACTGTACTGGCAGATACGTTGTTTTGCTAGTGTACCTCCCGGACTGAATGAAATTTGTTCCGTTTACCCCATTTTGAAGTTAAGGAGTTTGCATCGTTAAACACATGTATTAAAATTGATTTATATTTATTGATACTTAGTTATTACATTTGCTTCCAGATAATATATTACAATACATTTACTACAGTTAAAAATTTTTTGTTGACATATTTTAAAACATTTTTAAATATTTTTTATTTATTGCATACACATTTTTGTATGAGCAGTGCAAATAAGTAGTACGGTACCTTGTGTCCATTGTATATCATTTATTATAATGCTTGGCAATCTTTATTTGGGTGTAGGAATAATCATTTATAGTATTTACTTAGTATATATATATAATGAAACAAAACAATAAATGCAATAAATTCTTAATGTTAAGTTGTCTATCTCGCCTTCATTCTTGCTGGACTCGGCCATATTCAAAAGCTCAAGAGCTGCTTACTGGCTCGAGGCCCCCCTATATACCATGATGCCTGGAGCTAGATATCCAGATCTCGTTTGCCGCTTCTGCTGCGAGGTGTTCTACTGGCTCAGGTCGTATAAAGTTTTGTTATTATTATTGTATTTTTCTTAAAAAAAAACTGTAATATTTAGCGTATAAGTAATCGTTAGTTTAGAATTTTGTATTGTAGCTAGTTCTTCTCTCGGTCCATTAACTTTTCCCAAGAAACTCGTTTAAGTTACAGAGTTTCCCCTCCCCCCCTTCTCTTCCTTTTTTTACTTCAGAAAGGTTTTCCATTTAAGTTAGAGGATAACCTTTTCTTTCTTTCTCCTTCTAAAAAAAAAAAAGAATTCTTTATTATCACTGTTAGTGTTTAGTGATAGTTATCTATAGATGTTAAGTTGTCTATCTCGCCTTCATTCTTGCTGGATGGGTTCGGAGCCGACCTCGGCTCGGCCACTCTAAAAGCTCGAGTTGGTTCCACCGGCTCGAGGCTCTCCTATATCCCACAATGCTAGGCGAGGTTACCTCAGATCTCGTTTGCCGCTACAGCTTGAGGTTGGTTGCTTCTACGGTTCCTGGTGAGTGTTAGCTTTTTTACTAAAAGTTATTCTTTTTCCCCTTTTAATAATTCTTCACAAATTAGTGTAGAATATAGTTTTTATCCACCCTATTTTTCCCGTTTTCTCTTTAAAAGAACCGCTGGTTCTTCCTTGAACCTTTGGCCTTCCTTCCTTAGGGTGTGTTTGTGTAGTTTCTTTAACTTTTGTGCTTAATTTCTAGTATTTTTACTAAAATTGTTAATTATTTTAGTATTAATAATTTTCTGACAGGGTATAACTGTGTTTGGTGTGTGTTAGTGTACACCTGTCAGTTAGGATAATGTCAAGAAGCAAAGGTCTCTGGATTCAAGAAGTGTGATGCGTGCTGTCAGAAAATGTCTCTGACAGATGCTCACACTTCTTGTGTCTGTCTGGGGCCTTTGCACCTGCAGGACTCCTGTGCTGTGTGCCATGGCTTCAGCCTCAGGGTCCTGCAGGAGAGAACAAGTTAATTTTGAGGCTTGTTAAAACCAGAGGATTCCTGTCAGTTTCAACAGGGAAGCCCTCTAAAACATCGAGGTCTTGGCTCCGGCTTCTGAGCCGAGACCTCAGGTTGTTCAACCTTTGCCTTTATCGGCTCCGGCTGGAGCCGATAAGACTCAGTCCACAGTTTCTGTGGCTTCCACGCTCGGCCGGGCCGAGGTTATCGAACAGTACTGTGTCGGCTCCGACAAGATCTTGAGCCGACAACCAGAAGAGGTCTAGGTCACCTTCTCTTGGCTCCGTTCATTCGGCTCCAGGATCTCCCCTGCTGTCTGAGCGGGCCAAAGGTCTCATTCCTCTAGGTCATCGAGGCTTTCGATCATGACCTTCAGAGGGTGGTGAGTCGACTACTTAAGTCCGAGGCACTTGCCCAGATGCTTCAGAGCCCGACTCATCAGTCGGTGCCTGCCCGTCCATCAACTCTTTCCTCCTTCGACTCTTTTGAGTTGGGCGGGTAAATGTCGGAACCGAGACTGTGGTCGCCGGGCCGAGACAATTGTCTTCGGCTCCGTCGTCGACTCCGTTTTCTTCCGTGGAGGAATCTCGGCGCGGACTTCCCTCGTCAGCTCCGAGGGTGAGTGGCATCGGACCCTTGTCCGACCCCTCTCCCTCTCGGTGCTTGGCGCTAGTGAGTTCGGCTCCGCATCGGCCTCGGAGCCATCACTGTCGGTGCCGAGGGGTCCTTAGCTCCTCGGGCGGGGACCTCTGGCTCTGCCTGACAGGGGTGCTTCGAGGTCATGCGGTGTGTTAGAGCCTGGCTCTACTCCACAGTCGGCTCCGTCAGCCCCTCCCTCTATGCTGCCTCAGGGTAGGTCGACTCACTCCCTCATCCCGGACCGCAGAGAGCCAGCTCCTCAGGAGCCCCTTGGGGATTTCATCCTCTTCGAGGCCTCTCCTGATTTGGCAGAAGAGCCCCTCGGAAGAGGAAGTGCAAGAGGAAGCACATTGACTCACCTGAGTCTATCACGTCGGACACAGATCTGGATGATTCTGAGGGTTCCCCGTTCCCCTTCTGAAGATGTCTCATTTGCAGACATTCTGGAGATCCTTAAACAGAGGGAAATTGGCCAGCCCTCAACCCTTCAGAGGACGAATCTGTGTATCTTGAGGCATTTGGCTCGTCCTTCCACCTCCTGGGTGTCCCCCCTTCAACCCCTCATGCAGGTGGTTGCTAAAAGGCATGGGCGGCTCCTGATTCAGTGGACCCCACTCCCAGGAGACCCTCCAAATTCATCACAGCTCCATCAGACAAGCAATTTTTATCAAAAGGAGTTTCTGTGGATGCTATGGTGGTAGCTGCCGCCACAAAGAAGGAACTGGCTGATCCTTCAGTGCCTGTCCATCCACCTAACAAGGAATCTAGGTCCATGGATAGGTGCAGCGGATGTTCTCCTCAGCGACTTTTACCATGCGTTCGCTGAATTACCTGTGCCATTTCACTCGTCTTCAAAGGGACTTGGTCAAGAAGCGAGTGAGATGTTGAAGGACCCTACAGCTGCGGGGTTCCAAGAAAAATGAACACGCAGCTGGCTATCCTTAATTCCATTTCCAACTCCTCCATCGCCTCCTCTCTTATGCGGCCGATGGAGCGAGCAGAGCCGCAGGAACAGGGGTAGCCTTACGTGAGCACGCCTGGATGCGGCTATGCAACTTTGGAACCTTTCAAGGCGTCTTTCACGAACTCCCTTTTGATGGATCATCTCTTTTTGGTCCTCAAGTGAAAGAAACCCTGACTAGGTGCGAGACTGATGGCAAGACCCTTTCTGCCGTCGGAGTCCGTTTTCGACTCCTTCTAGGCCTTACCCCAAAGGCCAGAAGGGTGGAAAGATGTGGTTCCGTAAACAATCTCAAGGGACTTAGCCTGGCCTTTGGAGTCGTTTTCCTACCAGAGGCAGAGGTGGGAATAACAATGGTAGGCGTCGCCCTAGGGGCAGGGGGTCCGCAGAACCAGGGCAATCGGAAGCCTTTCCTGACAAGCCCTTTCAGCATCCCTGAGGTGTTGCCCGACTGCCCATCTTGAGGCAGTCGGGGAAGATGTCACTGTACCCAGAAGCCTGGCTATCCTTGACACAAGACAAATGGGTACAGTCCATCATTTCCGAAGGTTATTCCATCCCCTTTCTTCCAGATGTTCCACCCGCTCAAAGGGATATAGCAGCTTTGGAAATTTCAAAACTGCTTGCAAAAAGAGCTATTCAGCCAGTGCCAGCAGACCAACAAGGATCCAGAATCTACTCAAGGTTCTTTTTAGTTCCAAAGAAAACAGGGGACTGGAGACCAATTTTGGATCTCAGTATCTTGAACAGATCGGTCAAGAAGACAAGATTTCGGATGGTCACGCTGCAATCCATTCTTCCCCTATTGGGAAAAGGAAACTGGATGTGCTCTATAGACCTTCAGGGCGCGTACTATCACATAAAATGAACAGGCGCTCCAGAAGATTCCTCCGCTTCAGGCTGGGAACCAGTCATTTTCAATTCAGGGCCCTGCCCTTTGGTCTCACCACTGCCCCCCGGGTGTTTACCAAATGCATGGCAGTGGTAGCTTCTCACCTGAGACGACAAGGATTCCAGGTGTTTCCATATTTGGACGACTGGCTCCTCACAGCTCCCACCAAGCATCTCCTTCTGATGGCCAGAGATTACACTTTTCGCGTCTGTCAAAAACTGGGTATCTCAATAAATTGCGAAAAGTCTGATGTTAAGTTGTCAATCTCGCCTTCATTCTTGCTTGATGGGTTCGGAGCCGATCCCTCGGCTCCGACTCGGCACTTGCTTTAGCTCGAGAACTCCTTTTACCAGCTCGAGGCAGCCCCATATCCCATGATGCAAGGCAGGAAGTACCCAGATCTCGTTTGCAGCGGCTTGGGAGGTCTTCTCTTTACCAGCTCCTGGTAAGTAATTCACATTTGTGACTTTTAAGCCCCTTTTTAGTTAAAAACTTTTTGTTTTGATAGTTTAACTTTAAATTTAACTTTTTCTGACAGAAATCCCTGTCTCTTTTAATTTTTTAGTCAGTTAATTTCCCTATCCCATCCCCCCCCCTGTTAGGGTGTGTGTTTGTTGGTATTTTTTACTAAATACCCTTTTGGTATTAGTTTAATTAATTGGACTGGTGTGTGTGTGTTTTTAGGCACCATGTCTAAAGAGAGGGTTTCAGGTTTTAGAAGTGTGACTCGTGCTGTCAGATGTCTCTGACAGGCGGTCACACTTCTTACCTGTACTGTTTAGGCCCTCTTCACCTGCAGGACTCCTGTGCTATTTGTCACTCCTTCAGCCAGAGAGTCCTGCAGGAGAGAATAAGTTGATTCTCAGGGTCTTCTTAAGCGGAGGCTCTCCGGCTAAGTCGGCCCCACAAAATCAACTAAATCTGCCAAGACCCAGGCTTCTGTTTCTAAGCCTGTGGCCTCGGCTCCGACTTCGTACAGAGTTGAGATCGGCTCGGCTGGAGCCGATTCTGATCCACTAAGTTTTCGGGCCGATGGCTATCGGTGCGAATCTCTGACCACTGTGGTGTCGGTTCCGAGCTCCGACACCCACGTGGCGGGCATCGGTCGGCTCGATGGCTCCGACACCCATGTGGCACAGGCATCGGTGTCGGCTCCGATGGCTCCGACCGTTACTGTGGCTGTATCAGCTCCGGCTGGAGCCGATACATCGGCGTTCTGCGGCTCCGACAAATCGGTGCCGACAGGATCAGTAATATCGGCTCCGATGACCCATTCCAGGAAGAGGTGGTCCCTTCCTTGGAGCCGATACTTTCGGCTCGGCCTCGCCTCTTCTATCGGAGCCATCGCGCCCGATCTTCAAGGTCATCCAGGTTGTCAGACCATGACCTAGAGAGTGGTCAGTAGATTGCTCAAGTCACAGGTTCTGGCCCAAATGCTACACAGTCCGTCTCAGCAGGCGACTGTTGGTCCACACCGTTACAGTTCCTCCTTCAACTCTACCTCAGAGCTTGGAGTTGGAGTCTTCGCATAGTTACTGCTACGGCTGGAGGACGGATACCCCTTCTGTTCCTTCAGCCCTACTCTTATCTCCTCTTCCTTAGAGGATTCGGTGGGGCTTCCATGGTCTCCTCCGAGGGTGAGTGGCATCGGACCCTTGTCGAGCCCGCTCTTCCCCTTGGAGCCTCGACCTGGTGAGCTCGGCTCTGACATCTGCCTCGGAGACTTCCCTTCGGTGGCCCCGGAGTTCCTAGCTCTTGGGCGGGGTCTCGGACCTGCCTGGGAGGGGGCATTCGAGGTGATGAAGAGTGTACTGGCCACTGGTATCAGTCAGCAGTCTCTTCCGTAGCTCCTCCCTCTATTGTACCTGTTGACATCTCTGCCACTTCTCTTGCTACAGGACCCAGAGATCCTCCGCCTCAGGTTTCCCCATTGGGAATTTCCCCTCTTCGAGGATTCTCCTGATGTTTGGAGATCCTCCTAGGAAGAGGACTTGTAGGACGCATGTAGACTCCCTGAGTCTGTCACTGGATACTGACTTTGATGAGTCAGAGGGATCCCTAGATCCCCTCTGAGGATGTCTCCTTCTCAGACATCCTAGAACTTCTGAAACAGAGGGAAACTGGCGCACCAACAATCCCTCTGAGGATGAGTCAGTATACCTAGAGGCCTTTGGATCTCAGCCCTCCGCCTGCTGGGTGTCTCCGCCTTTCGACCCCTTATGCAGGTTATAGCTCGAAGGCGTGGACAGCTCCTGACTCTGTAGAGCCAGTCCCTAGGAGGCCTTCTAAATTTATAACTGCCCCTAGTGACAAACAATTCCTTACCAAGGGTGTCCCGCTGATGCCATGGTGGTGGCTGCGGCCACCAAAGGAACTTGCAGATCCTTCCGTGCCTGTCCATCCTCCTAACAAGGACTCTAGGACCATGGATAGGTATGGAAGCGGATGTTTTCCTCAGCGACCTTTGCTATGCGTTAAGCTGAATTATCTTTGTCACTTCCCCAGACTCCAAAGAGATATCCTGAAGGAGCTGGGAAGTAGTTCAGGATCCTACTGCTGCAGGGGCCCAGAAAAGATTGCTTAGCTAGGAACCCTCAATTCTATTGCTAACTCCTCCATGCGGCTAATATCTTATGCTGCTGATGGAGCGAGTAGAGCTGCAGGCACAGGTGTGGCTCTTAGACGGCAAGCCTGGATGCGGCTATGTGATTTTGGAGACGTCTAGAAGGCGTCCTTCACAAATTCTCCCTTTGATGGGTCAGCTTTGTTTGGCCCTCAGGTGAAGGAAACCTTGACCAGGTGTGAGCAGGACGGCAAGACTCTTTCTGCTGTTGGAGTCCGTTTTCCACCCCTTCTAGGCCTTATCCCAAAGGACAGAAGGTGGGAAGATGTGGTTCCGTAAATCTCAAGGAGTCACGGATTCACGTGGTCAGTTTACCCCTAGAGGCAGAGGGGTAACAACAACAGGCGCTCTAGAGGCAGAGGGGTCCGAAGAATCAGGGCAACAGGAGTCTCTTCTGAGAAGCCCTTTCAGCATCCCTGAGGTGTTGCCGGCTGTCCCTCCTTGGAGGCAGTCGGGAAGATTATCACTGTACCCAGAAGCCTGGCATTCCCTCCTCAAGACAGATGGGTACAGTCGATCATATCCAAGGGTTACATAATTCCTTGAGGAAAGTCCCTTCCCCTCAAGTTCCCTTCCAGATGTACCACCGGTCTAAGGGACATTGCAGAGTTAGAGATCAAAACTACTGCAAAAGAGCCATTCAGCCAGTTATAGACCATTCAGAGCCGGAATCTACTCAAGGTTCTTTTTGGTCCCCGAAAAGACGGAGACTGGAGACCAATATTGGATCTCAGCAGACTCAACAAGTCTGTCAGGAAGACAAGATTCGAATGGTCACTCTTCAGTCAATTCTACCCTTCTTACAGAAGGACAACTGGATGTGCTCAGTAGATCTTCAGGATCGTACTATCACATCAAAATTCACAGGCGCTCCAGGAGATTTCTCCGCGCTGGGGTCCAGTCATTTCCAGTTCAGAGCCCTGCCCTTTGGTCTCACTACAGCCCCAGAGTGTTCACCAAATGCATGGCAGTGGTCCCGGCTCACCTGAGGCGTCAAGGATTCCAGGTGTTTCCGTATCTCGACGACTGGCTCCTGTCAGCCACCACCAGGCATCAGCTTATACAAGCCAGGGATTACACAATAGACCTTTGTTCTCATTTGGGCATCTCAGTCAACTACCCAAAAATCATCCTTATCGCCCTGCCAGTCTATTACCTTCATAAGCTCAAACTTAAACACTGTTAGGATGTCAGCTACCCTTACAGAACAAAGAGTTTCAGACATTCAGACTCATGTCAGGATCATTCTGGCCAGCAAGAAGGTACAGGCCAGAATGGTTCTAAAGGTGTTAGGTCTTATGGCTGCGGCCATCACTCTTCTTCCCTTGGCTCGATTCTACATGCGCCTCCTTCAGTGGATGCTGTTCACACAGTGGTCATACC
The DNA here is from genome assembly GCF_019279795.1 of Protopterus annectens. Classification (NCBI taxonomy): domain Eukaryota; kingdom Metazoa; phylum Chordata; order Ceratodontiformes; family Protopteridae; genus Protopterus; species Protopterus annectens. Next base: position 1,977,957,552 of record NC_056728.1, on the reverse strand, counting down.
AGCAACTCCCAATGCGTCACCAGATTCTGGTGACACAAACATCAAAGAACATCTTGCTTGGTGGATCACATCGTCTCAGGTTCACCAAGGCAGGTGCTTTGTACCTCCGTCCCGATAGCCACTGTCACCACGGATGCCTCCCTGATCGGGTGGGGGTCATTATCAGGGCAGGATGGTTCATGGGGCGTGGCAACCCGTTAAGTACCATCTGCACATAAATGTCCTGGAGATAAGAGCAGTGCTTTTAACGTTGCAAGCCCTCAACGACTTTCTTCCCGTAGGGACAATTGCAGTCCACACAGACAACATGTCTGTAGTTTGGTATATCAACAAACAGGGGAACCAAGTCCTACCCTTGTGTCGAAAGCGCTCAGACTATGGCAATGGGCGATCTCCTCTCATCGGTTTCTGGTAGCAACGCATATCCTGGGAAACCCAACATTATAGCGGACAGATTGAGCAGAGCTATTCTCATGCCTCACGAGTGGTCTCTCAAGCAATCCATAGCGGAAGAGATTTTTCTGGAATGGGGTCGTCCATGTTGCGATCTTTTGCTACTCCCCAAAACAGCAAATGTCCAGACTTCTTCAGCCTCTTCCCTCTATCAGGCCATCCCCCAGAGGCGCTCTGACCCAGGATTGGCCCCAGGGACTTCTTTATGCCTTCCTCCTTTTCCTCTGATCCCTCAGGTGATCCAGAAAGCTACCGTTTTGAGAGCCAAATTGATTCTCATTGCCTTACTGGCCTCGACAAGTTTGGTTCCCGTTCCTCCATCATCACCTTTTGGTGCAGCCGTGGCATCTGGACCCAGTGCCAGATCTACTGATTCACCAATCCGGTCAGCTGCACGGTCAATCCCTTCTCTCAACCTCACAGCATGGTTGCTCCACTTCCTTCCTTAGCCAGGCTTCCTTTGATCTCTAACCCAGTTAGAGACATCATAGTACTTCACTAAAATCCTCTACCAGGAGGATTTACACAACAAATGGAAGCGTTTCTCTTATTGGGCTAAGGCCCAAAATATTGATCCTTTTACTGCCCTGTTCACGCAGTTCTGGACTTCTTAGCAGAGATTTTCCATGCAGGCTCCTCTTCTTCCACCATCAGAGTTCAGTTGGCTGCTATTTCTAATTTTCATGTGGGATAGCAGATCATAATATTATGTCCCATAGGCTCTGCAGGGCCTTTTTGAAAGGAATTTTCCTACTAAAGCCTCCAATCAGGAATCCTCCTCCTCAGTGGGATTTAAATTTAGTGCTGACATCCTTGATTCTTCCCCTTGAGCCAGCTGTTTCTTGTTCCTGAAATATCTTTCTTGGAAAACTTTATTCCTAGTGGCTATTACATCTGCCAGGAGGGTGTCTGAACTTCATGCTCTTCGGTTCGACCCCTATTTGATTTTCACAAAGACAGAGTATCTTTGAGAACTAATCCATCCTTTTTACCTAAGGTCGCTTGAAAAACAATCTGAATCAATCTATTGATCTCCTGTATTTTTTCCTAACTATTCAGATAGAGCTGAACAAAGCTACATTATCTTGGCGTCAACCGTCAGCTTAGATATTATTTGGACAGAACAAAAATTTAGAAAATCTGATCAACTTTTTGTTTCCTATGCGGATAATAAAAAGGCCTTCCTGTTTCTAAAGTGACTTTGTCCAGATGGCTTTCTTGGTCATCACTGAAATTTATACGATCAGGGAAAACAGCTGTGCTCAAAACCTAAAGCACATTCAACTAGGAGTTTAGCTACTTCTACAGCTTTTCAAGCTAGACTGCCCTTAGACACTATTTGTGCAGCGGCCACTTGGGCCACTCCTCACACTTTTGTTTCCCATTACAAATTGGACTTGGCCTCCAGGGACAGAGCCAGTTTTGGCTCTACAGTCCTCAAGAGTTTGTTCCATTGAGCCACCCAGGATAGAGGTGCTAGGGGCGGTCCCATCAAGCAGAATGAAGGCGAGATTGACAACAACATTAAGTTATGTACCTACCATAACGTTCCATGTTAGTTGTCTTCTCTCGCCTTCTTTCTTGCGACCCTCCCTCCTTCCCCCTGGCCTGGACAGACCTTGTATAAGAAACTATAATACTAAAGACCATTCAGACCTGGTCCTTTTTCCATTTGTAAGTTTCTTCTTCCTTTGGGAAGTATTGTTTATGCTTGGTGTTATTGCCCTTTTGTCAACAACGAGATCTGGGTACTTCCTGCCTTGCATCATGGGATATGGGGCTGCCTCGAGCTGGTAAAAGGAGTTCTCGAGCTAAAGCAAGTGCGAGTCGAGCCGAGGGATCGGCTCCGAACCCATCAAGCAAGAAAGAAGGCGAGAGAAGACAACTAACATGGAACGTTATGGTAGGTACATAACTTCTTATTTTGTCGCCTTGTCGTACTATTACCTACATAGGCGCAAATTTAGATACTGTAAACATGTCTGCAACACTAACGAACCAAAGGATATCAGACATTCAAAAATTGGTGTCACTTCTTCTCAACAACAACAGAGCCAAAGCCAGGTTAATTCTAAAGGTGTTGGGAATCATGGCAGCAGCCATACCTCTCCTCCCATTGGCCAGATACCACATGCGGATCCTTCAGTGGATGCTCTTTTCTCAATGGTCATACCAGGAACTTCCAATGTCTCACACCATTATGATCATGGCGCAAAAAGCATCTCATGTGGTGGATGTCTTCCCAGCTCCTGTTGGGGAGACCATTTGTTCCACCTCCTCCGGTTGCTACTCTGACAACGGATGCCTCCCTGATCGGGTGGGGTGGGCATTATCAGGGCAGGACAGTCCAGGGCACATGGCAACCAAACGAATGCCACTTGCACATAAATGTTCTGGAGATGAGAGCAGTGCTTTTAGCGTTGCAAGCCCTTCAAGACTCTCTTCCCTTGGGAGCGATTGCAATCAGACAGACAATATGTCTGTAGTGTGGTACATCAACAAACAAGGCGGAACCAGATCATACCCCTGTGTGAGAAGCACTCAGACTGTGGCAATGGGCGATTTCTTCTCAGCGGTTTCTGATAGCGCACATCCCGGAAGTCCAATCACATTGCGGACAAGTTGAGCAGAGCTATTCTCATGCCTCACAGTGGTCTCTGAAAGACTCTGTAGTGAGAGAGATATTTCTCAAGTGGGGTCAGCCTTGCTGCGATCTTTTGCTACTCCCCAAAACAGCAAGTGCAGAGAATACTTCACTCTATTCCCTTTACCAGGCCAACCCAGCAGGGACAGCTAGTCCAAGTTTGGCCCCGGGACTTCTGTATGCATTTCCTCCTTTCCCACTGATCTCTCAAGTAATACAGAAAGCTATCGCTCAGAAGGCCTCATTGATCCTCATTGCTCCTTACTGGCCTCGACAAGTGTGGTTCCCTTTCTGCATCGATTTCTTTTGGGCGACCGTGGAATCTGGACCTAGTTCCAGATCTTTTGATCCATCAGTCGGGTCAGTTTCATCGCTCCCTCCCCTCTCTGAACCTCACTGCTTGGTTCCTCCACTTCCAACCGTAGCCAGGCTTCCTCAATTATCTCACTCTGTTAGAGATATTTTGATAGCTTCCCATAAATCTTCCACTCGAAGATTTATTTGAGTAAGTGGAACGCTTCTCATATTGGGCACAAGGAAAGGACATAGATCCTTTCACGCTTCCATCCAACTAGTCCTTGATTTTCTTGCTGTACTCTTCCATGCAGGTTCATCTCCATCTACTCTTAAGGTTCAATTGGCAGCTATTTCTAATTTCCATGTGGGTATTTCTGAATCTGCCTAATGTCCCACAAACTCTGCAAAGCCTTTTTGAAAGGAGTTTTTCTTCTCAGACCTCCTGTAAGAAATCCTCCTTCTCCTTGGGACCTAAATTTAGTTCTTGCTTCTTTGATTCTTTCCCTTTCGAACCTGCAGCTTCATGTTCCTTAAAGTTATTATCATGGAAAACTCTCTTTCTGGTGGCTATCACATCAGCTAGAAAAATTTCAGAACTTCAAGCACTCAGTTGTCGTTCTCCTTACCTTGTGTTCCATAAGGACAGAGTTTCCTTCTGAACTAACCCGTCCTTTTGCCTAAGGTGGTTTCAACATCAAATCTAAACCAATGCATTGACCTCCCTGTCTTTTTCCCGGAGTATTCAAATAGGTCTGAACAAAATTACACTACCTGGATGTTCATCGTCAATTAAGGTACTACTTGGACAGGGAAACTATTCAGAAAATCTGATCAGCTGTTTGTCTCCTATGCGGAAAGCAGAAAGGGACTTCCAGTTTCAAAGGTATCTTTATCCAGATGGCTAACATCTCTGATTACCCTTGTTTATGAGATTAGACACCAAAACTGCCTAATAAAACTAAAGCCCATTCCACCAGAGCTTTGGCTACTTCTCTAGCCTTCAAGACAGACTGCCTATTGACACCATTTGTGCAGCGGCTACTTGGGCTACTCCTCACACTTTTATTTCCCATTATAAGTTGGATTTAGCTTCTAGGCATAGAGCTAATTTTGCTTCCACTGTTCTCAGGAGTCTGTTCCGTTAGGCCACCGGGACAAGGTGCTAGGGGCCTTGTCCCATCCAGCAAGAATGAAGGCGAGATAGACAACAACATATAGAAGTTATGTTCTTACCATAGCGTTCCATGTTAGTTGTCTTCTTCTCCTTCTTCTTCGTCCCACCCTCCTTCCCCTAGCCTGGACAGACCTAGAGGAGTTGTGATCGTGACCTCTCTTTCTACCACCTCTTTCTTAGTCATATGCTATTATGCATATTTTCTTGTTTCAGGATATAGGTCACCCTTTTCTTCCTGCTGTTAGAGGTGGATTCTGTTTCACAGTTATACTGTTTTGATATAAGCTGGGTTAGCTTACAAGCGAGATCTGAGGTAACTCTGCCTAGCATTGTGGGATATAAGGGAGCCTCGAGCCGGTGGAACCAACTCTCGAGCTTTTAGAGTGGCCGAGTCGGAGGTCGGCTCCGAACCCATCCAGCAAGAAGAAGGGGAGAAGAAGACAACTAACATGGAACGTTATGGTAAGAACATAACTTCTATTTTTTTATTGTAGTAGTGTTTGTAGTTGTTTGTGGTAACTGTAGTGTGTAAATTTTAGTGGTTGCTTACTTTAACCTATTTCTGTGTGTGTGTGTTTTTTTTTCTTGTCCTTGGTTTTCCTCAAGATGTCCAAGGATACTAAACTGTCCGGATTCAAGAAGTGTGACTCATGCTGTCAGAAGATGTCTCTGACAGATGGTCACACTTCTTGTGTTTATTGTCTGGGAGCTGTGCACCTGCAGGACTCTTGCTCCATCTGTCATGCCTTCAGTCCAAGAGTCCTGCAGGAGCGCAAAAATAAATTGATTCTGAGGGGTCTGCTTAAACCCCAAGATTCACCATCGAAGTCTCAGCCGGTGAAATCTTCTAGGCCACCTAAACCATCGGCTCCCAGTTCGGAGCTGTTGTTCGCTGAAGCCACACAATCCTTTTCCGCGGCTGGAACCGATATCCCTCCCTCCCAGTCGGCTCCGACATGGTCTTCGGAACCGGCTGAGAGTCAAAAGAGATCCAGGTCTCCTTCTTTGGAGTCAATACGTTCGGCTCCAAAGTTGCCCGTGCTCCAATCGGAGCGTAGTCACCGATCATACCAGTCTTCTCGGTCCTCTAGACTTTCAGACCATGATTTGGAAAGAGTGTTCAGTAGGCTCTTGAAGTCGCAGGCCCTTGCCAAAACATTGTCCAGCCCTCCTCATCAGGAGTCAGCTCCATCCACAGCTATTGATATTCCTCCTCCGACTCTTCCTTTGAGCTCGGAGCCGGAGTTCATTGGGGTTCGTGTCATGGAACCATTGGCGCCAATACCCTCCCTTTCGGTTCCTTTGTCAGCTCCGATCCCTTCCATAGTACCTTCCCTGGAGGGATCTGGGTGCCGAGACTCCCTCGTCGGCTCCGAGGGGGTGAGTGGCATCGGACCCTTGTCCAACCCCGCTCTCCCTCTCGGTGCTTCGGCGCTGGTGAGCTCGGTTCCCACATCTGCCTCGGAGCCGTCTCCCTCAGTGCGGGGAGGGCTTTTGGTTTTGTCGGAGCCTGAGCCTTCTCTGCATCTGGGAAGGGATGCCTTTGAGGTGATGAGGAGTGTGTTGGCCCCTGAGTCAGTCCCACGATCGACCCCATCGGCTCCCCCCCCTAGGGTGCCTGCGTCAGCCTCTGCCCCTCTTCCAGACCCCAAGTGTGGGGATCCAGCGCTCCAGGACACCCCCTTGAGTGTATCCTCCTCTTCCAAGGCCTCCCCTGATCTTTCAGAGGAGCCACCTCGCAAGAGAAAATGCAAGAAGAAGCATGTCGACTCCCCCAAATCTATTAGATCGGATACCGACTTAGAGGAGTCAGAAGGGTCCCCAGAATCCCCCTCTGGAGATGTCTCCTTCTCAGATATCCTTGAGATGCTTAGGCAGAGGGGAAACTGGACTACCCTAAGCTCTTCCGAGGATGAGTCGGTATTCCTGGATGCATTTGGATCCCGACCTTCCACCTCCTGGGTGTCTCCGCCTTTCAACCCACTGATGTCTGTGGTGGCTCAAAAGGTGTGGACGGCTCCAGTCACAGTGGAACCGACCCCTAGAAGACCTGCAAAGTTTATTACTGCCCCGCAGGTCAAACAGTTCTTAACCAAGGGTGTCCCTGTTGATGCCATGGTGCTAGCAGGGGCCACAAAGAAGGAGTTGGCTGAAACGTCTTCATCTGTCCATCCCCCTAATAAGGAGTTTAGGACGATGGACAGATATGGGAAGTGGATGTTCTCTTCAGCAACCTTTTCCATGCGGTCCCTGAATTACCTGTGCCACTTTACCTTTCTTCAGAGGGATCTCCTGAAAGAGCTTGGAGATACCCTCTAAGATCCATCAGCTGAGGGGGCCCAAGCTAAGGCAGCCTCCCAACTGGTGACTCTTAATTCTGTGGTAAACTCCTCCATCCTGCTCATTTCGTATTCAGCCGATGGTGCGAGTAGAGCCACAGGCACAGGCGTGGCCCTAAGGTAGCATGCTTGGATGCAGCTATGTAACTTTGTAGAACCTTTCAGAGTGTCTTTCACCAACACCCTCTTTGATGGTTCCTCACTCTTTGGATCACAGGTGAAAGATACCCTTACCAGGTGTGAGCAGGAAGGCAAGACTCTCTTGGCTGTAGGAGTCCGTTTTTCCACTCCCTCCAGACCATATCCTAAGGGTCAGAAGAGTGGGAAGATGTGGTTCCGGAAATCCCAAGGAGCCTTGCTGTACACACGTGGTGAGTTTCCCTCCAGGGGCAGAGGAGGGAACAATAACAGACGCCGCACTCGTGGCAGAGGGGGTCCGCAAAACCAGGGCAGCAGAGAATCCTTCTCTGGCAAGCCCTTCCAGCATCCCTGAAGGGTTGCCCGGCTGCTCACCTCTAGAGGCAGTCGGGGGAAGACTATCACTGTACCCATGAGCCTGGCGAGACATAACACAAGACAAATGGGTACAGTCCGTCATATCCGGAGGCTACAGAATCCCCTTCGTTTGCACCCCCTTAAAGTCATACAATTCCCTTCCAAATGTTCCACCCAATCTAAGGGACCAAGCAGTGCAAGAAGTCTCAAAACTGCTAAGAAAAAGGGCCATTCAGCAAGTCCCAGCAGACCAACAAGGATCCAGAATTTACTCAAGGTTCTTTTTGGTACCAAAAAAGACAGGGGACTGGAGACCCATTTTGGATCTCAGCAGACTAAACAAGTCTGTACAAAGAACAAAATTCCGGATGGTCACGCTTCAGCCCATTTTACCCTTTCTGGGTCAGGACAATTGGATGTGCTCGATAGATCTTCAGGATGCGACAGACGCTTCCGAAGATTCCTCCGCTTCCGGCTGGGAGCCAGCCATTATCAGTTCAGAGCTCTGCTCTTTGGTCTCACCACAGCCCCCAGGGTGTTTACCAAATGTATGGCAGTAGTTACCGCTCACCTGAGATGGCAAGGATTCCAGGTGTTTCCATATCTCGACGACTGCCTCTCACTGCTACCACCAGACATCACCTTCTGCGAGCCAGAGACTGCACCATCGACACTTGCTCCAGGCTAGGTGTCACAATAAATTTCAAAAAGTCTGCATTGTCGCCCTGTCAATTTATCACCTTTATAGGCACAAATTTAAATACCAAAGACATGTTAGCGAGCCTCCCACCAGACAGGTTTTCAGTGATTCATCAGCATGTCAAGGTTTTATTAGCATGCAAAAGGATTCAAGCCAGGTTTGTCCTTCAGACGCTAGGTCTCATGGCAGCAGCATCGTACTTGTTCCTCTAGCTTGTTTTCACATGAGGATTCTCCAGTGGCTTCTCTTCACCCAATGGTCCTTCCAGCAACTTCCCATGTCTTGCACGATTATGATCACTCAGGCATGCAAGAAACACCTTGCGTGGTGGATGGTCTCCACATCAGTGCCCCATGGCAGACCATTTGTTCTTCCCCCTCCAGTGGCTACAGTGACCACGGACGCCTCCCTGATCGGGTAGGGGGGGCATTATCAGGGCAGAACAGTCCAAGGCACCTGGCAACCTCACAAGTATCATCTGCACATAAATGTCTTGGAGATGAGGGCCGTGCTCTTAGCATTGCAGGCTCTTCAGGACTCTTTTCCAACTGGGACCATTGCAGTTCAAACAGACAATATGTCTGTAGTGTGGTACATCAACAAGCAGGGCACAACCAGGTCCTACCCCCTATGTCGAGAAGCACTCAGACTCTGGCAGTGGGCGATCTCTTCCTAATGGTTTCTGATTGCAACACACATCCCTGGGAAGTCCAACGTTATAGCAGACAGACTGAGCAGAGCAATTCTCATGCTTCACGAGTGGTCTCTGAACCAGGTGGTTGTGGACCAAATCTTCCGCAGATGGGGCCAACCTTGCTGTGACCTTTTTGCAACTCCCTTCAACAGCAAGTGCAGCAATTACTTCTCTCTCCTTCCACTCCCCGGGCATCCCCCCAGAGACACTCTAGTCCATGATTGACCCCAGGGACTTCTTTATGCCTTTCCTCCTTTTCCCCTCATACTAAAACTGCTTCAGAAGGTGGCCGTTTCGGGTTGCAAAATAATCCTCATTTCTCCTTACTGGCCTCAACAAATATGGTTTCCCTTCCTGCACTCCTATCTTCTCGAACAGCCTTGGACTCTGGACCTAGTTTCAGACCTCCTGATTCATCAATCAGGCGGGCTGCACCAATCCCTGCACACTCTCCAGCTCACAGCGTGGTTGCTCCACTTCCAACCCTAGCCATGCTCCCAGATATTTCCCCATCTGTGCACGAAATCCTTTTGTCATCACACAAGTTTACGACCAGAAAAACTTACGCTAGTAAGTGGAAAGGTTTTTCTTCCTGGGCAGAGGCAAAAAAGCATAGACCCCTTTTCAGCCCCAGTGCACTCCATTTTGGAATTTCTAGCAGAACTCTTCCATGCTGGTTCTGCTTCAGCTACAATTAGAGTCCAGTTAGCGGCAATTTCAAATTTTCATATTGGCCTGTCGGAAAACAATATCATGTTCCATAAGTTGTGTAAAGCCTTTCTCAAAGTAACCAGTCTGCTCAGGCCCCCAGTGAGAGATCCTCCACCACTGTGGGATTTAAATTTGATTTTAACTTTGCTAATTTTGCCTCCTTTCAAACCGGCAACTTCTTGTTTGCTGAAGTTCTTATCTTGGAAAACCCTCTTCCTGGTAGCTATTACTTCAACCAGAAGAGTTTCGGAACTACAGGCTCTTTCTGTCCATCCCCCATAGCTCGTGTTCCACAATGACAGGGTTGCTCTTAGGACTAATCCACCCTTCCTTCCTAAGGTCTGTTCAGAGAGTAACTTGAATCAGTCCATAGACCTTCCTGTGTTTTTCCATAACCACTCCAACAGGGCGGAATATAAGCTGCAACAGTTAGATGTTCACAGGCAGCTACACTTTTATTTGCACAGAACCAAGGACATTAGAAAATCAGATTACCTTTTCCTGTCTTATGCAGTAGGTAAACAAGGTCTTCCAGTTTCCAAAGTAACCTTATCTAGGTGGCTGACTTCTATCATTACATTCATATATCAACTGAGGAATAAAGAATTGCCAGTTAAACCAAAAGGTCACTCCACCAGAGCTTTAGCTACTTCGGTGGCCTTTCAGGCTAGGTTGCCCATGGAATCTATTTGTGCTGTGGCTACATGGGCCAACCCACATACTTTCATTTCGTATTACAAGTTGGATTTGGTTTCCAGGAGCAGAGCTGATTTTGGTTCCACTGTTCTGAAGAGTCTTTTCCGATGAGCCACCCAGGATTTTAGGTGCTAGGGATGCTGTTCCAACCAGCAAGAATGAAGTTGAGATAGACAACTTAACATAAAGAAGTTATATACCTACCATAACGTTCCATGTTAGTTGTCTTCTTCTCGCCTTCTTTCTTGCATCCCACCCTCCATCCCCCTATCCTAGTGGACCGAGAAGAGTTCTTCTTGATTTTTTCACTGGCTGAGTCTTCTATGGCTCTTATTTCCTGACTAGTAGTCTCTCCAGTAGGATTTATGCATTCTAGGATAGGATTCCCTTATTTTTATGTCTGCAGTTAGACTTACCAAACGAGATCTGGGTATCTAGCGCCAGGCATCATGGGATATAGGGGGGCCTTGAGCCAGTAAGCAGCTCTCGAGCTTTTGAAGATGGCCAAGCAACCAGCAAGAAAGAAGGCAAGAAGAAGACAACTAACATGGAACGTTATGGTAGGTGCATAACTTCTTTTTCTGGGACATATGTTCACATCCGTTATTGACCAATTAAACAATACCGTTCTTCGTTCGCTCGAATAATCGGGTGACTTTTAGTGAACACTAATTCATGAGTAAGATTGCAATGTTAAACTTGTTATAACTATTTTATATTATTGTTGTGCATATATTGTATTCACACAATCTGAATAATTATGTGATATTTAGCGATCTTTAGCTTTCATGCAAGATCGCAATGTTATATTTATGAATATTATTTCACAGTATTGCACACAATGTATTGCAGTAATCTACTAGTACATGATATATCATGTATCCAGTGTGATCGCTAGTAACATTTAATTTTTTGTCAGCTATCATTAAATAATATGTAATGGTCCGATTCATTTGAATCAATAGGTGACCTTAAGCAACCCACAGGAAAGATCGCAATGCAACATATGTCAAAAGCATTTTATACCACAGCATTGCTTTATTTAATTACAAGTTAATGAAACTGGGCAATTTGATTAGCGCTAACACTGTCTCATTACTGGGACCTCTTTTCAATGTTATATATGTCATACACAATTTCAAAAAGGAAGTACATCTTCACTACTTGTTTTTAAATTGTTTTAAATCATTGTATAATGGCCATAGTTCCTAGCAACAGTGTTTGTATTTTGGCGCCAAAAATACTTTTTAAACTTTGTTCCTTTATTGCTCTGCTTGTCTGAAGAAGTCCCACAACCTGTGGCACGAAAAGTGCTTAACTTTACGTTTGGTAATAAATTTTTTCTTTTTAAAGTTGTTTCTACATTGACTTGCAACTTGTGGACATTTACTGTGCCTTAGAGTGCTTGTTTCAGTTCGACTGAATTGTTTACATAATAGGAGCCGTTGTTTTCAGTTCGATGCAGTTTCACATGTCACTCTGTCAAAATGGTTAAGAGATTTACTTTTATTTATGGCCAAAATAAACTAGACTTATCAACAAAAGTTAGGGCTCATTCTACCAGATCTGTTTCCACTTCAGTAGCCTTTCATTCCAGAGTGTCTATAGATGATATACAGTATGTGCAGCTGCATCTTGGGCTACTCCCCATACCTTTATCACTCATTACAAATTGGATACAGTCTGTAGGGGAAGAACATTTTTTGGCTCTATGGTGCTCAGGAATATCCTTCCCTAGGGACTCCCAAGGTCTAAAGAAGCTAGGGACTCTGTCCCAACAGTCAAGAATGAATGAAGATTGACAACATCAGATAAAGAAGTTATATTCTTACCATAATGTTCCATCTGTGTTGTCGATCTTCATTCATTCTTGACATCCCACCCTCCTACCCCCTTCAAAAGACTCCTGGAGATTTGGCACTAGTCCTGGGGTTCTAGTAGGGTTGTTGCTCAGACAAAGCTTCTATGATTTTCTACTTAATGGGCAAAACTTGATCTGAGATGAAAGGAAGAGAGGCAGTATGGGTAGCTGTAGCTTGAGAGTTTCTGGCTGGAGCGAACTTGATATAATGGCTGAGATGGTTCCAAGGAACATAACCCAACAGTCAAGAATGAATGAAGATCAACAACACAGATGGAAAGTTATGGTAAGAACATAACTTATTTTTTTTGGCATGTGGCTATATCTGTGTGTATCCTTGGAGATCGTGGTCAACCTTTCAGAATCTGAACTGACCCCAAATTAGTCTATTTTTTCCATTGGCTACTAGTTAAACACACTATATCAAATAGCAAGCTGTTCTGTAGAGGATATTGCTCATAGGCAAGTAAGTTCAAAACCATCTATAATCTCTGTGACTCCCCACCACTCCCTGGTAATCAAGGAGACTCAATACTCACCACTAGCACCAGTGGGGGACGAACACTGGAAGGATGACAGGTACGCACACAGTATTTCCAAATGCAGCTGTTTACATCAAGTGCAGTTTCCCTTAAGAGCACACAGAGATCACAGTCAGTCTGGGGCTGGTTTCTCCCTCTTTCTCTAGATCCCCAATAAGACTACCCACTGGTACAGCTATGGAGTTGAAATCTCAGCTGAGTGGCCAAGCCAAGACCTGCAGCACCCACTCTGTCCAACCAGTGCTTCATGTCCCTGGCTAAGTAGCTAACACACACACACACACACACACACACACACACACACACACACACACACACACACACACACACACACACACACACAAATCTGGAATAGGTTTGCACAGTTTTACTAGCTGTGTCCCCTTTTGTCTACACTATAAGGTAGTTACCACCAGTCACATCCTTATCAGCTACTTTAAGGCCCTTAACAAAAGGTGTCCAGTCTTACTGTATAGTGTTACTATCAATAGAAATGGTAGTTTGACCAAGAGCAAGACTATTAGGAGTGGCCCACAGTGTCACCAAATAAATATACAAGTACTCTCATAACTTAAATATGTCTCACAAAGATCAGCCATAATGAAAGGTTTAAATATATTTAATAATAAATATCAAAAGAACAAGAAAACAATATATATACATAAACACTCTCACACACACACACACACACACACACACACACACACACACACACACACACACACACACACACACACACACACTAACATCAGAGTTCAGTATAACAGGAAATATTTAAAGCAGCATTGCAGGACAGTCTCAGATAAATAAAGAAATACATCTAAACCATGCTTCACTATATTCCTGACTGAATCTAAGAGAATTACTGTACCCTAGTACACTTAATTAGAGCAGCAAGACAGCTGTGGTGAGTAGATCTTGATGTTGTCAGGTCAAAGACAAAATACAAAATGCTCAGTCAGAGAGTCCTTAAATTAATATCTTAAATATTACTGCTGGGATAGCTTGCAGAATGGCATTTCTTGTCATCTGACTCTATCCCAGGTAAAACCCCCATTGATGCAGCTGGTAACATTTAGCATCTACCTGTGAAAAAACATAAACAAGGGCTTTTCTTAGATCTAATTCAGATCCTGGAAGTCACAAAACAATAAAAACACTTCTAAGCCCATGCAGTGATCTTCTAATTCTAGACATTTTGTCTGTTACGTCACTGAAACTGAAAGACAACATCCTTTTATAACTTGGCCATAAAGTAATTTAATATCAGTTATTTTTCTGAAGTTAACTTCTTGTCTTCCAGTTTCCATTGCTAAAATATATACATCTAAACAGTTACAATAGCGCAGGTACATTTTTGGTCTATTCCAGTAGGGTACACTGTGGTTACATCTTTAAACATCACTTTGTAAAATACCTCTTCAGCACATATCTGTACAAACCATCTCATATGACATACACTTCTAATAACATTTGTAACACAAGCATATGAATCATGTTGATATTCACAAATGACATATAATTATTTACAAAATTCCAGATAGCTTGGCTGGCAGTATCTCCTTTTGTTACACGTTTATATAAATCATATTAATATTCACAAATGGCATATAATTATTTACAAAATTCCAGCTAGCTGGGCTGGCAGTATCTTCTTTTGTGCCCCCCCCCCCCCCGAAGACTCAAGCTAGTTTTTCAACTAACCCTTGAGAAAAGTTGCTTGAGAGGATTGAGCCTATCTGGGAATATCTTACCACATTCCCTGTCTTGAGACTCCAGCTGCCGTGGAATTGTTGACCTCAGTACAATGCTGCACTGTCCTATCATATGCCTGCAATCATAAGCTCCACCATAGTAATTTGGGATTTTGCTGTCTGGCTCCCTGTAGCCATAAATACCCCTCAGACTCCTCCTGCCTTCTACTGACAGTACTTAGCACTAGGGCCTCCCTATCATGGTAAGGTTTTATGGTGTTAACATGGTAGAATTTGTTCCCCTGCCTCCTGCCTAGCAGCTCCACCATGTAGTTAACAGCACTGACCTTCCTTACCACTTTTAAGGGCCCCTCCCAAGCTGCCTGCAGCTGTTTGTGTCTGACAGGAAAGAGAACCATTACCTGCTGCCCACCGTCATACTCTCTAGCTCGAGCATGCCTGTCATACCAGACCTTTTTCTGCTGTTGTGCTTAGCCCATGCGTTCTCTGATCTTTTTCCTGAGATTTAGGACATATGCCATAACAGACTCCTTGTGGGATTCACACTCACCCTCCCACTCATCTCGAATCATATCTAAAGGTCCTCTCATTCTATGCCCATACAGTAACTCAAAGGGTGAAAAACCTGTGGATTCTGGGGGCACCTCTCTGTAAGCAAACAACAGATGGGGCAATATTTGTCCCACTCCCTCTTATGCCTTTAGCATGGTCTTTAGTGTAGAGTTTAACCTCTCTACCAGACCATTAGTCTGGGGATAGTAGGGTGTGATCTTTAAGTGCTTCACCCCACAGTGCTTCCACAGATAAGCCAGCAGGTCTGACATGAAATTGGTACCTCTGTCAGTCAGTATTTCTTTTGGGAAACCTACCCTGTTGAAAATCTCTAACAAAGCATTTGCCACCTTTTCTGCCTCGATGGAGGATTGAGCCACCACCTCAGTGTAACTGGTAGTCTCAGTGCAGTAATAACATATTTAATTTTAACATACATTTTTGTTAAGTGTTTTACTATTATCATTAGTACTGATGTCAAATGCTTGTAACAGTTCAGTAGTGAGAACTGTATAACTAAAAATAAGTTTCCCTCAGGATAATCTATAATGTACTGATATAATTTAAAATTTGCACATCTGTCTTCATAAAGTTGATCTTGAAATTATTTAATTCTCTTAGTGAACTTGCATTGCTAATGTTCAAATTTAATTAAATGACCTTTATTGTAAATGAAAACAATATTGTATTCAAGCAATGGTCTTATAAATGTTTTATACAATGTTACTATGTTCTGATCACTCCTTAAAGACATAATGTGAAGTTGTTCAATCTCAACGTTTGTTCTTACACGTGGGTATGGAGCTGATCCATCGACTACGAGCCGGCCTCTTTCCAAGGTCAAGCTCAAGATCTCTGAGTAGCTTGAGGAACAGTCCCTTTCCCATGATGCTCTCTGACTAACCCCAGATCTAGTTTGCCACTGCAATGGATCACAAGTTCTCCAGAGAGCTTGGGCCAGTATAATTCTTTTTTCTGTCTTTTGACAATTTGTATTGATATATTTCATGGAGTTAATATTCTAATTGATAGATAATCTGTTCCTGTTATTTTTTTAGGGCTGTGTCCCTCTTGTTGTGTGGATTTTAGTGGTTGCTCTTGGGCCTTGCCCTCTTTTTTGTTTAGGCACTTTTGTGCTTCACTCATAAACAGGGCTCTGTCAACTTGATTTCCCTATCCCTTATACTTAGTCTTTAGATAGTGTGCTTTTTACTATAAATACTTAGATAACTGTATCCCTTATACTTAGTCTTTGGATAGTGTGCTTTTAGCTATAAATATTTAGATAATTGAGTGCTGGTAGAAAGTTCAACAGTTTTTTGAACTCCTTATAGTACCGTTTTTGTTTCGTAGTATCAGGGATCTGATAATTATGTGCTGCTTAATATGGCTGACCAAAAAGATAAACAGAAGTCAGGTTTCAAGAGGTGTGACTGTGGGCAGAAAATGTCTGTTACGGACAATCATGTGTCCTGTGTATATTGTCTAGGACCTGTGCACTTACAGGAGGATTGTTCTATCTGCCACTCTTTTAGTGGCAGAGTATTGCTGGAAAGGAGAAGAAAGATAATGGATAGAGGACTGTTGAAATCTGAATTTCAGGAAGCCTTGGATAAGACTGACCAGACCTTCAAGTCTTCAAAAAGGTCAAAGTCTTCAAGGGTGTCCTCGGAACCCAGGCCCTCAGTTCCGAGCACCTCTGTTAAGGTGCGGTCGCCGGTTCCTAAGTCATCGGAGCCGTGCACCGAACCAATGATGTTAAGTTGTCTATCTCGCCTTCATTCTTGCTGGTTGGGTTCGGAGCCGATCCTCGGCTCCGACTCGGCCATCTTCAAAAGCTCGAGAGCTGCCTACTGGCTCGAGGCCCCCCTATATCCCATGATGCCTGGCGCTAGATACCCAGATCTCATTTGCCGCTTCTGCTGCGAGGTTGCTTTTACTGGCTCAGGTCATATTTTTCTATTTTATTGTTAGCTTTTTAAAAAATTGTCTGTATTATAGTAGTTATAGTTATAGTAGTTATAGTTATAGCAGTTCTAGTTAGTTTTTTGTAATTTAGTGTCCCTTCCTCAGAAATTCGTTTTTGTTAGAGAGTTTTCCCCCTCCCCCTTTGTTTCTTTTATATTGTAGTTTTATTAGAACTTATTTATCAACAGGTTTACTTACCGTTTCTTCTATATAGTGTGTGTGTGCTGTTAGGGTGTGGTAACTTGTGTTGAGTGCGTGTGTTTTTGCTAGTTACCTACTTCCCTTTTATTGCTTTTTCTCTGTGATTGACTTTTCCTTTTTACACGAATGTCCAAAGATACGAAAGTATCTGGATTCAAGAAGTGTGACTCATGCTGTCAGAAGAAGTCACTGACAGATGGTCACTCTTCTTGTGTCTACTGTTTGGGCGCCCTGCACCTGCAGGACTCTTGTTCGGTGTGTCACGCCTTTAGTCCAAGAGTCCTGCAGGAGCGTAGGAATAAGCTAATCCTTAGGGGTTTGCGCAAACCTGAAGGGTCACCGGCTAAGGCCCAGCCAGTGAAACCCTCTAAGCCAACGAAGCCGTTGGCTCCCAGTTCAGAGCCAGCGTCGGGCGTGGCATCTGCTTCAACTTCGGTTCCGGCTGGAACCGAAGTACCTATATCCCAGTCGGCCCCAACTCTGGAGTCAGAACCGTCAGGGAGCCGAAAACGCTCTAGATCTCTATCCCTAGAGTTGATACCCCCGGCTCCAGGGTCGCCTCTACTACAGTTGGAGCGAAGTCATCGATCTCACTCTTCTCGATCTTCTAGACTATCTGACCACAATTTGGAGAGAGTGGTGAGCAGGGTTCTAATATTGCAAGCCCTAGCAAAAATGTTATCCAGCCCCCTCATCAGGGTTCGGCTCTGCCTGTCTCTGCAGTAGTTCCTCCTTTGACTCATTCTTTGAGTTCGGAGCCAGAGCTCGCTGGGGCTCAGATCGCGGAACCGTTGGCACTGATGTCTACCCTTTCGGTTCTGTTGTCGGCTCCGATCGCCTCCATAGTGCTGTCCTTGGAGGGATCTGGGTGCCGGGACACCCTCGTCGGCTCCGAGGGGGTGAGTGGCATCTGACCCTTGTCTGACCCCATTCTCCCTCTCGGAGCTTCGGCGCAGGTGAGTTCGGCTCCTACATCGGCTTCGGAGCCATCCCTCTCAGTGTCGGGAAGGATTCCAGTCTCTTCAGAGCTGGAGCCTTCTCCACTATCAGGAAGGGGCGCCTTCGAGGTCATGAGGAGTGTGCTGGCCTCTGAGTCAGCCCCACGATCAGCCTCATCGGCTCCTCCTCCCATGGTTCCTGTGTCTGCCTCTGCCCCTCCTCCAGACCCCAAGTGTGGGGAACAAGCGCTCCAGGGCACCCCATTGGGTGTATCTTCCTCTTCCGAGGCCTCCCCTGATCATTCAGAGGAGCCCCCTTGAAAGAGGAAATGCAAGAAGAAGCATGTTGACTCCCCTGAGTCTGTCGCTTCAGATACCGACTTAGAGGATTTGGAAGGGTCCCTGAGATCCCCCTCTGAGGACGTCTCTTTCTCAGACATCTTTGAGATACTTAGGCAGAGGGGGAACTGGACTACCCTTAACCCTTCCGACAATGAGTCAGCATTCCTGGATGCGTTTGGTTCCCGACCCTTCACCTCCTGGGTGTCTCCGCCTTTCGATCCACTGATGTCTGTGGTGGCTCAAAAGGCATGGTCAGCCCAAGACACAGTGGAACCAACCCCCCCGAAGACCCATAAAATGTATTCCTGCACCACAGAACAAGCAATTTCTAATGAAGGATGTTCCCGTTGATGCCATGGTGGTAGCAGCGGCCACAAAAAAGGAGTTGGCTGAAACTTCTTCATCTGTCCATCCCCCTAATAAGGAATCTAGGATGATGGGCAGATATGGGAAGTGGATGCTTTCCTCAGTGACCTTCTCCATGAGGTCGCTGAACTATTTGTGCCACTTTACCCACCTTCAAAGGGATCTCCTTAAAGAGCTAGGAGATACCCTTCAAGATCCATCAGCTGCGGGGGCCCAGGCTAAGGTTGCCTCCCAGCTGGCAACTCTTAATTCTGTAGTAAACTCCTCCATGCGGCTCATATCTTATGCAGCCGATGGCGTGAGTAGGGCCACAGGCACAGGCGTGGCTTTGAGGAGGCACACTTGGATGTGGTTATGCAACTTTGTGGAACCCTTCAGGGCATCTTTCACCAACACCCCCTTTGCTGGTTCTGCTCTGTTTGGACCACAGGTGAAGGATACCCTTACCAGGTGTGAACAGGAAGGCAAGACTCTCTCTGCTGTGGGAGTCCATTTTTCCACTCCTTCAAGACCGTATACCAAGGGTCAGAAGAGTGGGAAGATGTGGTTCCGGAAACCCCAGGGAGCTGTGCCTGACGCACGTGGAGAGTTCCCCTCCCGGGTCAGAGGAGGGAACAACAATAGATGCTGCCCTGGGGCAGAGGGGGTCCACAAAATCAGGGCCAAAGAGAATCTTTCTCTGACAAGCCCTTCCAGCATCCCTGAAGTGCTGCCTGGCTGTCCACCTTCGGAGGCAGTCGGGGGAAGATTTTGCTGTACCCAAAAGCCTGGCAAAGTATAACACAATTCAAATGGGTACGGTCTATCATATCCAAAGGCTACAAAATCCCCTTTTTTCGCACTCCCCACATTCCCAGCAAATCCCTTCCAGATGTTCCACCCAATCTAAGGGATCAAGCAGTTCAAGAAATTTCAAAACTGCTAAGAAAAAGAGCCATCCAGCCAGTCCCAGCAGACCAGCAAGGATCCGGAATTTACTCAAGGTTCTTTTTGGTACCAAAAAAGACAGGGGACTGGAGACCCATTCTGCATCTCAGCAGACTAAACAGGTCTGTTCAAAGAATGAAGTTCCGGATGGTCACGCTACAGTCCATTTTACCCTTTCTGGGTCAGGACAATTGGATGTACTCCATAGATCTTCAGGACGCGTATTACCATATCAAAATGGACAGATGCTCCAGAAGATTCCTCCGCTTCCAGCTGGGAGCCAGTCATTATCAGTTCAGAGCTCTGTCTTTTGGTCTCACCACAGCCCCCAGAGTGTTTACCAAATGTTTGGCAGTAGTTACCACTCACCTGAGATGACAAGGATTCCAGGTGTTTCCATATTTAGATGACTGGCTCCTTACTGCTACCACCAGACATCACCTGCTGCGAGCCAGAGACTACAGCATCCAAACTTGCTCCAAACTAGGCATCACAATAAATTTCGAAAAGTCTGCATTGTTGCCTTGTTAATCTATCACCTTTATAGGCGCAAACTTAAATACAAAGGACATGCCAGCGAGACTTCCATTAGACAGAGTACTAGGCATTCGCCAACATGTGCAGGTCTTATTAGGATGCAAAAAAATTCAGGCCAGATTCGTCCTAAAAACCTTGGGTCTCATGGCAGCAGCTATCTTACTAGTTCCCCTTGCTCATCTTCATATGATGATTCTTCAGTGGATGCTGTTCACCCAGTGGTCTTTCCAACAACTTCCAATGTCTCACAAGATAATGATCACACAGACATGCAAAAACCAACTTGCTTGGTGGATGGTTTCCCCATCAGTTCCCCAGGGCAGACCATTTGCTCTTCCTCCTCCAGTGGCTACGGTGACCATGGATGCCTCCCTGATCGGGTGGGGGGGCATTTTCAGGGCAGAACAGTCCAAGGCACCTGGCAGCCTCACGAGTACCATTGCATATCAATGTCTTGGAGATGAGGGCCGTGCTTTGGGCGTTGCAAGCTCTTCACAACTGTCTTCCCACTGGGACCATTGCAATTCAAACAGACAATATGTCGGTAGTGTGGTACATCAACAAGCAGGGTGGAACCAGGTCCTACCCCCTATGTCAAGAAGCACTCAGACTCTGGCAGTGGGCGATCTCTTCCCAACAGTTTCTGGTAGCAGCGTACATACCTGGGAAGTCTAACGTTATAGCGGACAGGCTGAGCAGAGCAATTCTCATGCCTCACAAGCGGTCTCTCAATCAGACAGTGGCGGACCAAATCTTCCGTATATGGGGTCAGCCTTGCTGTGACCTTTTTGCCACCCCCTTCAACAGCAAGTGCAACAATTTCTTCTCTCTCCTCCCTCTTCCCAAACACTCCCCCAGAGACGCTCTAGTTCACGATTGGCCTCAGGGACTTCTTTATGCATTCCCTCCGTTTCCCCTGATTCCCTAACTAATTTGGAAAGCTACCGCATTGGGATGCAAGATGATCCTTATTGCTCCTTACTGGCCTCGACAAATTTAGTTCCTGTTCCTGCATCATCACATTCTGGAGCAGCCCTGGACCCTGGACCCAATTCCAGACCTCCTGATCCATCAGTCGGGTGAGCTGCACCAATCCTTTCAATCTCTCCAGCTCACTGCTTGGTTGCTCCACTTCCAACCTTAGCCAGGCTTCCAAACATCTTCCACTCGGTGCGTGAAATCATCTTATCATCGCATAAGTCTACCACTAGAAAGACTTATACTAGTAAGTGGAAATGTTTCTCTTTCTGGGCAGAGGCTAGGAATATAAATCCCTTTTCAGCCCCTGTGCACCATATTTTGGATTTTTTAGCAGAACTTTTTCATGCTGGGTCTTCCGCTGCCACGATTAGAGTTCAGTTAGCTGCAATTTCCAACTTTCATACGGGTCTATCAGATGCTAGTATTATGTCCCATAAGCTTTGTAAAGCTTTTCTCAAAGGGACTACTTTACTCAGGCCCCCAGTGAGAGATCCCCCACCGCCGTGGGATCTAAATTTGATCTTAGCTTCCCTGATACTGCCCCCCTTTGAACCTGCAGCTTCTTGTTCTTTGAAGTTTCTCTCTTGGAAAACCCTTCTTCTGGTTCCAATTACTTCAGCCAGAAGTGTTTCTGAACTTCAGGCTCTTTGCGTTCGCCCTCCTTACCTAGTTTTCCACAATGACAGAGTTTCTCTCAGGACTAATCCTTCCTTCCTTCCAAAGGTTTCTTCTGACAGTAACTTGAATCAGTCTATTGATTTGCCTGTATTTTTTCCAAATTATTCCAACAAGGCAGAATACAAATTGCATCAGTTGGATGTTCATAGACAGTTACGTTTTTACTTGCATAGAACCCAACAAATCAGAAAATCAGACCAGCTGTTCCTGTCCTATGCTGAGGGTAAACAAGGTCTACCTGTATCGAAAGTAACATTATCTAGGTGGTTGACATCTATTATTACATTTATATATTAGCTGAGGAATAAAGAGCTTCCTGCTAAACCAAAAGGTCACACCACCAGAGCTCTAGCTACTTCAGTGGCTTTTCAGGCAAGATTGCCAATGGAAACTATTTGTGCGACAGCTACATGGGCCAATCCTCATACCTTTATTTCACATTATAAGCTGGACGTGGCCTCCAGGAGCAGAGCTGGTTTTGGTTC
Organism: Protopterus annectens; assembly: GCF_019279795.1. NCBI lineage: Eukaryota > Metazoa > Chordata > Ceratodontiformes > Protopteridae > Protopterus > Protopterus annectens. The sequence goes on along the minus strand of NC_056728.1, from coordinate 1,977,935,256 downwards.
TACTGTTCTAAAGAGTCTGTTCTGATGAGCCACCCAGGATTGAGGTGCTAGGGACGCTGTTCCAACCAGCAAGAATGAAGGCGAGATAGACAACTTAACATTAAGAAGTTATGTACCTACCATAATGTTCCATGTTAGTTGTCTTCTCCTCGCCTTCTTTCTTGCGTCCCACCCTCCATCACCCTATCCTAGTAGACAGAGAAGAGTTCCTTATGTTTTTCTCACTGGCTGAGTCTTCTCTGGCTATTCCTTCTGACTAGTAGTTTCTCCAGTAGGATTTATGCATTCTAGGACAGGATTCCTGTATTATTATTTTTATTATTATTATTATTAGTATTATTATTATTATTATGTCTGCAGTTAGACTTACCAAACGATATCTGGGTATCTAGTGCCAGGCATCATAGGATATAGGGGGGCCTCGAGCAAGTAGGCAGCTCTCTAGCTTTTGAAGATGGCCGAGTCAGAGCGGAGGATCGGCTCTGAACCCAACCAGCAAGAAAGAAGGCGAGAAGAAGACAACTAACATGGAACGTTATGGTAGGTACATAACTTCTTATTTCGGAGCCAACCCTCTGAGCTGGAGTCGGTGTCAGAGGTGTTGAAGTCTCCAATTCTTAGATCTGTGGCTTCCACGGTCCCTTTGACCCATTCTTCTAGGACCCTTTCAGACATCGATGTGGATCGTGTGGTGCAGAGGCTTTTAGAGAACACGGCATTGGCCAAATTACTTTCGGTTTCATCCCAACTGGCTTCGATTCCTACTACCGTCCCTTTGCCTGTGACTACTCCTCCTCCAACCTTACCTAGGCTTTCAGTGCTGGAAGCAGAAGATCTGATGGTTGTGGAACCCGCTGAGACGGGTCCTGTTCCAGAGACTTCGGCTCCATCAACCCTGATCTCTTCGGTGCCATTTGAAGAGTCTCAGAGTCGACGCTCTCTCGTCAGTTCTGGGGGGGAGAGTCAAAATGACACACCGGTTCCGACCCTTCCTCTCGGGGCCTCAGTGCAGATGAGCTTGGCTCTGTCCTCTGGTTCAGAACCCTTGGTCTCGGCACCAGGAAAGCCGCCTTCTTCCTCGGAACAGGCAGGGGTCCTTGGGTCGAGACTCCGGAGCGTTCGATGCCATGAGGAGGGTAATGTCTGCCAAGACACTCATTTCCTCAGGTCTTTCCTCTTCCTCCTCTAAAATATTGTGTTCTGCCTCTACATCGCAGGTTCCTACTAAGCATTGAGACCCAGAGCCTCAGATAACCCCTGTGGGTGAACCCTGCTATACTGAGACCTCACCAGATGCTCCCACTGATGAGGTCCCCAGAAAGAGACTTTGCAAGAGGAGGCATTTGGATTCCCCTCAGGAATCCTTGACATCAGACATTGACTTAGAGGAATCAGAAGAGTCCATACGGTCCCCCTCGGAGGATGCCTCCTTTGCAGACATCCTGGAAATACTGAAACAGAGGGAAGACTGGAACTCCATTAACCCTACTGAGGATGAGTCGGTGCTGCTGAAGGCCTTTGGGTCTCAACTTTCCACCTCCTGGGTTACTCCACCCTTCGACAAACTGACAGATCTGGTTGCTCGAAGGGCTTGGGAGTCCCCTGATTCCATGGAACCAGTCCCTCGGAGGCCCAATAAGTTCATCACTTCCCCTCAAGACAAATTGTACCTCACTAAAGGAGTCCCTGTTGATGCCATGGTGGTGGCGGTGGCCACCAAGAAAGAGATGTCAGAGACCTTTTCTACTGTCCATCCTCCTAACAGAGATTCTAGGACTATGGACAGATATGGAAAACACATTTTTAGTTCTGTGACATTTGCCATGAGATCGCTTAACTACTTAACCCATTTTACCCATCTTCAATGAGATCTCCTCCAGGAACTTGGAGATACTCTAAAGGGTAACACAGATGAAGCTATTTCTGAGAAGGTGACGGCTCAGCTTTTTACTCTTAATTCCATTATCAACTCATCCATGCGTCTCATTTCCTATGCAGCCGATGGGTCGAGTCGAGCAGCAAGTTCAGTGATAGCTCTGCAGAGACAGTCCTGGATGCACTTATGCTCCTTTGCGGAAGCCTTCAAGTCTTCCTTTGTCAACACCCCATTTGATGGCACTACTTTGTTTGGGCCCCAAGTCAAGGAGACTCTCACTAGGTGTGAGCAGGAAGGAAAGACTATCTGCCATAGGAGTCCATTTTTCCACCCCTACTAGACCATACCCCAAAGGGAAGAAAGGTGGAAAAATGTGGTTCTGGAAGTCCCAAGGAGCTTTCCAGAACACATGTAGTGAACCCCCCTTCAGGGGCAGAGGAGGGGGCAATAACGGAAGATGCCACTTTGGCGGCAGAAGCGGTCCACAAAACCAGGGTGACAGGGAGCAGTTCTCTGGCAAGCCTTATCAGTGCTCCTGAGAGGAGGCCCGACTGTCCTACTCTGAAGGCAGTCATGGGCTGCTTGGCTTTGTACCCAGATGCCTGGCTAGGAATTACATCAGATTCTTGGGTACAAAGCATAGTTACCAGAGGTTGCATCATCCCCTTTTCAGAGTCCCCGCCAGCCAGAACAAGAATCCCAGATGTTCCACCCAGTCTGCGGGATCAAGCAGCTATAGAAATCCAAAAGCTGCTAGAAGAAAGAGTTATCCAGTCAGTCCCGGCGGATCAGATAGGATCCAGGACTTAACTCCAGATTCTTTTTTAATTCCAAAGAAAACAGGGGACTGGAGGCCTATTTTAGACCTCAGCAAGCTAAACGCTTTTGTAAAGAAGGAAAAGTTCCGGATGGTCATGCTTCAGTCAATACTCCTGTTCCTGGGAACGGGTGATTGGATGTGCTCTTTAGATCTCAAGGATGCATACTGCCACATCAAAATGGCCAGACCTTCCAGACATCATTTGCGTTTCCGGCTGGGGGCCAGTCACTACCAATTTCGAGCACTGCTCTTTGATCTCACCTCAGCCCCCAGGGTCTTTAGCAAATGCATGGCAGTGGTTACGGCTCATCTGAGGCATCTAGGATTCCGGGTTTTTCTGTATCTGGACGACTTGCTCCTGTCCGCCACCACCAGGCATCAACTCATTCTTTTCAGGGATCATACGATCAATCTCTGTTCTCGGTTAGGAATAACCATAAATTTTGAAAAATCTGCCTTATTACCATCGCAGCATATCTCCTATATCGGAGCAGATCTAGACACCACTACCGCATTGGTCAGATTACCTCAAGAAAGAGTTATCTCTCTATGAAATCAGGTATCCCGGTTGGTAAAAAAAAGAGAGTACCTGCCTTTCAGGTTTTAAAACTTTTAGGCACCATGGCAGCTACCCTCATAGCGGTTTCTCTGGGATGGATGCACATGCGGATACTCCAATGGTTGCTTTTCACCCAGTGGTCTTATCAACAGCTCCCAATGTCTTTTAAGATCCTACTAACAGACGCTTGCAAGAAGGACCTTCTCTGGTGGCTGAACAGTCACCAGGTGACAATAGGTCGACCATTTGTACTTCCCCCTCACATAGCCATGGTGATCACGGACACTTCCCTGATAGGGTGGGGGGAGGGCTTTTTCAGGGAAGAACTGCCCAAGGTACCTGGTCAGAGATGAAATCTCATTTGCACATCAATGTCCTGGAGTTGAGAGCAGTGCTTTTAGCGTTGCAGCACTTCCATGACTCTCTGCCTCGGGACACGATTGTGATCCAGACGGACAGCATGTCAGTGGTCTGGTACATCAACAAACAAGGGGAAACCAAGTCTTACCCCTTATGCCGAGAAGTCTTGAGAATTTGGCAGTGGGCTGTATCCACCAGGTGCTTTCTGATAGCAATGCACATTCCGGGGAAATCCAGTGTGATAGCGGACAAACTGAGCAGAGGAATTCTGTTGCCCCATGAGTGGTTCCTCAAAGAAGAAGTGGCAGAAATGATTTTCTGCAGATGGGGCCAGCCTTGCTGTGACCTTTTTGCATCCCCGCTGAATGCCAAATGCAGAAGCTACTTTGCCCTGAATCCTCCTCCAGGGGACAGCCCAAGGGATTCACTTGTACACAATTGGCCCTCGGGTCTCCTTTATGCCTTTCCTCCAAGCCCGCTGATCCCCAGATTTTTACAGAAAGCAAAAAGCTCAGGAAGGACTGTTATTCTTATAGCTCCCTTTTGGGTTTGGCAGATATGGTTCCCCTTCCTTTATCAATATCAACTGGAATAACCTTGGTTTCTGGACCCAGTGCCAGACCTTCTGACTCACTCATCAGAAGTTCTTCACCCCTCTCTTCAGTCCCTCAAACTGACAGCTTGGCTGCTGCACTTCCCAACCTAGCCATGTCATATAATTTGTCTTCTGCGGTGCAACATATTCTGGTCTCCTCTCATAAAGTCTCCACCAGAAAACTGTATAACAGCAAATGGAAACATTTTGTTTATTGGGCCTCTCAACATGATATCAATCCCTGTGTCGCTCCTATTGATAGTGTTCTGGAGTTTCTGACTATGCTTTTTCATGAAGGTGCAGCAGCAGCCACTGTAAGAGTTCAGTTGGCTGCAATATCCAATTTTCACCTGGGATTTGAAGGGTCTAATTTTATCTCTCACAGACTATGTAAAGCCTTTCTGAAAGGGACTCATCACCTTAGGTGACCTGTCAGACAACCAGTTGCCCCCTGGAATTTAAATTTAATACTATCTCAGCTTATGCTTCCCCCTTTTGAACCCGCATCTTCTTGTCCCTTGAAGTTCATTTCTTGGAAAACAATATTCTTGGTGGCTATTACCTCAGCTCATAGAATTTAGGAACTACAAGCTCTTTCTATCAGGCCTCCATATTTGTTTTTTCATCCCGACAGAGTGTCTCTCAGGACAAATCCCACCTTTCTTCCTAAGGTCTGCTCCGAGGTCAATTTGAATCACTCTATTGAGCTGCCCACCTTTTTCAGACACCATTCGAATAAATTACAATATATGTTACATAAACTTGATGTTCACAGACAACTGAGGTTTTATTTGGACAGAACAAAGGAGTTTAGGAAATTGGAGCAACTCTTTGTTTCTCATGCGGACAATAAAAAGGAGCTGCTTGTGGCTAAAGTTACATTGTCTAAGTGGTTATCTGATTGCATAAAATACATATATTTATCAACCAACCAACCAAACTTTAGAGCATAGTGTGAAAGCACATTCCACCAGGGCTGTGTCTACATCTCTGGTTCATGCAGCCCTTTTGCCTTTGGATACTATTTGTGCAGCTGCTACTTGGTCCAAACCTCATATGTTTATCACTCATTACAAAGTGGACAGGGCCTCCAAGGACAGGGCTTCCTTTGGTTCCACTGTTCTCAGGAATGTACTCCCGTGAGCCACCCAGGATTAGGGTGCTTGAGACACTACCCACGTGTAAGAACAAACGGCGAGATTGAACAACTTCACATAAAGAAGTTATGTTCTTACCATAATGTTCCATGTGAGTTGTTCATCTCGCCTTTGTTCTTACACTCCCTCCCACCTTCCTCCTCCAGGTTCTTGAAGAACGGGTGTGACTGGTGGTCTGGTTGGTCTAACTAGTTTCCTTTACTCCAGCCAGAGTATTTCTTGGCAAATTGTAAATATATATATATATATATATATATATATATATATATATATATATATATATACATGTGTATATGTTTGGCATATTAGTATGTTTAGTGATACGTTTTCTTGCTGGGTTCAGCAAACTAGATCTGAGGTTAGTCAGAGAGCATCATGGGATATGGACTGTGCCTCGAGCTACTCAGAGATCTTGAGCTTGGAAAGCAGCCGGCTCAGAGCCGATGGATCGGCTCCGTACCCACGTGTAAGAACAAAGGCGAGATGAACAACTCACATGGAACATTATGGTAAGAACATAACTTCTTTCTTTTTTAACAATAAGCCTAATTCTTTCATGGCTTTAATTTCATTAACAAACGGTAACATTAGGTTTGATGAAATTAACATTCCCAAATCTCTGTAGTTAGCAACCTCAGTTAAATGTATATTTATGTAACATAATAGGTTTGTTTTTGATGTCCTTACTGAAGTACATAATATTATATCTGATGTTGTCCTTTTCATTACTTCCTCATCTGATGGGTTCAGATATGAGACTCTGAGCCGACATGACTGCTTCTACCAGATCTTCAGATCCAACACTCTTGAGCTGCTCCCTTTACCCACAATGACATGCTAACCTAACCTACTTCACATCTTGTCTGCCTCCATTCAGCTTCAGATGTGGATCCTGCCGCTCTCAATTTTTGTAGTAGTATTTAGCATTTTTTCATGAGTTACAGTTAAGAAACTCTTTATTATATCTATCCTTATTCTCCTACCTCCCTTAAAAATTCTTTCTGACCTTTTTGGCAGTTTCCAATACTATTTCATCTACCGATTTCTCAGTAGCTCTCTAAATTATCGTAATTGGTGCTCTTCCTCTCTTCTTAAACTTACTCTTTAGAGTGCACACTTACTACCATTGTTGGTAGTTCTGTCTTACATTCTTTCCTCCTTCCTTACCTAAAAAAAATGTTTCTTCCCTTAGTTTTCTTCTATAATAGTAATAGCTGATAAGCCAAATGGTTTTAAAAAGCGCATTAATTGTGAACATTAACTCTCCAACTTGGATGCCCACAGGAAATGCATTCATTGTTTAGGACTTGCACACTTGGATGCTGAATGTTCTATTTGCACTAGATTCAACTCCAGACCTCTTGCCAACTGCAAGAATAAGTTAATGCTGAGGGGCCTCCTTCCTTCTTCCTCTTCTACTTCAGTAGCTGGGGCTCAAATTCCAACCAAAAACATCAGAGAAAAGGAAGCTAAACTCAGTGACTGAAGAAAAGGAGTCATGCAGGAGCTCCCCTGACTGTTCTTCCTCATCAGCTCCTTCATCAGAGCTGGTTCTAAATCTTCATCTCCTCGGATCCAAACTTCTTCGTTCCTACTAGATCAGGTTGATGGATCTCCCCATAGGTATTCCAGACCTCCATCCTCCACATCATCTCTTAGGTCTTCCAGAAGGTTATCCAAAACTGATGTGAATAGGGTGATGAAGAAATTTCTCAGACTGCAGATCCAGATGGAGATACTCCCGGCTCCAACCCCTTCTGGATCCATGAGCTGACCTTTCTCCCCTGGCCCCCTGGTATTTCCTTCTCTGATCTGACCCTTTGTTTCAGAGTCCTTGGATCCAAGACCCCTGGGGGTGTCCTCATCTTTTCTGAAGGTGGTCTGTTCTTTGATTCCGGTGACTTCTCTGACTCACCTGGCTCCAAGCCTTTCAGAGCCTGAGAACTCTTGGAGCCAAAGCTTTGGTGCCGGGTACAGGGAGGGTTGGGATCGACTCTGAAGCTTTTGATGCCATCTCTTTCCCTCAGGGCTTCTGCACTGGACAACTCGGGTCCAACTCTTTCCTCGAGCAGAGTGCTGGTAGGGTTGCAGGAACTGATGCTGTGGGAACTACTGGCTTATTTGACATCAATTTCTGTTTCTCCTATTCTTTCTGCCTTTGAGGTTGTGGAGGGGGCCCACTGTTTGTCTAGAGAAGGAACGTCCTTGCCCACACCGGATCAGACAACTTTGCCTCCTCTGGTTCTCTGCTCTGAGCCTCATCCATCTCTTCCACTGGGGCAGCCAGCCTGGTCTAGTCTCCACTTGGTCCCTCAGAACATCTTGACCTCTTCTGATACTTCCCCAGAGCACACAACTGAGGAAGTCATTTAGAAGAGAATGTGTAAATGGAGACACCTAGATTCCCCTCAGGAATTTCTCATGGAGGACACTGATTTTGATGAATCTGAAGGGTCCCCCAGATCTCCACATGAAGACATCTTCTTTGGAGACATCCTGCAGCTCCTGAAACAAAAAAGATGGTTGATCCTCCAATACCCCATCCCTGGAGGAATCAGTGTTCCTGGAAGCTTTCTCTTCTGGTCCATCTACTTTTTGGGTGATTCCCACAGCTGAAAGACCTGACAAAATTCTAGATCCCCCACCAAGGACTGGTCATACTGGAGCAAAGGAGTCCTGGATGATGCCATGGTTCTGGCAGCAGCCACTAAGAAAGAACTTGTAGAACAGAGCCACGCCTGTGCCTGTGGCCCTACTCACGCCATCGGCTGCATAAGAGATGAGCCGCATGGAGGAGTTTACTACAGAATTAAGAGTTGCCAGCTGGGAGGCAACCTTAGCCTGGGCCCCCGCAGCTGATGGATCTGTCAGTCCCCCTAACAGGGAGTCCAGGGCCTTGGAGAGATTTGGTAAGTGTGTGCATGCTTTAGTAACCTTTGCTCTCGTGTTGTTGAATTATCTGACACATTCTACCAGGTTACAAAGAGATTTGCCCAAAGAGCTTTCCAAATCTCTTTCTGGGTCCATGTCTGCGAAGGATCAAAATTGAATCTCCTTGCATATGGTCACCCTCCAGTCTATTCCTAATGCATCTATGAGGCTTATCTCCCATGCAGCTGAAGGTACTTTATGGGTGTTGGGTTCAGACATTGCCATTAGAAGACATGCCTGGATATGACTATGTGATTTTGCAGAGCCCTTTAAGTCTTCATTCAGCCATGCGTCTTTTTGATGGATCTTCCTTGTTTGGCCCCAATGTAAAGAACACACTCCTGATGTGAGCAAGAGGGAAAGATCCTGTCTGATGTGGGAAAATGTTTTTCTACTCCTCAAAATCCTTTCTCAAGGAATCAACAGGGAGGTAGACAAATGTGGTTTCACAAATCTTTGGGTCCTTTTCAAGACTCATGTGTAGATAGTTCCCCTAGAGCAGATGGGGGAACTCAATGAAAGACACCATCCTCGCAGCAGAGATGTGCCACAGAACCAGGGCTTCTGGGATTCCTTTCAGATAAGCCCTACCAGTGCTTCTGAAGGGAGGCCCGACTGTTTCCCTCTGGAGGAAGTCAGGGGATGCTTGTCTCTGCATCAGAGAGTCTGTTTATTTAAAACAAAAGATCTGATGTTGTCATTTTCATTCATTCCTCAATGACTGGGTTTGGATCCAACCCCCAGATCCAACTTGGATGCTTTTTATAGCTTGTGGAACACTGAAAGCTCTTGAGCTCCTCTCCTACTCGTAATGCATTAGTCCCCTACCATACCCCAGATATCATTTACTGTCTTCCCGTATGAACGTAGTTGCAGTTAGCTCTCAAGCTTTGTTGTAGTTGGGAGTAACAAAGGCAGATTTTATATATTTTTTCTTTTATCTTCATTCTATAATAGCCCTATCTTACTTTCTACACATTTTAGTGTAAGTTTTCAGTACTATTGTTGGTATTCTATTGTCTTTCTTTCTTGTCATACCTTAGAGGTAGTCTCTATTACCACTGTTGGTAATTTTCTCCTTTAAAGTTTTCTTATTAAAAAAAATTTCCCTTTCTCTTAGTGTGTAGTTTTTTGGATATACATTATTGGAAGGGCTGAAAAACTATCAGGTTTTAAAAAATGCAAGGCCTATGTCCACAAGATACTGTTATCAGATGCACATAATTCCTGCTTCTACTGTCTATCCCTGGCTCATTTGAATGTGTCCTGTGATATATGTAAGACCTTTAATCAACAGGCCTTGGTGGATCAGAAAAATGTACTTATTTAAAAAGGTTTACTTCCTTCCAGTTCTTCTCAGACAGTACCTGAGGTTCAACACCCCAAGAAATTCTGTTGTTTTACACGTCTCTCCAACAATGAAGGTGATTTTTTTTAAACTAAAGAATCTGGTACTATTGAATTATTACTCTGATTTACTAATTGGGTCTGCTGTGTCTGTACATATTACTTGATTTAGAACTCACTGCATTTTGAATGTAATTTGTCTTTGCAAACTTTGTATTATTCTATTTTACATGTCATTGTTGTGTTTAGAGCTTTTCTCCCCAGGCCTCCACTGAAAATGGACCTGTGTCCAGTGGACTATCCTGGTTAACAAATGTAAAATAAAATAAAATAAATAAATAAAGAGGCAGAGAATTGTCCTTCAGACTCTTCTGGAATTTCTGCTGAGCTCAGCTACTTGTGCAGAAACACCTCAAAAATTACCTAAACTATCAAATCTGAAGATGAAACACTCAGATCCTGCAGCTTCTGATGCCAAATCCACATTGGCAGATCTGACCCACTTGGATCCGAACAAGTTTCTTTGGACCTGATATGATTCATCTCTGGATCCTGTCCCCTCCCATCTCCTATCCCATTCCTGGAGATCTCCCACCCCCATTCCTGGATAGATGCCACCACTCCAGGACCTCATCCATTGCATCATTTTCTTGATCCTCCAAAAGTTTGACCAAAGTAGATGTGGATAGGATAATGAGGAAATTTCTCTTGACACAAATACAAATGGGTGTTCTCCCAACTCCAACTCCAACCCCCATCAGTTCATGAGACTTTCATAAGTACTACTCCACCAATTTTGTCTCCTTCTCCAATCAGACCTTCAGTTTTGGAGCAGTTGAAACCTAAAATCCCAGATCCATCCATATTGGATCCGAAGTAAGTCATATCTTCTACTTAGGTACTGTCTCTGAGTGGACTGGCTTTGGGGCATCAGAGCCAGATGACTCTGAGCTGTAGCATTGGCTCCAGATTCGGGGTGTTGAGAGTTAACTCCAAGACTCCCTTCAGAGCCTAGGCTGTCAACAGCTTGGCTCTGATGCCCACTTCTAGCTGTTTGCCTTCATGTTGGAAGCAGTCAACAGCTTGGAAGAACATCTTCTTGAAGCCATTGGCTTCTTCCTGCCCAGGGCATTCTGCCTTCGAGGTAGTGGAGAAAGTTTTCTCTGCTCCTAGAAAAAAGATGCATCTACCCTGCTCAGCTTCCACTTCTCAGACCCACTTGTCTTTACATCAAGGACCTCTACATCTTACTGTTCAAGGACAGGCGGCTCAAAGTCTCCAGGATATCGCTCAAGGTATATTGATTTCTTCAGATACTTCTCTGAAACACCCTACCAAAGATGTTCCTAGGAAGAAAAAGTGTAAAAGGAGGCATTTAAACTCCCTTCAATCTGTGACAGAAAATACAGAATGTTAAGTTGTCAATCTCGCCTTCATTCTTGCTGGATGGGTTCGGAGCCGATCCTTGGTTCCGACTCGGCCACTCTAAAAGCTCGAGAGCTAGTTCCACCGGCTCGAGGCTCCCCTATATCCCACAATGCTAGGCGGTAACTCCTCAGATCTCGTTTGCCACTACAGCGATCGAGGTGTGTTCCTACCAGCTCAGGTTAGTTTTTGGGTAAAGAACTAGTTTCTTAGCCTTTTTTCCCTGTTAAAGTTAGTTTTATATATATATATAGTTAGTTTGATAATAGTCTATCCCATTCTCGTTAACTTTCCACCCCCTTTTTTCCACAAATAACTAGAATTTTTCCCTCGGGCCCTAGGCCCAGTCCCTCCCTCCTAGTGAGTGACTATGTTTTTTGTAGGGATTTTATTTCTAGTTACTATAATTTATTTTAAATTAATTTTAAATTACTCCTAAGTGTAATCGGTGTGTGTATGTGCTTGTGTGATTACACTTTCCCTTAGTTATGTCTAAGGAATCAAAGGTCTCAGGCTTTAAGAAGTGTGACTCGTGCTGTCAGAAGATGTCTCTGACAGACGGTCACACTTCTTGTGTGTACTGCCTGGGACCTTTGCACCTGCAGGACTCATGTGCTGTTTGCCATGGCTTTAGCCCTAGAGTCCTGCAGGAGCGAAAAAATAAACTTATTTTAAGGGGCTTACTTAAGCCTGAGGGTCCCTCGACTCAGTCATCGGGGAAACCCTTTAAGTCTTCCAGACCTTTGGCTCCAGCATCTGAGCCGTCTTCTGGAGGCCCTAAAGCTATTCGAACATCGGCTCCGGCCGGAGCCGATGAATCTCGAATACAAGCCCCTACGGGAGCCGAGGAAGACATTACTGTCGGCTCCGATTATATTATCAGAACCGACATCTAGAAAAAGGTCCCGATCTCCATCTATTGGCTCCATTCATTCGGCTCCAGCATCACCCTTGCTGTCTGAACGGAGCCATAGATCCCACTCTTCTAGGTCTTCTAGGTTATCGGACCATGACCTTCAGAGAGTAGTGAGTCGACTTCTTAAGTCCGAGGCATTAGCCCAGATGCTTCAAAGTCCGACTCAACAGTCGAGACCTACTCCTATCACTCAAATTCCTCCTCTGACTCTTTTGAGTTCAGAGCCGGGGCGGCTCGGACCCGAGACTGTGGTAGCGTCGGAACCGATACCTTTGTCTTCGGTTCCCTCATCGGCTCCGATGTCTTCCTTGGAAGAATCTCGGCACCGGACTTCCCTCGTCGGCTCCGAGGGGGCGAGTGCCATCAGACCCTTGTCCGACCCCGCTCTCCCTCTCGGTGCTTCGGTGCTGGTGAGTTCAGCTCCGACATCAGCCTCGGAGCCATCACTGTCGGTGCCGGGGGAGGTTTCCAGTTTTTCGGAACGGAGACCTCCGGCTCTGCCTGACAGGGGTGCCTTCGAGGTCATAAGGAGCATGTTGGAACCAGGTTCAACTCCAAAGGTGGTTCTTTCTGCCCCTCCCCCTATGGTGCCTCCGGTGATTTCTACTCACTCTCTCATCCCCGACCGTAGAGAGCCAGCTCTTCAAGTTTCCCCTGTGGGGATCTCCTCCTCTTCCGAGGCCTCTCCTGACCCTGTAGGAGAGCCCCCTAGGAAGAGGCAGTGCAAGAGGAAGCACATTGACTCCCCTGAGTCTGTCACCTCTGACACTGATTTAGAGGATTCTGAAGGTTCCCCTCGTTCCCCCTCTGAAGATGTCTCCTTTGTAGACATCCTTGAAATCTTAAAACAGAGGGGAATTGGCCATCCCTCAACCCTTCAGAGGATGAATCAGTGTATCTTGAGGCATTTGGCTCTCACCCTTCCACCTCCTGGGTGTCCCCTCCTTTTGACCCCCTTATGCAAGTGGTGGCAAAGAAGGCTTGGGCGGCTCCTGACTCAGTGGAACCCACCCCAGGAGACCATCAAAGTTCATCACAGCCCCCAAGGATAAAGAATTTCTGACCAAAGGCGTCTCTGTTGATGCTATGGTGGTGGCTGCAGCTACCAAGAAGGAGTTAGCTGATCCTTCGGTGCCTGTTCATCCTCCTAACAAGGAGTCTAGGTCGATGGACAGGTACGGGAAGCGGATGTTCTCGTCAGCGACCTTTACTATGAGATCGCTGAATTACCTGTGTCATTTTACTGCCTTCAGAGGGATTTACTCAAAGAAGCGAGTGAAATGTTGAAGGACCCAACAGCTGCGGGTTTTCAGGATAGAATGAACTCTCAGCTGGCTACCCTTAATTCTATAACCAACTCTTCCATGCGCCTCCTTTCATATGCGGCGGATGGAGCAAGTAGAGCGGCAGGTACAGGTGTAGCCTCATGAGGCACTCCTGGATGCGGCTTTGTAACTTTGGACCCTTTTAAGGTGTCCTTCACTAATTCCCCTTTGATGGATCATCCCTTTTGGTCCTCAAGTGAAGGAAACCCTGACTAGGTGCGAGACAGATGGCAAGACTCTTTCTGCCGTCGAGTCCGTTTTCTACTCCTTCTAGACCTTACCCCAAAGGTCAGAAGGGGAAAGATGTGGTTCTGCAAACAATCTCAAGGAGACTTGCCTGACGACAGAGTCGTTTCCCTCTAGAGGCAGAGGGGGGAACAACAATGGTAGACGCCGTCCCAGGGGCAGAGGGGGCCCGCAGAATCAGGGCAGTTGAGAATCCTTTTCCGACAAGCCTTTTCAGCATCCCTGAGGTGTTGCCCGACTGCCCACCTTCGGAGGCAGTCGGGGGAAGGTTGTCACTGTACCCAAAAGCCTGGCTATCCCTAACTCAAGACAAGTGGGTACAGTCTATCATTTCCAAAGGCTACAGAATCCCTTTCCTTTTCATTCCAAAGCAGTCCAAAAAATCCCTTCCAGACGTTCCACCCAGTCAAAGGGAGCAAGTAGCATTAGAAATTTCAAAGCTGCTCGCAAAAAGAGCTATTCAACCAGTTCCAGCAGACCAATCAGGATCCGGAATCTACTCCAAATTCTTTTTGGTTCCAAAGAAAACAGGGGACTGGAGACCCATTTTGGATCTCAGCAACTTGAACAAGTTTGTCAAGAAAACAAAGATGTATTCTGTTTAAATTTCAGAAATTTTCTTTCTAATCTTACTTAAAGTATAAGAGTTAGGGTGTGTGGAGTGATTAGAATTCTCTCGTATAGAAGAATAAGTTTAGTAGTTACTTTTTTCGGTATAGAGTTTTTACCTACTTACTCTACTTCTGACATTTTTGACTAAAAACTGTTTTAGTCTTGTTTTAGCTATTATCAAACGGACTTTTTATATTTGATTTGACACTGTTACTTTACTTTACTGACTGGACTGGATCTCTTTCATTTGTCAGTATGTCTGAGAAGATGCATCCAAGTCTTCAAGGGGTCGGGCCGAGCCAAAGTCATGACCTGTTCAGTCTTGGGCCGGACTGACCTGATGATGGGATTGTGGAGCCCCCGGTGCCAGAACCGCTTTTTTTCGTCCGGTTCCCGGCTCCCTCTCCATCATCCGATCCGCACCGGAGTCCGGGCCAAGATTCGTCCTTGGTTCCGGGACGAGTCGGATTGATAAGCCTTCGATTTCCGCTTCTCCCGGGGCGCCTCGATCGATTCTCATTCAGTTCCGCCTCGTCGTGGTGCCTCCTGTTTCATATCCTATGCAGCGAAGGATCGAGTAGGGCAAGGGCTTTCTGTGATTGCTTTGGCAAGGCTGGATGCGCGCTTATGTTCATTATGTTCAGTTTTCAGCCCTTCTTTTTTTAACGCCTCCCCCCCATTTAGCCACACTTTTGGGTGAACAGGAGGAAAGACTCTGTCTGCTGTCAGAGTCCGTTTTTCCATGGTGACAGGGATAACCTCCCTGGCAAACCTTTCAGCACTCCTGAGAGGAGGCCCGTCTGTCCTGCTCTGGGTCGGGGGTCGCAACCTTTCCTCAGACAATTGGGTAAAAAGCTGTTTACCAGAGTACAAAAATCCCATTTCTGTCCATCTGCGAGAGCCAGCAGCTACAGAAATTTCAAAGCTGCTAAAAAAGTCATCCAACCAGTCCCAGCGACGACTGGATGTGCTCAATAGATCTGAAGGACACATACTACCACATCAAGATGGCCAAAGAATAGTAGCACTTCAATTCCACATTTCCCTTCTTGTGTCACCCAGAAAGTCCTAAGCAAATAGTGTTCTGAAAGTTTTTGTCCTCATGGTAGCTTCCCTCATTACAATACCATTGGGAAGACTGCACAAGAAAGTGTTACAAAGGCTTCTACTTGCACCATGGTCATACCAACAACTTCCACTGACTCACGAAAAATATTGATACGAAAACATGCAAATCACACCTAAAATGAACGCCAAATGCAGGAGCTACAAGTTTCTACAGAAAGCAAACAACCTTCAGAGGACTATAAAAAGTTTCCACTACAAAAGACTTACACCAGTAAGTGGAAACGCTTTTTGTTCTGTCACATCAGTTGGACCTTATTTACAGCCGCTGAATAAGGTTTTAGAATTTTGACTGAATTATTTCAGGAAGGAGCTTCCGCCACCTTAAAGAGTACAGTTAGCTGCCATTTCTAACTATCATGTAGAAGAAAGTGGTGCACCTATTATGGCTCACAGACTTTGTAAAGCCTTTTAAAGGGTTCCTTTCATATCAGACCACCAGTCAGATGTCCGACATCACCGTGGAATTTAAATTTATTACTCTAAATTGATGTTACCACCCTTTGAACCAGCTTCTGAAATTTTTGTCATGGAAAACATTATTTCTAGTGGCTATTACATCTGCTAGACGGGTGTCTGAGCTGCAGGCCCTTCGGTCAAACATCCTTATTTAATTTTTCATTCTGACAGAGTATCCCTACGCACTAATCCATCCTTTCTTCCCAAGGTTTGTTCTACTAGTAATATTAATCAGTCCATTATGTTGCACAAACTAGACAACTCAGATTTTATTTGGATAGAACAAAGATCACAGGAAATCTGATCAACTATTTGTAGCTTTTGCTGACAGCAGAAAGGGTCTTGCAGTCTGGCTAACTGACTGTATCATTCATGTTTATGAAGCTACTGATCAAACATTATCAGCAAAACCCAGAGGACATTCTACCAGATCAATTTCTACATCTTTGGCTTTAGACACTATTTCAGCGGCTGCTACTTGGGCTAAACCACATACATTTATATCTCATTACAAAGTGGACAAGGTTTCTAGGATAGGGCAACCTTTGGTTCCACTGTGCTCAGTTCCTCAGGATCATGGAGCTAGGATTGAACACTCTCACATAAGTTATGTCCTTACCATAACGCTCCATGTGGAGTGTTCATTAAACTCCCACCCTTCCCACCCTTAGGAAGAACGCTCGATTTGGTGCCTGGTCTGGAGTATTCTCCTTCTGCTGTTGCAGTATTAGTGTTACTATCATACCCTTGGTATGTTTGTATATATGTACTTATGTATATAGTTTGGCATGTGTGCGTGCTTTATGTCTGGTTTGCTTGCAAACTAGATCTGAGGTAAAGGCAGAGGGGGATTGTGGGTATTAGATGTCCTCGAGCTTCATGCAGAGCTTGGGATCGATGAACACTCCACATGGAACGTTATGGTAAGGACATAACTTCTTTTTCCGGATGGTCACGCTGCAGTCCATTCTTCCCCTTTTGGGGCAGGACAACTGGATGTGCTCGATAGATCTCCAGGATGCGTACTATCACATCAAGATGAGTCGACGCTCCAGGAGATTTCTCCGCTTCAGGCAGGGAACCAGTCATTTTCAATTCAGAGCCCTGCCCTTTGGTCTCACTACAGCCCCCCGAGTGTTTACCAAATGCATGGCAGTGGTTGCCTCTCACCTGAGACGACAAGGATTCCAGGTGTTTCCTTATTTAGACGACTGGCTCCTTACAGCCCCCACCAAGCATCTTTTACTTCTCGCCAGAGACTACACTTTTCACACATGTCAGGCACTAGGCATATCAATAAACTACGAAAAGTCTGTCTTGTCGCCTTGTCGTGTTATTACCTTCATAGGCGCAAATCTAGACACAGTCAAGATGTCAGCCAGACTCACAGAGCAGAGGATAGCAGACATACACAAACAGGTCTTTCTTGTCTTGCACAGCAACAAAGTCAAAGCCAGACTGATCCTGAAAGTCTTAGGGATTATAGCGGCGGCCATCCCTCTCCTACCATTAGCTCGCTTCCATATGAGAATTTTACAATGGATGCTCTTCACACAACGGTCTTACCAAAGTCTCCCAATGTCCCATCCTGTTCGGATAACTCAGTCGTGCAAGAATCATCTCTATTGGTGGATCACATCTCCTCAGCTCCTCCTAGGGAGACCTTTCGTCCCTCCCCCTCCGGTTGCTACAGTGACAACGGACACCTCCCTGATCGGGTGGGGGGGGGGCATTTCCAGGGCAGGACAGTCCAGGGCATGTGGCAACCGTTCGAGTGCCACTTGCACATAAACGTCCTAGAGATGAGAGCAGTGCTTCTAGCGTTGCAAGCCCTACAAGACTCTCTTCCCAAGGGAACTATAGCAATTCAAACAGACAACATGTCTGTAGTGTGGTACATCTACAAACAAGGCGGAACCAGATCTTACCCCCTATGTCGAGAGGCACTCAGACTGTGGCAATGGGCGATTTCTTCTCAGCGATTTCTGTTAGCAAAGCACATCCCCGGGAAGTCCAGTGTGATTGCAGACAAATTGAGCAGAGCTATTCTCATGCCTCACGAGTGGTCTCTGAACAATTCAGTGTTGGAGAAAGTTTTTCGAAAGTGGGGCAGGCCTTGCTGCGACCTTTTTGCTACTTCCCAAAACAGCAAGTGCGATGATTTTTTCACCCTCTTTCCCCAACCAGGCCAACCCAGCAGAGACGCTCTAGTGCACGTTTGGCCCCGGGGACTTCTGTATGCCTTTCCTCCCTTCCCACTGATATCCCAGCTGATACAGAAAGCCATCGCTCAGGAAGCTTCCATGATCCTCATTGCCCCTTACTGGCCTCGATAGGTTTGGTTCCCTTTTCCCCACCGTTATCTGTTGGAACAACCTTGGCATCTGGACCCAGTTCCAGACCTCTTGACCCATCAGTCGAGTCAGTTGCACCACTCCCTCCCCTCTCTGAACCTCACAGCGTGGTTCCTCCAATTCCGACTTTAGCCAGGCTTCCTTTGATATCTCACTCAGTTAGAGATATCTTGATAGCTTCTCATAAATCTTCCACTCGGAAGATTTATCTTTGCAAGTGGAAACGTTTTTCCTATTGGGCACAGTCAAAGGATATAGATCCTTTCACTGCTTCTATTCAAACAGTTCTAGACTTTCTAGCCGAACTTTTCCACTTAGGTTCGTCCCCATCTACCAGTAGAGTTCAATTGGCAGCAATATCGAACTTTCATGTTGGAGTCTCAGAGTCCTCCATTATGTCTCACAAACTCTGCAAGGTTTTTTTAAAGGGAGTTTTTCTCCTCAAACCACCCATCAGAGATCCTCCTCCTCAATGGGATCTCAACTTGGTTCTGACATTCTTAATTCTTCCCCCCTTTGAACCTGCGGCTTCATGTTCTATGAAGTTACTTTCTTGGAAGACACTCTTTTTAGTAGCTATCACCTCAGCTAGAAGAGTCTCCGAACTCCATGCTCTGTGTAGTCGACCCCCTTATCTGGTATTTCATAAAGACAGGGTGTCCTTGCATACTAATCCATCTTTTTTGCCCAAAGTAGCTTCATTGGCAAATTTGAATCAAACCATTGAGCTTCCTGTTTTCTTCCCAAATTATTCTAATAGGTCAGAACAAAAGTTACACTGTTTAGATATTCATCGCCAACTTGGGTACTATTTAGACAGGACCAAACAATTCAGGAAATCTGACCAACTGTTTGTTTCCTATGCAGAAGGTAGAATGGGTCTTCCAGTTTCTAAAGTCTCTCTCTCTCTCTAGATGGCTTACTTCGTTGATTACCCTAGTGTATGAGATAAGACATCAACGGTTGCCATCCAAACCCAGGGCTCATTCAACTAGAGCTTTAGCCACTTCTATAGCTTTCCAAGATAGGCTGCCTATTGATTCGATTTGTTCTGCAGCTACTTGGGCTTCTCTCCATACCTTCATTTCTCATTATAAGTTGGACTTGGCCTCTAGAGACCGAGCCAGCTTTGGTTCCACTGTACTCAAGAGTCTGTTCCAATAGGCCACCCGGGACAAGGTGCTAGGGACGCGGTCCCATCCAGCAAGAATGAAGGCGAGATTGACAACTTAACATTTAGAAGTTATGTACCTACCATAACGTTCCATGTTAGTTGTCTTCTTCTCGCCTTCTTTCTGGCGTCCCACCCTCCTTCCCCCTAGCCAGGACAGACCTAGAGGAGTTTTTTTCTTGGTTCCTTATGGAATTTTTATTGCTGGCCTTAGCTTTCAAACGAGATCTGAGGAGTTACCACCTAGCATTGTGGGATATAGGGGAGCCTTGAGCCGGTGGAACTAGCTCTCAAGCTTTTAGAGTGGCCGAGTCGGAGCCGAGGATCGGCTCCGAACCCATCCAGCAAGAAAGAAGGCGAGAAGAAGACAACTAACATGGAACGTTATGGTAGATACATAACTTCTAATTTTGATGAGGGAGAAGGGTCCCCAAAATCACTATGTGGTGATATCTCCTTTGGAGATATCCTAGAGATCCTAAAACAAAACCCTTCCAAAGAGGAATCGGTGTTCCTGGAAGCCTTTGGGTCTGGCCCATTTACCTCCTGGGTGACTTCACCTGCCAGCGAGCTCATTGGTTTGCTCTCTCAGCAGACTTGGAAGGAACCTGACTCTGTTGAGCCAAGCCCCAAAAGACCAGACAGGATTCTGACACTGCTCAAGAATAGGGAGTTTTGGAGTAAGGCAATCCATGTGGATGTTTTGGTCATAGTGGCAGCCACAGAGAGGGAACTTGAGGAACAAAGTTCCTCTGTTCATACTCCTAACAGGGAGTCTAAGGTGATGGACAGATTTAGGAAATGTGTTTATGCTTTAGCAATCTTTACACTTCAGTCTATGAACTATTTGTCGCACTTTACTTGACTTCAGAGGGATTTGATTAAAGAACTCACCAAATCCCTCTCAGAGACCTTTACTTCTGAGACAGAAAGTTATATTGCCTCACAGTTGGCCATCCTACAGTCCATTTCAAATTCATCCACGAGGCTCATTTCATATGAAGCTGAAGGCACCTCAAGGGCAGTGGGTTCAGTTCAGGCATTTCCATTAGGAGGCATGACTGTGTGATTTTGTGAAGCCCTTCAAGTCTTCCTTCATCAATGCTCTTTTTGACAGAAATTCACTATTTGGCCCCAAGGTTAAAGGCACACTATCCAGGTGTGAACAGGAAAGTAAAATCCTGTCTGCTTTGGGTGTATGTTTTTTGACCCCTCAAAGGACCTTCTCCAGGAATCAATGAAGTGGTCCAAAAATGTGGTTCAAAAAATCCCAGGGTCCCTTCAAAGATCCATGTGGAGAGAGTTCCGCCCAGGTAGAGGGGGGAACTCTAATGGAAGATGCCGTCCATGTGGCATTGATGGCTCTCAGAACCAAGGAACTAGAGATACTTTCTCTGACAGATCTTACAGTGCTGCTGAAAAGAGGCCTGGCTGTCCACCATTGTCCAGTCAGGGGTCATTTATCCCTTCACCAGAGACCATGGCTACAAATTACAAAAGATTCATGGGTGCAGAGGATTATTTCTAGAAGTTATATAATTCACTTTTTTTCCTTCTCCTCCTTGTACAGTAAACAAAAATTCCCTATGTTCCACCCAGCCAGAGGAAAGCAGCAGCACTACAAATAAACAAGCTGCTAGAAAAAAAGAGTCATCCAATAGGTCCCCCCTGATCAGAAAGTGTCTGGAACTTACTCAAGATTCATTTTAGTGCCAAGAAAATAGGGAATTGGAGGTCAGTTTTGGATCTCAGCAATCTGAACAAGTCAGTTCAGCTCACAAAGTTCCGAATGGTCACAGTTCAGTCCATTCTGCCATTTCTGCACCAGGATGATAGGATGTGCTCAATAGATCTTCAGGATCCATAGTATCATATCAATATGAACAGACAATCCAGAGGATAATTACTCTTCCGACTGGGAGCCAGTCATTATCAGTTCAGGGCTCTGCTCTTTGGTCACACCACAGCCCCCAGGTTGTTCACCAAATGCATGGCAGTGGTAGCAGCTCACTTGAGACTGCAAGGATTCTGGCTGTTTCCTTATTTGGATGACTGGCTCGTAACCACTCCAGCCAGGTATCAGTTGATCAAAGCACAAGATCATGTACTCCCACTTTTTGCTCTCAACCAGAAATTACTATCAATCACAGCATAACACCAACTCAGATATTGCAATTCATAAGTGCTTTGTTCAACAAGTCTTCCTTGACAGCCTCTCTTCATCTTAAGGGTTCAAATGATATGATTCCAGGTTAAAAAGATTATTCAAACTTCTCTCTTGGCATGAATGATCCTTCAAGCACTGCGATAGTTGTGGTTGTGTTAGGAATATCACATGCAGATCCTTAAGTGGACACTAGTAACTCAGTGGTCTGTTCTCTACCAGTCTTTATCCACCCAGATCAAGATACCTCAGGCATGTAAAAATGACCTGCTTTGGTGGATTTATTCTAATCAAGTTCTTCAAGGTCACCCCTTCACTCTTCCTCAACCCAACGTCATATTGACCACGGGCCCTTCCCAAATCAGGCGTGGGGGCACTTCTTTGGAAATACAGTCCAAGGTGCATGGTCTTCTGAAGAGGCTGATATGCATTTAAATGTCATACAATGAGAGCTGCACTCCTAGTGTTGCAGACCTTTGAAGACACTCTCCCTTCCGGGACCATCGTGGTTCAGAGGGACAATATTTCAGTGGTCTGGTACAGCAGCAAGCAAGGAAGAACCAAATCTTTGCCCTTTTGTTGAGAAGCTTTAAGCGTTTGGCAGTGAGGAATCTCATCCAATCAATTTATGACAGCAGTGCACATTACAGGGAAATCCAGCGTGATATCAGACAAGCTGAGCAGGTCCATTCTAATGGCTCACAAGTGGTCTCTCAATATGAAAGTGGCTGAAAAGATTATCTGAAGTAGTTAACTTCATTTGTCCATCAACCTGTAGGTATCAGATCCATATCGGATCCGAGCCGGCAGCTTCAAACAGCTAAGATCCAAGCTCCAAGCTCCTCCCTCTTACCCATAATCCCCTGCTAACCCTTCCTGACCTCAGATCTCGTTTGCCATGGTTCAGTCAGCAGCTTTGAGCGAGCTTCCAGGCATGGGTAGAACGTATTCTGTGAGAAAAATCTTTCCCTTCTTTATTCTTACTGTTTTAAAATTTGTGTGTGTGTTACCCCTAGTCCATTGCCTTATTAGCGCCTTTTTGTAGTTAAACTTAAGTGTATTTAGTTAGTTTGTCCTCCCCCGTGTGTGTGTCAAGGCATGTCTGTGTTGGGCCTAGTGTTTTAATTTTCCAAGTCATGTCTGTGGCCCCTAAAGCCTTCTTTTCTAAATGCACCGAGTGTAGCCATAAGCTGTCCCCAGCTGATGGCCACACTTGGTGTGTTATTTGCCTTGGGGTTGACCACCTCTCCTCAGGCTGCACTATTTGTGCAGCCTTCAACCCCAGGGCTTTGAGGGACAGGAGGTCGAAGTTGGTTTTGGCGGGACTGTTGCTGCCGGATCCGACTTCGTCCTCCTCTGTGGTACCTGCCTCGGCTGCGGCAGTGCCACCTCCCATCCTTGCTCCCCTGGCCGGGACTCACCCTCCCACCACAGGCCAGGAGAAGAGGGAAGCTAGGAGAGAGTGTAGAAAGGAGAAGCACCACAAGTGGTGGGCCGAGTCTTCCTCCTCGGCCCTGCCAGCCAAGCAAGCGGCTTCTCCCAAGGCCTCTGGCCCTTCTCCTTCCCGGCTCCATTCACCCTGTTTTTCTCCAGAGCCGGAGGAGGAGGAGACACGGTTGCCTTCGAGGTCATCGAGGCGGCACTCCCATCCCGCCTCAGTGGCCTCTTCTAGGTCTACTAGAAGCTTATCCGATGCAGACATGGACCGGATGATGCGTAGGTTCCTCCAGGCCCAGCTGCAGATAGGAGTGCTCCTGCCTCCCCCCCTCTGGGGGGGAGCTCGACCCCCTTTTTCACCCCAATTGCTCCTTCTCCGACCCACCTCTATGCGGCTCCTCTCCCATGCCATGGAAGGGGGGTAGAGCTAGCGGAACGGGCATTGTCTTATGATGGCATGCTTGGCTCCACCATTGGATTTTGCGGAACCCTTCAAGGTGTCCTTCGCTAATGCCCCATTTGACAGTTCTTCTCTCTTTGGCAAGACGGTACGTGAAACACTAGTCCAGAGCGAGAAAGATGGGAAGAAGTTGTCTGCCATCGGAGTCTGCTTCTCTGCTCCCCAGAGGTCCTTCTCTAGGAACCAAAAGGAACAGAAGAAGATGTGGTTCCAGAAATCTCAACAGTCCCGTTTCACTCCGGACCCCTCATCCTTCAGAGGCAGAGGAGGACAAGGTGGACGCCGGCCCACAGGTAGAGGGGGACCGAAGAATTTTGGGTCGAGAGAACCCTTTTCTGATCGGCCCGCACAGCAACCCTGAAGGGTTACCCAACTACTCCACTCTGGAGGTAGTCAGGGGGCATTTCTCGAGGCACCTAGCAATGTGGGAGTCCATTACAACAGATCGCTGGGTGCTTCGGATCATATCCAGAGGTTACAAGATTCCCTTTCTCAATCTTCCTCCCAAACCCCGGAGCCTCCCCGATGTCCCACCCAATCAAAGGGAGGCAGCAGCCACAGAAATTCTCCAGCTGCTAGAAAAAAGAGCAATCCAGCACGTCCCCCCAGACCAGTCCAGATCAGGCTTTTACTCCAGGTTCTTTTTGGTGCCAAAAAAGACGGGGGACTTAAGACCAATCCTCAATCAATCCTTTCTAAACCTGTCAGTGGCCAAAGAGAAGTTCCGGATGGTCACCATTCAATCCATTTTCCCAGTCCTGCAGGAGAACGACTGGATGTGCTCCACAGACCTCAAGGAAGCGTACTACCACATTCTGATGGACAGGCGATCCAGAAGGTTTCTCCGCTTCTGGCTAGGAGCCAGCCACTACCAGTTCAGGGTCCTTCCCTTTGGTCTCACCACAGCCCCCAGGGTGTTCACCAAAGTATTAGCAGTGGTAGCGGCCCACCTGAGATTTCAGGGAATGCAGGTCGTTCCGTACCTAGACGACTGGCTCCTGTCCGCCCCCACAAGGCATCTACTGTGCTCAGCCAGAGATTATTTCCTCCATCTGGCCTCCCAACTGGGAATCACAATCATTGTAAAAAAATCTTCTCTTCAACCAACCCAGGTCTTAGACTTCATTGGAGCCAGACTGAACACAAACCTTTTGCAAGCCTTTTTGACTCCGGACCGACTTCGGACCCTGAAGCTCCACATGCTAGCCCTTCTAAACTACCCAGCTCCTCTAGCAGAATTGGTCCTGAGGGCTCTAGGCTTCATGGTGGCAACTATCAACCTGCTACCCTTAGCGTGCCTGAACGTGAGGGTACTACAATGGACTCTACAGGTTCAGTGGTCCATCCTGCAACATCCACTGAATTTACCCATTCCCTCAGCAGGGTTTGCAAGAAAGCCCTACTCTGGTGGCTCCAGTCTCCAGACCTCCAGAAATGGTGTTCCTTCTCTATGTCCCCCCCTCTAACCACAGTGACCACAGACGCTTCTCACCTGGGGTGGGGGGGCACTGTATGGGCAGAACCGTCCAAGGCACGTGGACCCAATCGGAAACCTTGTTGCACATCAATGTCCTAGAGATGAGAGCAGTGCTTCTTGCGTTGCAAGCACTCTGGGCCCTTCTTCCCTTGGGGACTATTGCAATTCAGACAGACAACATGTCAGTCATCTGGTATATCAACAAACAAAGGGGAATCAGATCCTACCCACTTTGTGGAGAGGCCATGAGAGTTTGGGAATGGGCGATCTCCACTAACTGCTTTCTCATAGCAACGCACATTCTGGGCTGGTCGAATATCTTGGCAGACAGGTTGTGTCGAACCATCCTTTCACCGTACGAGTGGTCTCTGAACCCGAGAGTGGCAAAGCAAATTTTCCTCAAATGGGGTCAACCTTGCTGCGATCTCTTGCTCCCTTCAACAAAGTGCAGTGACTACTTCGCTCTAATTCCCCCACCAGGGGAATCCCCCAGAGACGCTCTGGTGCATGTTTGGCTATCCAGTGTACTTTATGCTTATCCACCTCTTCCCCTAATGCTAAAATTCTTGCAGAAAACACGTCGTTTGGGGAGCAGAGTGATCCTCATAGCCCCATTCTTGCCTCATCAAGCATGGTTCCCTTGCCTATGGTCTCACCTAGTGAACCCCCATGGGTTCTAGATCCCACTCCGGATCTGATCTCTCACCCACTAGGGTTGACAACCCCGAACTTGGACAACCTCAAGCTCACAGCTTGGCTGATCTAGTTCCAGTGATATCTAGGACTCCTGGTATCTCGTCATCTGTCAAGACTATTTTAGTAACTGCTCATAAGCCTTCTACGAGGAAGGTTTATAATAGCAAATGGAAACATTTTTCTATTTGGGTGGAGCACAGAAACTTAGATCCCTTTACAGCTCCGTTACCAGCAGTGCTAGAATTCTTATCAACCTTATTCGACCAGGGTGCTATCTCCTCTATGGTCAAAGTCCAGTTAGCTGCAATCTCCCACTATCATGTGGGAAGTGATCTCGGCCCCTTGGCCTCTTCCAAATTATGTAAGACCTTTTTAAAAGGTACTTTCCTCTTGAGATCCCCTGTTAAAGATCCAGTTCCTCCCTGGTATTTAACTCTTGATCTGAAGTAGGAAGTTCATTTGTCAGCAATCTGTGGGTCTTGGATCCGATATCGGATCCAAGCCGTCAACTTGTTTCAAGCTAATGGATCTGAGCTCCTAGCTCCTCCCTTCACCCATAATCCCCTGCTAACCCTCCATGACCTCAGATCTAGTTTGCCGCGCTTGTGGTTAGCTGGATTCCCTTGAGCTCATCAGCTAAGTAGTATTTACTGTGTAATTTTCTGTCAAAATTTTCTTTTTTATTTAAAAATAAAAAGTGTGCAAGTGTTAGGTACCCTTTAGTATACTTTTTTTTAATTAGTTTACCCTCCCTTCGCTGGTCGTTAGTGTGTGCGTGTGTGTGGTGTTTTTTTTGGGGGGGGCCTGTGTGTTTGTGTAAAAGTATGGCTGAGGCCCCAAAAGCCATATTTTCTAAATGTACCGAGTGTGGCCATATGCTCTCCCCGGCTGATGGCCACACTCGGTGCGTGCGGTGCCTTGGGGTTGAACAACTTACCTCAGGCTGTACCATCTGTGCAGCATTCAACCCCAAGGCACTGAAAGAGCGGAGGGCGAAGCTGGTCTTAGCGGGACTTTTACCCCCAGACTCGGTTTCGGCCTCCGCTGCCACCGCTGCTCCCGTGGCTCCACCACAGCTTGTGGTTTCTGCCACTCCTGCCCCCCTTCCTTCGTCCGGGACTCAAACTCCCGCTAAAGTGTCGGAGGACAGGGAGGCCAGGAGGGAGAAATGGAGGGAGAAGCACCACAAGCGGAGGGCCGAGACCTCCGTTTCGGCCCCGCCAGCTAAGCGGGCTTCTCCCTCCACTGCTTCTAGGTCTCCTCCTCCTCGGCTCCGATCCCCTTGCTTCTCCCCGGGGCCCAAGGAGGAGGAGACCCGATCTTCGTCGAGGTCATCGAGGCAGCATTCCAGGCCTGCCTCGGTGACCTCTTCGAGATCTACTTTCAGTATGTCCGATGCAGACTTGGACCGGATGATGCGAAGGTTCATCCAGGCCCAGCTGCAGATGGGAGTGCTCTTGCCTCCCCCCCCTCCGGGGGGGAGCTCGACACCCTTTTTTCATCCTATTGCTCCTTCTCTGACCCGCTACCCGGGATCGGAGTGTTCGGAGCCGAGCAGCGTTGGAGCCGGGGGTGGGTTGGCGTCGACAGTACTTGGTACTTCGGATCCGACCCTGCCCATCCGACCTCTCGGAGCCGTGGCCCGAGCTTCGGATCCGGGGGATTCAGTGTGCCTTCGGCTCCATCCAGGTCAGAGCGCACTGGTCTTTCGGATCCGATGGTCTCGGCGCCGGCTCCGATCCCTTCATCGGATCCAAGTGGGAGCCGACTTTTGGATCAAATTGAGAGTGGCTCTCCCTCGGCCTTCGATGTTGTGGAGAGGGCTCTGTTGAGAGCATCCGGACCCCCGCTCCTTGTATCGGCTCCTCCCTGCACTCCCTCTCTGCTGGGCCAGGCTTCCATCACCCGGCCAAAGGGACAGCCTGCTTCGATGTCACAGATGGTTCCATTGGAACAAGATGTTGCTGGCGAGGCCTCCTCGGACAGCCCCCCCGAGGAAGTGCCCCGCAAGCATAAGTGCAAAAGGAGGCACCTGGACTCCCCTGAGTCCTTAACCGAGGACACGGACTTGGAGGAAGGGGAAGGCTCCCCAAGATCGCCACCTGAGGATGTCTCCTTTGGGGACATCATGGAAATGCTGAGGATCAGAGGCGGGTGGTCTACCCCCAAGTCTTCCTCTGACGAGTCCGTGTTTCTGGAGGCATTCGAGGCAGGCCTGTCTACCTCTTGGGTGTCCCCTCCGGCCAACCCCCTGGTGGACCTCATTACCACCAGGGCGTGGAAGGATCCAGACACCGTGGAGCCAATACCGAAATGCCCGGATAAAATACTTAGCTCCCCCCTCAGACCGATCACATTGGAGTAAGGGGCCCCACGTAGATGCCATGTTGACGGCAGCAGCCACGAAGAGGGAATTGGCTCAGGAGAGCCCCTCAGTCCATCCACTGAGCAAAGAGTCCCGTTTGATGGACCACTTAGGGAAGTGAGTTTTTAGTTCAGCGACCTTCTCGGTAAGGTCTCTGAACTATATGGCACATGTCATCAGGATGCAGCGGGATCTTATCAAAGAATACACTGCATCCCCCCCTGAGTCCATGTCGGAGGATGACAAGCATTTGTACTCCACCCGAATGGCCACTCTGAGATCAATTTCAAACACCTCTATGCGGCTATTGTCCCACGCCACAGAGGGAGCCGCTAGGGCTAGCGGAGCAGGCCTAGTCATGAGACATCAGGCCTGGCTCCGTCATTGTGACTTTGCGGAGCCCTTTAAAGCGTCCTTTGCGAACGCTCCTTTCAATGGTTCTGCCCTGTTTGGCAAAACTGTTCGCAAGACACTTGTCCAGAGTGAGAAGGACGGGAAGACATTGTCTGCCATCGGAGTCCGCTTCTCTGCTCCCCAGAGGTCCTTTTCAAAGAACCAAAAGGGTCAGAAGAAGATGTGGTTCCGAAAATCACAGCATTCCCAACCCGCTCCGGACAACCAGTCCTTCCGTGGCAGAGGAGGACAGGGAGGACGCCGCCCCAGGGGCAGAGGGGCTCCGAGATATTTTGGGTCCAGAGAACCTTTCTCTGAATGGCCCGTGCAGCAGCGCTGAGGGGTTGCCCGGCTGCTCCACTCTGGAGGCAGTCGGGGGGGCACTTCTCGAAACACCTAGCAGCATGGGAGTCCACCATGACAGACCGCTGGGTGCTTCGCATTATATCCAGAGGGTACAAAATACCGTTACTCCGTGTCCCCAAATACAAGAACCTCCCCAATGTACCACCCGATCAGAGGGAGGCCGCAGCTGCAGAAATTCAGCAGCTACTAAGAAAAAAGCTATCCAGCCCGTCTTCCAAGACCAGCTCGGATTAGGGTTCTACTCCAGGTTCTTTTTGGTGCCAGAAAAGACGGGGGACTTGAGACCGATCCTACACCTTTCCCACTTGAACCTGTCAGTAACCAAGGAAAAATTCTGAATGGTCACTCTTCAATCTATTCTCCCCCTTTTAAGGGAGAACGATTGGATGTGCTCCATAGACCTCAAGGATGCGTACTACCACATTTTAATGGACAGACGATCCAGGAGGTTCCTTCGCTTCCGGCTGGGGGTCAGTCACTACCAGGTCAGGGTCCTTCCCTTTGGCCTCACCACAGCCCCCAGGGTGTTCACCAAGGTATTAGCAGTGATTGCGGCCCACTTGAGACTCCAGAGAATACAGGTCTTTCCGTACCTGGACGACTGGCTCCTGACCGCACCAACAAGGCATCTACTTTGCTCAGCCAGAGACTTCTTTCTCTGTCTAGCCCCACAGTTAGGCATTACTATCAACGTCGACAAATCTCTTCTGGCTCCAACGCAGGTCATAGAATTCATAGGTGCCAGAATAGACACCAGAGAGTTGCGAGCCTTCCTAACTCCCGAGAGTATCTGGAACTTACAACTCCATGTGCGGGCTATCCTCCAATCAGAGACTTCACCAGCGGAATTGGTCCTGAGGGCACTAGGCTCCACGGCGGCAGCGATTACGCTCCTTCCATGCGCCCGTTTGAACATGCGGGTACTGCAATGGACTCTTCTAGTGCAATGGTCTTTTCTATCCCTTCCTCTCCACCATCCCATTGCTATCAGCAAGGCTTGCAGGAGGGCACTACTATGGTGGCTCCAAGCCTCGAACCTCCATACGGGCCGTCCCTTCTGCACCTCTCCCCCTCTCGCCACGGTGACCACGGACGCCTCTCGCCTTGGGTGGGGGGGGCATTATTCGAGCAGGACAGTCCAAGGCACGTGGAACGATACAGAGACCTCCCTGCACATCAACGTTCTGGAGATGAGAGCGGTGCTGTTTGCGTTGCAAGCACTTCAGGATCTCCTCCCCATAGGAACGATTGCAATTCAGTCGGACAACATGTCAGTGGTCTGGTACATCAACAAACAGGGGGGAACTAGATCTTACCCTCTATGCCGAGAAGCCATGAGAGTGTGGGAATGGGCGATCTCCTCCAACCGCTTTCTGATTGCAACGCACATTCCAGGGAGGACCAACATCCTAGCGGACAAGCTCAGTCGCACCCTTCTTACCCCGTACGAGTGGTCTCTCAATCCACTAGTAGCGAAGCAGATATTCGCAACATGGGGGCAACCCTGCTGCGATCTTTTTGCGTCTCCATCAAACACCAAATGCAGCAATTTCTTCGCTCTAATCCCCCCTCCAGGGGAAACTCCAAGAGACGCTGTGGTGCATGCTTAGCCACCCGGTCTACTCTATGCCTACCCTCCTCTACCACTAATGCTACAACTCTTACAGAAAGCCTCACGGTTGGGGAGCAGGATGATCTTCATTGCCCCATTCTGGCCTCGGCAAATTTGGTTCCCTTACCTGTGGTCTCACCTTGTGAATCACCCTTGGATTCTAGATCCCACTCCGGATCTCATCTCCCATCCGTTGAACCTACCGACCCCAAACCTGGACAATCTGAAACTGACAGCTTGGTTGCTCCAGTTCCACTCCTAGTTAGGACTCCCGGTATCTCTTCACTGGTCAAAACTATCCTCGTGGCAGCGCATAAGCCCTCCACCAGGAAAGTGTATCACAGTAAATGGAAACGTTTTTCCATTTGGGCGGAGCATCATGATCTAGATCCCTTTACAGCTCCTCTTCCATCCATATTAGACTTCCTAACTGAACTCTTTCAGGAAGGCGCTAGTTGTTCAACTATCAAAGTGCAGTTGGCAGCCATATCACATTACCATGTGGGACATGATACAAGGCCTTTGATGTCGGCCAAATTGTGTAAAACCTTTCTCAAGGGCACCTTTTTACTTAGACCCTCTGTAAAGGAAGCCGTGCCACCATGGGATCTTACACTAGTTCTTCAAGCCTTGACCACTCCACCCTTTGAACCCGCTGCTTCAGTAGATCTCAAATTCTTGTCATGGAAAACAGCAATTCCTTGTAGCCATCACTTCAGCAAAAAGAGTGTCGGAGCTTCAAGCTCTCTCGGTGAATCCTCCTTACCTGATATTTCACCCAGATAGAGTGTACCTCAGGACCAATCCCTTTTTTCTTCCCAAAATAGCATCGGAAACCAACATAAATCAATCCATAAATTTACCGGTCTTCTTCCCTAAATATCAGAATAAGGGAGAGTACAAGTTGCACTCATTAGATGTTCATAGGCAGCTTCGCTTTTATACTCATAGGACAGCTGGCCATAGACAATCCGACCAGCTGTTCGTTTCCTTTGCCAAATTTAACTTGGGGAAAGCTATCTCAAAAGTATCTTTATCACGCTGGATTTCTCACTGCATCCTATTGGCGTATCAAGCCTCGGGTAGACCCGCACCCGAAGGAGTTTGTGCTCATTCCACCCGCTCCATTTCTACCTCTGCGGCCTTCAAGTCTAGAGTTCCATTGGATGATATTTGTTCTGCAGCCACTTGGGCTTCATCTCATACCTTTATTAACCACTACAAACTAGATGTGCTTTCTATAGGGAGAGCATCCTTTGGCTCTGCGGTGCTTCGTAATATCCTTCCATGAGGCCACCCAAGGTGCAGGTAGCTGGGGACTCTGTCCCACAGGTTGCTGACAAATGAACTTCCTACTTCAGATTTAGAAGTTATGTACTCACCATAACGTTCCATCTGAGTAGGTAGTTTCATTTGTCTGCAACCATCCCCCCCTCCTTCCCCCTGGCCTTCTTCGGATCTACTGGTAGTTGGATACCATTTTGTTGGATATATATTGAGGGGCAAACTCGATCTGAGGTCATGGAGGGTTAGCAGGGGATTATGGGTGAAGGGAGGAGCTAGGAGCTCGGATCCATTAGCTTGAAACAAGTTGCCGGCTCGGATCCGATATCGGATCCAAGACCCACAGGTTGCAGACAAATGAAACTACCTACTCAGATGGAACGTTATGGTGCGTACATAACTTCTAATTCTCCAATCTCTGACAGCTCCCCCATTCGAGCCTGCAGCCTCGGTGGATCTAAAATTCTTATCTTGGAAGATGGCCTTTCTTATTGCCATCACCTCGGCCAGAAGGGTTTCGGAACTTCAACCCCTTTGTGCCAAACTGCCATACTTGGTTTTTCATAAAGATAGAGTTTCCCTCAGGACCAATCCTTCCTTTTTGCCCAAGGTCGCGTCGGAACCCAACATCAACCAATCCA
The DNA here is from genome assembly GCF_019279795.1 of Protopterus annectens. Lineage (NCBI taxonomy): Eukaryota > Metazoa > Chordata > Ceratodontiformes > Protopteridae > Protopterus > Protopterus annectens. The sequence goes on along the minus strand of NC_056728.1, from coordinate 1,977,903,083 downwards.
TTAATTTACCAGTATTTTTTCCAAATTACCAGAACAAAGGTGAATATAAGTTGCATTCCCTGGACGTACACAGGCAATTAAGATTTTACTTGCACAGGACCGCTGGTCATAGGAAATCTGACAAACTCTTTGTATCCTTTGCATAACCCTCTTTGGGAAAACCAGTATCAAAAGTTACATCATCCAGATGGATTTCCCAATGTATCCTGCTTTCATATCAAAGTTCTAGTTGACCTGAACCTGAAGGAGTCCATGCCCATTCTACTCGATCAATTTCTACCTCTGCTGCTTTTTGGTCCAGAGTTTCCTTGGACGACATTTGTTCAGCAGCCACTTGGACTTCATCTCATACGTTCATTAATCATTATATGTTGGACATAATTTCCAGAGGGAGAGCATCCTTCGGCTCTGCAATGCTCCAGAATATCCTTCCATGAGGACCTCCCAAGGTTTGTGTAGCTGGGGACTCTGTCCCACAGGTTGATGGACAAATGAAGTTAACTACTTCAGATAAAGAAGTTATGTACTCACCATAACATTCCATCTGAGTAGGTAATCTTCATTTGTCAGCAACCGACCCCCCCCCCAACATCCCCCTGACCTATAGTGCGTACTAGAAGGATTCCTAGCCCTTGTTTCCAGATAACCTTAGGTTAGGATTTGGAGCTGATTTCTGTGTTGTAATACTCTGTGTTACTAAGCAAACGCGATTTGAGGTCAGGAAGGGTTAGCAGGGGATTATGGGTAAGGGGGAGGAGCTTGGAGCTCGGATCTTACCTGTTTGAAGCTGCCGGCTTGGATCCGATATGGATCCGATACCCACAGGTTGCTGACAAATGAAGGTTACCTACTCAGATGGAATGTTATGGTGAGTACATAACTCCTTTTTCCATCAATGGGGCCAACATTGTTGTGATCTCTTTGCATCTCCCCTCAACGAGTGCAACAGATTCTTTGCCCTGATCCCCCCACAGGGGGAGTCACTAAGAGATAGTCTTAGCCACGATTGGACCCCCAGTCTCCTCTACACCTTTACTGTAGTACCTCTAATCCCCAAATTTCTTCAGAAAGTATCACAATTGAAGAGCACAGTCATATTCATTGCCCCTTATTGGCCTTATCAGATTTGTTTTCCCTTTCTTTGCCATCATTTCCTTTGTCAGCTGAGGACTTTGGATCCAACTGCAGACCTCCTGTCTCACCCAACAGATTTAGTACACCCAGACATTCTAGGCCTAAAGTTGACTGCATGGTTTCTCTAGTTCTGCTGATAACTAGACAGCCCAGGCTCTCATTTCTTGCTCGTCACATTCTCTTATCATCCCACAAAGCTTCCACTAGAAAACTTTACAAAAGTAAATGGAAAAGGTTTGATGTTATGTTGTCCCCATCTCGCCTTCGTTCTTGCTGGTTGGGTTTAAAGCTGCTCCTCGGCTCCGACTCGGCTGATTTACTATAGCTCGAGAGCTTATACTAGCTCAAGGCTAACCCCTATTCCAACATGCCTAGTTGTAGCTACCCAGATCTCATTTGCTGATTGCAGCATCGAGATTGTGACTACTGGCTCAGGCTAAGTATTTAGAGTTTTTTGTATTTTGTTGTCATCGTTATCAGGATTTTTTTAGTTTAATTAAACTTGGTGTCTAGCTTAGTCCTCGCTTGACTAACAACCTTCTGACCTTCCCCTGCTGTTGGTTTTTTTGGGTTCTTTAGGTCATTTTCTTAGGCTTTGCTTTCCCCTTGAGCCTGTTTAACTTAGAGGATTAGTTTTCTTCTTCCCTCACTATTCCCCACTATCTGTTGGAATAGCCATTTAAGTTAGAGGCTGTCCTATTGGGGGAGCACCATTTTACTTAGAGGCTATTCCCCTTCTTCTTCCTTTTTTTTAAAAAAAAAGAGAAAAAAAAAAAGAAAGTTTTCCTGCTTGTTTGTTTTGTGTATTGCTAACTGTTATAACCTTATATTTGCTGTTTGTGTCTTCCAGTTATCCAGCATGTCTAAAGAGTCAAAATCCTCAGGCTTTAAAAAATGTGACTCGTGCTGCCAAAAAAATATCTGTTACGGATGAGCACACGTGTTGTGTATACTGTTTAGGGGTTGTTCACCTGCAGGACTCATGCTCTATCTGTCATGCTTTCAGTGCTAGAGTCCTGCAGGAGAGAAAAAAATAAACTGATTCTGCATCGTCTTTTGAAGAACCCTCAGGATCGTTTGTCTCAGGTTCCTCAGCCAGCAAAACAGTCTGACAAATCTCCCAAACCATTCACAATGGTTCCGATTTTGGAGCAACCCAAATCTGCTGTAAAATCTTTGGCTCTGTCAGTTCCCAGTGTCAGCTCCGACAAAGCTGTGTCTTCGGTGGCTCCTCAGTGTCTTTGGAGCCAATCCAGGCCCATAAAAGAACTCGGTCTCCCTCTTTGGAGCTCCACAATCTCCCTTGTTGCAGTCTGTGGCAGGCAGTCACCGATCCTCTTGTCACTCCTCTCAGTCCTCCAGGCTTTCGGATCATGATGTGGAAAGAGTGGTTAATAGGCTTCTCAAGTCACAGGCAATTGCCAAATTGCTATCGAGCCCAGCTCATAAGGAATTGGCTCCTTTGGCCCATCCTGGTTCTCTATCGGTTCCTCCTCTGACTCTCTTGAGCTCGGAGCTGGAGTGCATGGACATCATGGTGGTGGAACTGTCAGCTCTGGTTACTTCTCCTTTATTGGTTCCACTTCCCACTCCGATCTCCTGAATATCTCAGTCCATCGAGGAAATTGGGCACCGAAGCTCTCGCTTTGGCTCTGAGGGGGGAAGTGGCATCAGACCCTTGTCCGACCCTGTTCTCCATCTCAGAGCTTTGACACAGGTGAGCTCGGCTCCCACATCAGCCTCGAAGCCGTCACTCTCAGTTCACAGAAGATCTCTGGGCTCTTTGGAGCCGGAGGCTCTTACGGCTCAGAACCGTGGCACCTTCGAGGTGATGTGGAACATGCTGTCCACTGAGACCACTCCACCCTCAACTCCATAGGCTCCGTCCCCCTCGGTGCCTGTGCTTGCTTTTGATCATCCTCCTCCCTTCAAGCGTAGGGAACCTATGCCCCAGGACACCCCATTGGGTGGCCCCACTTCTTCCAAAACCTCCCCTGAACATTCGGAGGAGGTCCCTTGGAAGAAAAAATGCAAGAGGAAGCATCTGAACTCCCCTGAGTCCATCACTTCAGACACAGACTTGGATGAATCAGAAGAGTCCCCATGGTCCCCCTCTGAGATGTCTCCTTTTTGGACATCTTGGAAATCCCTAGACAGAGGGGTGGCTGGAAGTCCCTAGCCCCTTCTGAGGATGAGTCTGTCTACCTGGACGCATTTGGTTCCTGACCCACTACCTCTTGGTTGTCTCCACCCACTTTTGTCTGTAGTGAGTCAGACGGCGTGGAGCGCTACAGAGACAATGGAATCGGTTCAGTGGAGACCAAATAAATTTATAACTGCCCCTGAAGACAAGTCCTTTCTTTATGAAGGGATTCCTGTTGATGCTATGGTGGTGGCAGCAGCCACTAAGAAGGAACTTGCGGAAACTTCCTCATCTGTCCATCCGCCGAACAAGGAGTCCCATATGATGGACAGGTATGGGAAGTGTATGTTCTCTTCAACGACCTTTACACTAAGGTCACTAGATTATTTCTCACACTTCACGTGACTTAAGAGGGATCTCCTAAAAGAGTTGGGAGATACCCTGCAGGATCCTACATCTGAGGGAATTGCAAATAGGGTGGCTTCCCAGCTTGCGACTTTGACTTCAGTGGTTAACTCCTCCATGAGGCTCATTTCTTATGCGGCAGATGGAGCGAGTAGGGCAGCAGGTATGGGAGTTGCTTTGCAGAGACACTCCTGGATGCGCCTTTGTCAGTTTGTGGAGCCCTTCAAATCCTGCTTTATCCAAATCCCCTTTTGATGGCTTGTCCTTGTTTGGGCCTCAGGTAGAAGAGACTCTCACCAGGTGTGAAAAGGATGGCAAGACTCTCTCTGCCGTGGGAGTCTGTTTTTCATCTCCATCTAGACCCTACCCTAAAGGTCAGTAGAGTGGGAAAATGTGGTTTTGAAAATCCCAGGGAGCTTCGCCTGACACACATGGAGAATTTTCCCCCAGGGGCAGAGGAGGAGGAAACAATAACGGAAGATGCCAGCCTCGCGACGGGGGTCCACAACAGCATGGCAACAGAGATACATTCTCTGCTAGGCCCTTCCAGCACTCCTAAAGGGAGGCCCGACTGTTTGCTTCTGGAGGGAGTCAGGGGCAGAGTATCATTGTACCCCACAGCCTGGCAAGCTCTTACAAAAGATGCATGGGTACTGTCAATAATATCCATGGGTTTCAAATTTCCCTTTTCCCAGTTACCCCCTCAAGAACAAAACGTTCAATCCCAGACCCCTAGAAGAACAAAGGTTTCTAGAAAAAAGAGCCATCCAAGAAGTCTCCACAGATCAAATCGAATCCGGAACTTACTCAAGGTTGTTTTTAGTTCCAAAAAAGACAGGGGACTGGAGACCCCATCTTGGATCTCAGCCAGCTAAACAAATCAGTAAAAAAGCGACATTCTGGATGGTAACACTGCAGTCCAGTCTCCCCTTTTTGGGTCAGGACAATTGGATGTGCTCCATCGATCTCCAGGATGTGTACTACCACATAAAAATGGACAGGTGATCCAGGAGATTCCTACACAGGCAATCCAGGAGATTCCTACAATTCTGGCTGGGGGCCAGTCATTATCAGTTCAGAGCTGTGCCCTTTGGTCTCACCACAGCCCCCAGGGTGTTCACCAAGTGTATGGCAGTGGTCATGGCTCACCTGAGACGTCTAGGATTCCAGGTGTTTCCATATCTAGACAACTGGCTCCTCACTGCTACCACCATCAACTGATTAAAGCACAGGACTACACAATTCAAACCTGTTCTCAGCTAGGCATCATCATAAACTACGAAAAGTCTGCCTTTTTGCCTTGTCACTGTATTACCTTCACAGGGGCAGACTTAGATACAAGAGCCATGATAGCAAAGCTGCCTCAAGACAGGGTGTCAGCAATTCATCAGCAAGTTTCATTCCTCATGAAAAAGAAGAGAGTTCAGGCAAGAGAAGTATTGACAGTCCTGGGCTCGATGGCTGCAGCAATTACTCTAGTCCCTATGGCTCGCTTCCACATGAGAATTCTGCAGTGGCTTCTTTTCGCTCAGTGGTCGTTCCATGATTTACCAATGTCACATATGCTCTTGATCACGGAATACTGCAAAAAGGACTTAGTATGGTGACTTGTCTCCCCCCAGGTGACTCTAGACAGACCCTTTTTAGATCCCCATCCAGTAGCCACAGTGACCACAGATGCCTCCCAGATAGGGTGGGGGGGGTATTATCTGTGACAGGCTGTCCAAGGAATGTGGCAGCCACACTAGTACCACTGGCACATCAATCTTCTAGAGATGAGAGTGGTGCTTCTGGCATTCCAAGCACTTCAAGACTCTCTACCTACCGGAACTATTACAATTCAGACAGACAATATGTCAGTGGTATGGTGCATCAACAAACAAGGCGGGACCAGACCTTACTCTTGTGTCAGGAGGCTGTTTGAGTATGGCAGTCGGCGATGTCTTCCCAACCTTTTCTGATTGCAATGCACATTCCTGGAAAATCCAACGTGATAGCAACAGGCTCAGCAGGGCTATCCTCATGCCTCAAAAGTGGTCCCTGAAGCAAGAAGTTGCATACTTGATTTTTTACAAATGGGGCCAGCCATGCTGCGATCTTTTTGCCACTCCCTCAACAACAAATGCGGCAGATATTTCACCTTAGTCCCCCCACCGGGACAGTCACCCAGGGATGCACTTGTTCACAATTGGCCTCCGGGACAGCTTTGTGCCTTCTACCTTTTCCTCCGATCCCCAAGGTACTTCAGAAAGCATAGTCGCTGGGTTGCAAGCTCATCCTCATTGCTCATTACTGGCCTCATCAGATATGGTTCCTGTTTCTCTGCCATCATCTACAAGTGGAGCCTTGGATCCTGGACCCAGTTCCGAACCTCCTGATGCATCAGTCGGGAGTGCTCCACCCCTCCCTCCAAACTCTCAAGCTGACAGTTTGGTTTCTCCACTTCCAGTCTTACCCAGGCTCCTCAACATTTCTCTGGCAGTACAGCACATCCTGGTGTCTTCTCATAAGCCCACTACCAGAAAGATTTATGCTAACAAATGGAAGAGGTCCTCTTTCTGGGCAAAGAAAAATGACATTGATCCCTTCACTGCTCCTGTTTCTAAGATTCTTGATTTCCATGCCGAAACATTTCAATGAGGGGCAGCTGCAGCTACCATAAAGTTCCAACTGGCTGCCATCTCCAATTTTCATGTGGGAGAGTTGGGCTGTAATATCTTATCCCATAAGCTGTGCAAAGCATTCTTATGAGGTACAACCCTTTTACTGCCCCAGGTAAGAGAACCCCCCCCCCCCGGGACCTAACCTTTGATGTGATAGTGTTCAATCTCGCCGTTTGTTCTTACACATGGGTTCGGAGCCGATCCTCGGCTCCGTGTCGGCCGCTTGCAAGCTCTGCATCGAGAAGAAGCTCGAGACAACCTAATACCCACAATCCCCCTCTGCCTTTACCTCAGATCTAGTTTGCCGCTGCTGCGTTCGCATCGCTGGGAGCTAGCTCGAGCAACTTGAGATAAGATATAACTTTAATTTTGTTATATATTAGAAAAATTTGTTCTAAAAGTACTTTTTGGTAGACATAGTGTATGTGTGTGTGTAGGTAGAAATTCTCGGTACCGTTAAGTTTATTTAACTGGTTAGAGTTTTTCGGGGCCTTCCACCCCTTACTTAAATTTGACAACCGGACTGACATATATATCGGATTCGACTTTTTTCTATTGGATTTGTCTCTTATACTGGACTTGACTTTTTCTCTTACCTGTAAGATGTCTGAGAAAATTAAATCAGGCTTTAAACGTTGCCAGTGTGGCCAAAAAATGTCAGTTACTGACAACCATAGTTCCTGTGTCTACTGCCTTGGCCCTCTCCACTTACAAGAGGACTGTTCAATTTGTCACTCTTTTAGTGGGAGAGTCATGACAGATAGGCGCAGGAAACTCATGGACAGGGGGTTATTAAAACCTTCCTTTCAGGAGGCTCTGGATGCTTCAGACCAGGCATCCAAATCCTCGAAGGAATCGAAGACGTCGGAGCCCAAGTCATCGGCTCCGAGCTCTTCGAGTAAAGTTAGATCACCGGTTCCACAGACTTCAGGGCCGAGTGTTCAACTGGTGTCGGTTCCTGAGCCTCGAGTCTTGGAACCGGTGATGGAGCTCCCTCCCTCGACTCTATTGAGGTCGGCTCCGTCTTCGGTTCCTTCAACCCGTTCTTCTTCTAAGCTCTCCGATGTCGATGTGGATCGTGTGGTGCAGAAGTTATTGGAGCATTCGGCCCTATCCAAACTTATTTCGGTTTCCACCCAGTTGGTGTCGAAACTTGAAGGCCTTCCATTGTCTCCATCCATTCCTCCTCCGAGACCTGTCCAGTCTTTGGAGCCGGAAGAGGTTGATCTTCTGATTGTGGAGCCCTCGGGTCCAGAACCGTCCTTTTCTCGGTCTGTTCCTCTCACCTCGACTCCGTCGGACCTGGTACCGGAGTCTCGGAGCCGACGATCTGTCCTTGGTTCCGGGCCGAGAGTCGAACCGACGTTTCGGTTCCGACTCTTCCCCTCGGGGCCTCGGCGCGGATCGATTCGGCTCCGTCCTCGGGGTCGATGCCTTCGGTGCCTGTTTTGGGGATTCTTCCCATTTCTTCGGAACCGGGAGATTCTTCGACTCGGGACCCGGGGGCTTTCAATCTCATGAGGAAGGTGTTGTCTACCCAGACAACCACATCAGTAGAAGCAACCTCTCCTCCCCATAAAGGACCGTTATCCTCCTCTGCACCCACGGCCACATCCAAGCGTCGAGCACCGGTGTCTCAGCCACCCCTGGAGGGTGCCCCCTCTTCCTCGGAGGCTTCTTCGGATGCTCCCCACGAAGAAGTCCCTAGGAAAAGATTGTGTAAGAGGAGACACGTAGATTCTCCACAAGAATCCTTGACATCCGATACTGACTTAGATGAGTCAGAAGGGTCCCCTAAGTCACCTTCAGAAGATGTCTCTTTTTCTGACATATTGGAGATCCTGAAACAGAGAGGTGACTGGCAGTCCCTTCCCCCTTCTGAGGATGAGTCAGTCTTGCTGAAGGCATTCGGTGCTCGCCCTTCCTCCTCCTGGGTCACTCCGCCCTTCGATGAATTAATGGAACTTATTGCTCGAAGGCGTGGGAACTCCTGACACAGTGGAACCAGTCCCTAGGAAACCCAATAAGTATATCACTGCACCCCAGGACAAGACTTACTTGACAAAAGGAGTTCCAGTGGATGCTATGGTGGTGGCAGCGGCCACGAAAAAGGAGATGTCGGAATCTTCCTCATCTGTCCATCCCCCTAATAAAGACTCTAGGACTATGGACAGGTATGGGAAGCGCATTTTTAGTTCAGCGGCTTTTTCCATGCGATCCCTGAACTATTTGACCCACTTTACACGACTACAGAGGGATCTAGTCAAAGAGTTGGGAGATACCCTCCAGGGTACTACAGATGCTGCTGTCTCAGAGAAAGTGACAGCGCAACTTAATACCCTTACATCCATTGTGAACTCGTCCATGAGGCTGATCTCTTACGCAGCCGAAGGTTCGAGTAGGGCAGCAACTTCAGCGATTGCTCTTCGCAGACAATCCTGGATGCGCTTATGTTCATTTGGAAGCCTTCAAGTCTTCCTTTACTAATGCCCCATTTGACGGTGCCACTCTTTTGGCCCCAAAGTAAAGGAGACCCTTACCGGTGTGAGCAGGAGGGAAAGACTCTGTCTGCTGTCAGAGTCCGTTTTCCACCCCAACCAGGCCGTACCCCAAAGGGCAGCGTGGTGGAAAAATGTGGTTTGAAAACCCCAAGGATCTTTCCCAGGCACACAGGGTGATGCCCTTCTAGAGGCAGAGGAGGGGCAGAGGTGGAAGACGCCGCCCTGGCAGCAGAGGGGGTCGGCAGAATCAAGGTGACAGGGATACACTCCCTGGTAAACCTTTCCAGCACTCCTGAGAGGAGGCCCGACTGTCCTGCTCTGGAGGCAGTCGGGGGTCGCTTAGCTTGATACCCTCAGGCCTGGCAAAACATAACTACAGACAAGTGGGTAAAAGCGTGGTTACCAGAGGTTACAATATACCATTTCTATCCTATCCCATTCCAAAGAAAAGACTCCCAGATGTGCAGCCCCATCTGCGAGAGCCAGCAGCTATAGAAATTTCAAAGCTGCTAGAAAAAAGTCATCCAACCAGTCCCAGCGGACCAAAGAGGATTCGGAACTTACTCGAGGTTCTTTTTAGTTCCAAAGGAAACAGGGGACTGGAGGCCCATTCTGGACCTAAGCGACCTCAATACCTTGTCAAGAAAGAAAAGTTCGAATGGTCACGCTTCAATCGATCCTTCCATTCTTACAGAAGGATGACTGGATGTGCTCAATAGATCTGAAGGATGCATACTACCACATCAAAATGGCCAGGGCATCCAGAGATCATTTGCGCTTCGGCTGGGTGCCAGTCACTTTCAGTTTGAGCCCTGCCCTTTGGTCTGACCTCAGCCCCAGGGTCTTCACCAAATGCATGACAGTGGTAGCGTCTCACTTGAGGCGCCTAGGATTCCAGGTGTTTCCGTATCTGGACGACTGGCTCCTTTCTGCCACCACCCAGCGTCAACTAGTGCAGGCCAGAGACTACACTCTTCAACTGTGTGTTCACCTCGGAATTTCCGTAAACTTCGGAAAATCCTTACTACAGCCATCACAGCGTATCTTATTCATAGGAGCGAATTAGATACACATCAGTTAATTCTAAGACTTCCTCCAGAAAGGATACTTTCACTTCAGACTCACATACGTCTTCTTCTCTTGTCCAGGAAATCCCCAGCAAAACTGGTACTGAAGGTTTTGGGACTCATGTCAGCTTCTCTTATTGCAATACCCTTGGGAAGACTGCACATGAGAGTCCTACAATGGCTACTGTTTGCACAATGGTCGTTCCAACAACTACCTCTGACACACGAGATTCTTATAACGAACACATGCAAATCACACCTAAACTGGTGGCTTCAGACTTGCAACCTTTCCAAGGGAGACCATTTGTGCTACCCACGACAGCTACGGTGACCACGGACGCTTCCCTGATAGGGTGGGGGGGCATCTTTCAGGGACAGACAGTCCAAGGCGAATGGACCAATTTAGAGTACAATCTGCACATCAGTGTTCTAGAGTTGAGGGCAGTGTTTCTAGTGTTGCAACACTTTGCTCCCCTTCTTCCTCTGGGAACTATTGCAGTTCAGACGGACAACATGTCTGTAGTCTGGTACATAAACAAGCAAGGGGGAACCAAGTCCTATCAGCTATGCAGAGAGGCCATGAGAATCTGGCAATGGGCGGGGTCCACGGGTCGCTTTCTGATAGCAATGCACATCCCGGGGTCATCCAACGTCATAGCCGACAGGCTGAGAAGAGCAATACTGTTACCGCACGAGTGGTCCCTAAAACAGTCAGTTGCGAAAAAGATTTTTCGCACGTGGGGCCAGCCTTCCTGTGATCTGTTTGCGTCTCCAATGAATGCCAAATGCAGGAGCTACTTTGCCCTATTACCCCCTCCAGGGGAAGTCCCCAGGGACGCACTGATTCACGATTGGCCCCCGGGTCTCCTGTATGCATTTCCTCCCTTCCCCCTGATCACAAAGTTTCTCCAGAAAGCCAACAACCTACACAGGACAATAATCCTCATTGCCCCATTCTGGTCTCGTCAAATTTGGTTCCCCTTCCTCATGACACACTGCATTGGGGACCCTGGATCCTGGACCCAGAGCCAGATCTATTGACTCACTTTCGTCAGGGCTCCCCACCCTCGCTCTTGTCCCTCCATCTAGCAGCTTGGCTGCTCCAATTCCCAACTTAGCTAGGTCTGATCTTCTTTCACCTGCAGTTCAGAATATATTAGTGGCTTCTCATAAAGCTTCCACTACTAAAACATATACTAGTAAATGGAAGCGCTTTGTATTCTGGGCAAATACACAGCAAGTGGACCCTGTTATAGCTCCTTTGAATAAAATATTAGAGTTTTTAACAGAATTGTTCCATCAGGGTGCTTCTCCTGCCACATTAAGAGTTCAATTGGCTGCCATTTCTAATTTCCATGTGGAAGAATGTGGGGCTCCTGTTATGGCCCACAGACTTTGTAAAGCCTTTTAAAAGGGTCTTTTCATATTAGACCACCAATTAGATCTCCTACGTCACCTTGGAGTCTAAACTTATTATTATCTAAGTTGATGCTGCCCTTTTGAACCAGCCTCCTCTTGCCCATTGAAATTTTTGTCGTGGAAGACTCTCTTTTTGGTAGCCATTACATCCGCTAGGCGAGTATCTGAACTTCAAGCTCTCTCCATTAAACACCCTTATTTGATCTTTCACTCTGACAGAGTTTCTCTTAGCACTAATTCATCCTTCCTTCCTAAAGTTTGTTCTGTTAACAATATTAATCAGTCCATTGAATTACCCACTTTCTTCAAGAATCACTCCAATAAAATGGAGTATATGTTACACAAATTAGATGTCCACAGACAACTAAGGTTTTACTTGGATAGAACAAAAGATCACAGAAAATCTGATCAACTTTTTGTAGCCTTTGCTGATAACAGGAAAGGAGTAGCGGTTACCAAAAGAACTCTTTCTAAGTGGTTAACTGATTGTATCATCTATGTCTATGATTCTTCAGATCAAACTCTGTTGCACAAACCCAAAGGACATTCCACAAGGTCAGTGTCTACATCCCTGGCTCATGCAGCTCGCCTACCACTAGACGCTATTTGTGCGGCTGCTACTTGGTCTAAACCACATACATTCATTTCTCATTATAAGGTAGACAAGGTTTCTAGGGACAGGGCAACCTTTGGTTCCACTGTGCTCAAGAACGTCCTTCCGTGAGTTCCTCAGGAACAAGGAGCTAGGGACGCTACCCATGTGTAAGAACAAATGGCGAGATTGAACACTATCACATATAGAAGTTATGTCCTTACCATAACGTTCCATGTGGAGTGTTCATCTCGCCTTTGTTCTTACATTCCCACCCTCCCGCCCTTAGGAAGAACGTTCAGTTTGGTGCCTGGTCTGGGGCATTCTGCTTCTGCATTGCAGTTGTTGTGTATATAGTTGACATGTATATATATATGTGTATATGTGTATATATATATATATATAGACTCTTAGTTCTGTGCATATGTGATATAAGCATGAGTGTGCTCTCTCTGACTACTGGTTTGCTTGCAAACTAGATCTGAGGTAAAGGCAGAGGGGGATTGTGGGTATTAGGTTGTCTCGAGCTTCTTCTCGATGCAGAGCTTGCAAGCGGCCGACACGGAGCCGAGGATCGGCTCCGAACCCATGTGTAAGAACAAAGGCGAGATGAACACTCCACATGGAACGTTATGGTAAGGACATAACTTCTATTTTTGGCCTCTCTGGTTCTTCCACCCTTTGAGCCAGCATCATCTTGTCCCCTGAAATTCCTGTCTTGGAAAACCCTCTTCTTGATTGCCATCACCTCAGTTAGACGGGTTTCAGAATTACATGCCTTAGCTATTCGTCCTTCATATCTCAGCTTCCACAGAGATAGAGTTTCTCTAAGAATAAATCCCTCCTTCTTGCCAAAGGTGTGTTCAGAGTATAATTTAAATCAGTCCCTCGAGCTTCCTCTATTCTTCCCCAATTATGGCAACAAGGCAGAGTATAGACTCTAACATTTGGATGTTTATAGACAGTTACACTTTTATTTACACAGGACCAATGACTTTAGAAAATCAGATCAATTGTTTGTATCCTTTGCTAACAATAAACAAGGTTCTCCAGTTTTAAAAGTGACCTTATCAAAGTGGCTGTCAGATACAATTATCTATACTTAGGATTTGCATAACAAGAGGCTTCCAGGGAAAGCTAGAGGACACCTAACCAGGGCGTTAGCTACCTCTGTTGCATTCAAACCAAATTAACTTTAGATTCAATCTGTGCAGCAGCAACATGGGCAAATCCTCATACCTTTATCACTCATTACAAAGTGGATGTGGTCTCCCGGAATAGGGCATCCTTTGGTTCCACAGTCCTGAAGAGTTTATTCCAGTGAGCCACCCAAGAACTAGGTGCTGAGGACACAGTCCCAACCAGCAAGAATGAAGGCAAGATGAGGAAAACATAACATAAAGAAGTTATCTACCTATGATAATGGTCCATGTTTGTTGTCCTTTAGCTTGCCTTCCTTCTTGCATCCCCCCTGTTTCCCCCTTCCTGGAGGATCGAGAGGAATTCCTTCTTTGGTTACATTGGCTGAGTTTCCTGTTGACATACCAGGTTAGTTAACCATGCCTTGTTTTTCCTTTTTCCTCCCTAACCTTTGAATGTGTAAGAGCTTAGTAAAATTTGCATTTACTATGATCGTCTAGTGTGGGCTGTCACAAACAAGATTTGGGTAGCTACCGCTAGGCATGTTGGGATAGGGGTTAGCCTCAAGCCAGTATAAGCTCTCGATCTATAGTAAATCGGTTGAGTCAGAGACGAGGGTTGGCTCTGAACCCAACCAGCAAGAAGGAAGGTGAGATGAAGGGCAACAAACAGAATGTTATGGTAGGTACATAACTTCTTTTTCTTTGGCCACAACAAAAAGATATTGACCCTTTTTCTACACCAATTCCAAATGTTATGGAGTTCTTAGCTACAATTTGTAAAGAGATCTAGTTCCTCAATTGTTAAGGTACAGCTAGCTGCCATTTCTAATTATCACATAGGAATCAATAATTCATCTTTACCCTCTTCCAAACTTTGTAAGGCCTTTATAGGTGGTTCTTTCTTCTCAGAATTCCTTTTAATGATCCCACTCCCCTGTGGGATTTGAGTTGTGTTACAGTCTTTGACCCAATCTCACATTGAACCATTGCCCAAGTTTGAACTGAAATTTTTAATTTTGAAAACTGTCATTTTAGTGGCCATTACCCCTGCTAGAAAAGTCTCAGAACTTTAAACCCTATCTTTTAAGCCTCCTTATCTGATTTTTCATAAAGACAGTGTATCCTTAAGAACTAACCCATCCTTCCTTCCTAAGGTGTTGTCAGAATCCAGTATCGATCAAACTGTCAACCTCCCTGTCTTCTTTCCATATTTCTCAAAGGAAAGTTCATGTTACACCTGTGGCATGTCCACAGACAGTTACATTTTTGTTTATCTTTGTGACAGAAGGAGATACTGCCAGCACAGCTATCTGGAATTTTGTAAATAATCATATGTCATTTGTGAATGCCAACAAGATTGATTTGCTTGTCTTAAAAATATATTAGAATTGTATGTTATGTGTATCTTCAACTGCTGGTACAGAAGTGTGTGTTCAACAGGGTTTGTACAGTGCTGGGCCTGGATGTGTGACCACAACGTGTTCTTCTGGATTAGAGCAAAAATGTATATAAACAATTGTACATGTGTAAATGCATATGTTTTAATAGTGAAAACTAGAACAGTGAGGGTTAACTTGGCAAATCTTCAAGAAAATAACTGAAATTAAATTGTTTTATGATTGTGCTATAAAAGTTAATTTCTATGCAGCAAGGAGACAGAATGCCTAGAACTAGGGTGCCTTCTGCATTGTTTTGTAAGTGTTTTATTGTCTTCCAGCAGTTGCAAAGATCTTAGAGATATGTATTATTCACAGGGATATGCTAAAATGTTGGTAGTTTCTGACAATGGGGGTTTAGCTTGGGAACTAAAGTCAGGTGACAAAAACTGATGTCATCCAGGCTAACCCAGCACTAATATTTGGTATTAATTTAAGAAATCTCAGAGAGAGAGAGAAAGAGAGAGGGCATTTTGTATTTTGGTTTCACCTAACAAGAACATCCACTTACCACTTCTGCCTGCTTGTTGTTCTGTAAGTTTTTAAGGCATAGTAGCTCTTTTAAATTCAGATAGGAATATAGTAAAGTATAGCTTACACATTTTCTTCATTTATTTGAGACTGTATGGTTTTAAATATTTCCTGTGATTTGGAACTCTGATGTAACTGATTACTTGCCGAGTATTGCTTTGTTATTTTATTATTTATTATTAAATATATTTAAATCTTTTAATTGTGGCTGGTCTGTTTAGAGATATTTAAGCTCTTAGAGTACTTGCATATCTATTTGATGACACTGTAAAGGCCACTCCTAATAGCCTGGTGGTTTGTCAAACTGCCATTTGAATTAATAACACTACACTGTAGTATTGGCCACCCTTTGCTTAGGGGCCTTAAAGTAGCTGATAAAGAGTGGCTGGTGGCAGTTGGAACTACCTTATAGTCTGGGCAGAAGGAAGCTTAGCTAGTAAACCTGTGCCAGCCTTTCCCAGGAGTGTGTGTGTGTGTGTGTGTGTGTGTGTGTGTGTGTGTGTGTGTGTGTGTGTGTGTGTGTGTGTGTGTGTGTAAATCAAATCTCAGAGCATGTGTGTGTCAGCTACTTGGGCAGGGACACGAAGCACTGGTTGGACAGAGAGGGTACTAGAGATCTTGGTTTGGCCACTCAGCTGAGATTTCAACCCTGTAGCTGTGCCAGTGAGGAGTCTTATTGGAGATCTGGAGAAAGAGGGAGAAACCATCCCCAGACTGACTGTAATCTCTGCATGCTCTTAAGGGAAATTGTATTTACTGTGTGTGTACTTGTCATCCTTCCAGTGTGTAAGTGCCCCACTGTTGCCAGTGGTGAGGATTGAGGCTTCTTGATTACTGGGACAGTGTAGGGGCATCACAATTTTCATAGTACAAAAGCTTTTAGGAAACCAGATCAATTATTTGTCTTCTTTTCAGACTCAAAATTGGGCAAACTAGTTTCCGAAGTGACCTTAACCAAATGGGTAACAGATTGCATTTTCGTTGTTGTCAAAAAATTGGGGTTGTCTTTGCCAAAACCTCTAAAAGTTCATTCCACAAGGTCTATGGCAACTTCTTCAGTATTTCTATCCAGATCTACCTTGGACAATATTTGTGCAGCTGCAACTAGGGCTAACTCTCATACCTTTATTGTGCATTACAAATTAGATCTGGTCTCTAGGGGAAGAGCAGCCTGCAGCTCAGCTGTTCTTGGGAACATCCCTCCTTAGAGTCCTCCCATCATTGAGGTAGCTGGGGACTCTGTCTCAGTCATTAAGGAATAAATAAAAGTGACAACATCAGATAAACAACTTATGTTCTTACCATAATGTTCCCTCTGTGTTGTTCATTTAAGTTCTTCCTCAACTTCCCTCCATCCAACGACCTGTCAGTTTAACTTCTGGATGAATCAGAAGATGCTAAAGGAACCAATTTCCTTTGAGCTTCCAGGTAGTGGTATAGATAAATTTACTTTATTCACTAAAGTCAGCAAACAGCATCTGAAGTATGGTGGAGACTAATGCATTATGGGTAGGAGGGGAATTCGAGAGCTTTCAGTGTTCCACAAGCTGTAAGAAGTGGCTAAGTCAGTTCCAAGGGTTGGATCTGAACCTGATTGTTGAGGAAGAATGAAAATGGACAACATAGATGGAATGTTATAATAAATACATAACTTCTTTATTCCTGGGTGCAGAGAATCATAGCCAGGGCTTATATTATTCCATTTTCCCTAACCCTCAACCAATATGAAAAGAATCCCCAACATTCCAACCAATCAGAGGGAAGCAGCGGCACTGGAAATAAAAAATCTGCTTGAAAAAAAAGAGTCATCCAAGAGATTACCCCAGACCAGAGAGGATCTGGAACCTATTCAGGATTCTTCTTGATGCCATAAAAGAAAGAAGACTTGAGACCAATTCTGGATCTCAGCAAACTAAATCAGTTTGTCCAATATTCAAAGTTTTAGATGATCATGATTCAGTCCATTTTGCCACTACTGAAAAAGGACTATTGGATGTGCTTGAGATCTTCAAGATGTGTACTATTCCATCAAAATAAACAGGTGCTAGAGAAGATATCTGCATTTCAGGATGGGAGCCAGTCATTACCAGTTCAGAGCGCTATCCTTTGGTCTCACCACAGCCCCCAGGGTGTTCATCAACTGCATGGCAGTGGTAGCAGCTCACTTGAGACTGCTGGGATTTTGGCATTTTCTATACTTGGATGACTGGCTCCTGACTGCCCAACCAGGCATCGACTCCTACAGGCAAGGGACAACTTGATCCAGTTGTGCATCCATCTAGGCATCACGGTCAATTACAGTAAATCACATCTCATGCCTACCCAGAGTCTGGAGTTCATAGGTGCTCATCTAGACAAAGTCAGTCAGATGACTTCTCTTCCTTCTGCTTGAATTCAGACACTGAGTTCCCAGGTCATAAAGGTAATACAAAATATTTCTCTTCCAGCTCAGCTAATTTTATAAGCCTTGCAATCCATGGCAACTGCCATCCCCCTCATTCCTCTGGCCAGGTTTCACATGTAAATAGTTCAGTGGACACTGTCAACTCAGTGGTACATTTTTTTAACATCCTTTAAGCACTCCAGTCAACATCACACAGACAAGCAAAATGCATCTTCTTTGGTGGAGTCATTTGAACAAACTTCAGAAGGTCATCCTTTTGTTCTCCCCTTACACATGGCCACAGTGAACACGGATGCCTCGCACCTGGAGTGAAGTGCACTACTTGGTAAGGACAGTCCAAGGTATGCGGTCTCCAGAAAAGGCCAAAATCCATATCAATGAAATGGAAATGAGAGCAGTTCTCCCACATTTGCAAGCCTTTCCAGACACTCTCCCAACTAAGACTACTACTATTCAGACGGACTGTATGTCAGTGGTCTGCTACATCAACAAACAGGAAGGAACCAGGCGTTATCCACTTTATAGAGAAGCAATGAGAGTGTGGCAGTGGACAATCTCTTCTGATCACTTCCTGATAGCAATGCACACTCCAGAGAAATCCAGAGTGATTGTGGATTAACTAAGGAGTTCCATTTTGATGCCTCATGAGTGGTCTCTCAATGTCAAAGAGGGAGAGAGGATTTTCCATCAATGGGGCCAGCCATGCTGTGACCTTTTCATTGTCTTCCTTCTGCAACAAGTGCTCTGATCTCTCCAACAGGGGAGTAACCAAGAGATGCTCTAGTTGAAAATTGGGCCTCCAGTCTCTTTATGCTTATCCATCAATACCTTTCATACACAAATTTCTACAGAGTGCATTCTGGTTGAATAGCACAGTTATCCTCAGTGTCCCTTTTTGACCCATCAGATCTGATTCATCTTCCTCTGCCTCACCTTCTGCATCCAACATGGACAATGTATCCAAAACCAGACCTCCTATCTCACCCGACAGAGATGACTCATCTAGACTTAACAGGCCTCAAACTGGCCTCAGGGTTTCTCCAATTTAATTGATTGCTAGACAACCAAGGCTACCTTCCCTGGTCTGTCATATCTTCTTATCTTCTCAAAAAGCTTCTGCTAGAAAGATTTACAAAAGGAAATGGAAGAGATTTGTTTTCTGGGTGCTTAGCAAGGACTTTGATCCTTTTTCAGCACCTCTGCCATCTGTCCATGAATTTTTGGCTTCAAGTTTCAATGAAGGTGCTAGTTTTTTAACTGTTAAAGTTCAATTTGTTGCCATTTCTAATTTCCACCTGGGTGAAAATAACTGAGCTTTAGCTTCTTCTTTTTGTTGTTGTTGTTTGTCGAGAACCTCTTGCTGTGAGGCAACTGAGCTTTAGCTTCTTCTAAACTATCTAAATCCTTTCTCAAAGGAGACTTTTTACTTAGGCCCCCATTAAAGGATCCTACTCCTCCTTGGGATTTAACTATTATACTTCAGGCCTTAACTCAACTCCCTTTGAACCATCAGGCACAGCAGATCTAAAATGCTTGTCCTGGATAACCATTTTTCTGATCGCATTTACATCAGCTGTACAAGTGTCTGAACTCCAGGCTCTATCCTCTAAACCTCCTTACCTGGTTTTCCACAAAGGCAGGGTGTCTTTGCGGACCAACCAATCTGTTTTGTCTAAGGTAGCTTCTGAGTCCAATATAAACTAAATCATTAATCTACCAGTTTTCTTAACAGACTTTTGAAATAAGGGAGAGTATATGATCCATCTGTTGGATGTGCATAGACAACTCTGCTTTTATCTCCATAGAACCAAACAGTTCAGGAAAACCAACCAGTTGTTTGTTTCCTTCTCTCCTAACAGATTGAATAAACCATTTTACAAAGTTACATTGGCCAAGTGATTAACTGAATGTATTTCCTTTGTCTGTGGTAAAGAATGTTTATCCTTGCCTAAGCCTCCTAGAGCTCACTCCACAAGGTCTATGGTTGTCTCTTCAACATTTGGGTCGAGGGCTTCCTTAGGTGACATCTGTGCAGCTGCAACTTGGAATAATTCTCACACTTTTATTGCTAATTACAATTATATTTAGTTTCCAGGAACAGAGCAGCCTTTGGCTGTGCAGTACTCTGGAATATCCTTCCCTGAGGGCCACCCAAGGTTTCAGTAGCTGGGGACTCTGTCCATCAGTTGAGAAATGAATAAAAAGGATAACATCAGATAAAGAAGTTATGTACTCACCATAACGTTCCATCTGTGTTCTCCATTTTCATTCTTCCTCATCTTCCCACCCACCTGTCCCCATTCTTTGCTTCTGGAAAGACCTCAGAGTTTAACAGGAGCTCCTGTTCCTTGTATGAATTCCAGCTTCCTTCTTCCTTTTAGCCTTTATAAATTCCTCAACAAGTTGTCCATTTATATATAGGGACAACAAACTCAGTCTGAGGTATGTTAGGTTGTTGGGGCATTATAGGTAAAGGAATGATTTTGAGAGTTTTGGATCCGAAGATCTGGTAGAAGTGGACAAGTCAGATCCGAGTCTCAAATCTGAACCCATCAGTTGAGGAAGAATGAAAATGGACAACACAGATGGAACATTATGGTGAGTACATAACTTTTTATCTGTACTGAACTTTATTCCTATTAATATATGTCCCAAATGATATTTCAGTCATATATTTATATTTTTGTAATCTTCATCTGAAGTAAAAACAAACCCCAGTTTATGGTAATCTGCATATATGTTCATCCAGCTATGGTTTCTTGTTAAGAAAGTAGCAAAGACTATATTAATTGGGAGGGGACTCAACACAGAACTGGAACCCTTGCTAAAAATGTACAAGGATCAAAACTATGTTCTAAGATTGTAACAACTTGGATCCTGTGTGATAACCACTCCATAATCTGTTGATAAGATAAGGATTTAATTTATCTTTAAGAAAAATACCATGCATGGTTTTATGGTGGTAATATGTCAAAGGCCTTTCCTAAATCTAAAAATATGACCACAACAGACATACCTTGATTAGTTGTTGTATTAACATGATCATAAAATTCAATTTAGTTGGATCATTCCAATAGAACAAAGTGGTTTAGGATTACCTGATATGAAGGGATATTTCAGAGCTACACAGTTAAGTTTCATTTACATAACATGAGCAGAAAGCTATAATTCAAAGTGGAAAGGTATGACAATGAAGTGGGGGTAATTCAAGAAATAAGGAGAGAGTGAGATGTACAATGCAGATCCTTAAGAAGAAGAATAACAACAACCATACAGCATATTCTATTTATAAAGTAGCAGAAAATATTCTAAGAACTAAGCCAACATGAGAATGGAGAAAGGCAATTCTTCTGATAGGGTTGATTGCAATTAGGGGTACAGAGAATAGGCAAGAGGGAACTACAAATTACTGGAGAAAATAGCAAAGGAACCAAGGTATTGGGAGTAAATAACTAGAGACAGAAAGGTAATAGTGGGAAAGGGCCAAGAAGACATTTGAACTGCAAGTTAGAGACTGCCTCCCCTACCAGATATTGATATCAGAGTATAGGCAAATAGAAAGGGACAAGGGAATCCTAAGTGAAAGACCTGTCCTGGTAGAGTTTTTATGTGATTCTAGAACACAAGCTGCTGTTATAAAAGGATAATTGATTGGCATATAAAATATTTGCAAACAAATATAGGAACCAATCAGATGTGAGTAGATAATATTGGGAAAAGAGAATGGATAAGCAATAGGTATTTTTATAACCCAAGCAGAAACCAAAGAATTTTCCTCAGGTAGATGCCAAATGTTGGAGGTATGATAGGGAAGAAAAAGGTTACTGAGAATGTATGATTGGGTGTTGTCAGTTTTCATTTAATCCTCGACATATCGGTTTGGTTCCAAGCTTCAGAACTGACTCGGCCACTACTACAGCTCGAGAATGCCAGAAACTCTCAAGCTTAACCCTTATCCATAATGCTACTCTGTTAGTTACCTCAGATCTCGTTCACCGCTGTTCATGACAGATGTGTTTGCCATTGCTCTCGAGCTAAGCATTGCTTTATTGTTATATTTACTACTTTTGAAAGAGTTTTCTACTTCTTTATTGCTTATTAGTCATTAATCTACCCACTACTTTCTAAAATTGTCCTCTTCTTCTCGTCTTCTGTATACCTGGGTATATTCTGAGCTGTCACTGCTGATAATTTTTCTTCCTCCCGTACACCTCGGTGTATTCTGATCTATCAGTGTTGATCGTTTTCTTCCTGCTGCTTTCTCTTTCTGTAAAAAAAAAAATTATTATAGCGAGTGTCCCTATTTGTGAGGCCTTTCTACCTGTGTGCATGTGTATATATGGGTTGTATAGACAGCCTGTTGATGCCATTGTTAAAAATTTAAATCTCTTCAATATGACTGATAAATCTGAAGTCTCCGCTGGATTCAGAAAATGCCAGAAATGCGGGCACAAAATTCTGATGCATGACAATCATTTGCTGTGGGGGTTTTTTTTCCCCACACAAAGAAGAAGCTAGTGAAACTCCAATAAACGTTTTAATAAAATACAAATGCAAATCACACACAAATAACTGCTCTAGAGCCTTGGCTTCTACACGCCTTTTACAGAGTATGACTCACTAGTAAAACATCATCCTTTAAATAATTCATTAATTAAAACATCAATTGACATCAATTAACATTTTCAAAAGATTTTTTAAAAACGGGCTTCTTCTTTGCGTGGTGGAAAATATTCATCTGCAACTGTGGTATTTATTAATCATTTGCTGTGTGTCTATTGCCTGGGCTCTGTTCATCTTCAGGAAGACTGCTCAATATGCCATAGTTTCAGTCACAGGTCACTAGTAGAAAGACATAATTAACTTATTTCAAGGGGTATGCTTCCATCAGCTTTCAGTGAGGCCTTATCTGCTGCTGAGAAAGTCAAGAGTAAGAGTGATGTGTCTTCCTCATCTTCCTCATCATCTTCTTCCAAAGCTTTGAACAAACCAAAAAAAAAAGCCTATCAGTGCCTTCTACTCTGTCAGCACCATCCTCGAAAAGGGCTAAGTCTTCAGTTCCTTTGGAACCCTTGGAACCGACCGACTTCACTACTAAAACTTCGGTCCCAAAGGGATCTATGGAACTGAGTTTATCGGAGCACACAAAGTCTTCGGCACCTAAGCAATTTGAGGACCCATCCATTATGGGTCTTCCAAGAACTTCATATTCACCCTCTATTGGCCCCTTTGCAGGAAGGCTACCTTCACCTTTTCTGTAGAGGCCAAAATCACCCTCCACCCTTTCTGCCCATTCCACCAAGAGCTTAACTGAGGATGATGTAGACAGGCTGGTGAATAAGATGCTCTGTGCAAGTAGGATTGTCAGGTACCTCTTCAACTCCAGCCTCCTTGGGTATGGAAGCTGAACCTTCCATTACCCCTCTGTTCTTTCATCCTCTGACTTCATCTAAAGAATTAGAGCTCTCTGCTATGAGCCACTTAATCCCAACTGGATCAGTTTTGGAGATATCCATATCTTCAGAACTGGTTCTTGCTCAGAGATCTTTGGTCCAGTTTGATTCGGAGACCTCTTGGGGCAGAGTCTGTTCTGTTGACTCAGGAGGGGGGTGAGAGTCGACTCCTATATTTTTGGCACCTTCTCTGAACCTTGGAACAAAGGTGTGGAGCAGCTGGGCACCAGCTTCCATCTCGGAAGCTTTCTGAAGCAGGGAGTCCCCACAAATCCGAGGCAGTCTTTTTCAGTTCCAAGCTTTCTTCCCTCTTTGGGAGGCCAGCTTTTGAGGTGATGGAGAGGGCCATGACTGCCGCAGTCAAACAGTTGGCACCTTCCACTCCAAAGCAAGTGCTCCTTTCCTCCTCACTCCCAGATATTCAACCTGCACTTCCACTGAGTCAGCAGGTGCCAAGACTGCAGGAGTCCCAGATAACAATTCTCTCCTCTTCCGATACCTCACCAAATCACCCCACTGATGAGGTCCCTAAGAAGAGAAAGTGTAAGATGAAGCACTTGGATTTTCCTGAGGAATCATCACTGAAGACACCTACTTTGATGAAGGGGAGGGATCCCCTTGGTCACCCCTGATGATGTCTCCTTTGGAGACATCCTAGAATTATTGAAACAGAGGGCTGACTGGAAGTTCCAGAATCCTCTTTCAAGGAGTTGGTGTACATGCAGGCCTTTGGCACAAAACCCTCTGCCTCTTGGGTGACTCCACCTGCTGACAAGTTCATTTGGTTGATCTCTCAGTGGGTTTGGAAGACTCCTGATACTATTGTGCCTACTCCTAGGAGACCTGACAAAATTCTGTCCGTTCCTGAAGACAAACAGTTCTGGGCCAGAGGGTTAGCTGTTGATACCATGGTCATGGTGGCAGCCACAATGAAGGAACTGGCCAAAGAATGTTCCTCTATCCATCCATCCAACAGAGAGGCTTGGGCAATGGATAGTTTTAGGAAGTGGGGCTATGGATCATCAAACTTTACCCTAATGTCCTTGAATTTATTGGCACACTTTACCAGACTTCAGAGGGATCTGGTCAAGGGGTTATCGGATACCCTTGCAGGAAGCATTTCTGAGGATGTCCAAGAAAAGGTGGCTTCACAATTGGCTACCCTGGAGTCTGTGTCAAATTTGTCCATGAGGCTTATCAGTCATGCAGCTGAAGGGAGCACCAGAGCAGCGGGTTCAGGTGTTGACATTAGGAGACACATCTGAATGTGTCTGTGGGACTTTGCTTAGCCATTTAAGTCCTTATTTGTCAGTGCACCCTTTGACAGATCATTCCTGTGTGGCTCAAATGTTAGAGAAACTTTATCCAGGTGTGAGAAAGATAGAAAGACTCTTTCTGCTGTGGGCATACATTCTTCCACTCCTTAACGACCATTCTCAAAATCAGACAAGCAGTGCAAAAATGTGGTTCAAAAAGCCCCAAGGGGCTTTTTAGGACAACATGAAGGGAGTTCCCTCAAGGGCAGAGGGGGAACCTTTAATGGA
Organism: Protopterus annectens; assembly: GCF_019279795.1. Taxonomy (NCBI): domain Eukaryota; kingdom Metazoa; phylum Chordata; order Ceratodontiformes; family Protopteridae; genus Protopterus; species Protopterus annectens. The sequence continues at coordinate 1,977,878,649 of NC_056728.1, read as the reverse complement.
AGATGCCACTTGTGCAGCAGAGGTGGCCCACAAAACCAGGGATGTGAAGTTGTTCTATTTCGCTGTTCATTCTTTACTGATGGGTTTGGAGCCAATCCTTTGGCTCCGAGTCAGCACCTACTACAAAGCTTGAGGATTTCAAGTAGCTTGAGACCAAGTCCCTATCCCATTATGCACCTTGAGTTACCTCAGATCTAGTTTGACGCTGCAACTAATCGGAGGTTCTTGCTAGCTTAGGCCAGTAAAAACTTTAATAATTTTATATTTCTAAAACTTATTGGAAATGTATTGTTAGAATAGTTAGATATTTAGGTTAGATAAGCTCTTAAAGCTTTATCTGTAATGTTCCCTTCCCTTGTGTGCTTTTTCATAGCCTTATATTTGGCCTCGTTTTCTTCATAGGCCTATTTACATTTTTCTGATTAGAAATTGTTTATTCAGTGACCTTTTGTCACTGTTCTTTCTTGGTATACTATTGTGTGATTTCTTAGTGACTTGAAATTGTTTATTCAGTGACCTTTTGTCACATTTTTTTCTTAGTACTTTATCATTCTTAAAGATAACTTGCTTATTATCTGCTAAGTTAATTTGTGTGTGTTTATAGTTAGCCTGTTTTTTATTAAAAGGCTAATTTCTATTTGCTGTTTTTGGGTGTGTCCATTTCTGTTATGGCTGATGACAAGGACAAACACGCTAAGTCAGGGTTTATAAAATTCCCTAAATGTGGGCAGAAGATGTCTGTTACTGACTGCCGTGTTACTTGTGTCTACTGATTAGGTGCCTTGCACTTACAAGAAACATGTTCCATATGCCATTCCTTTTCCTCTCAGGTCCTCCAAGAGAGAAAGAGGAAGATCATTGACAGGGGTTTGTTGAATCTTTCTTTCCAGGAGGCTTTGAGTGACCAGGATGGATTTAGTAAGTCTTCAAAGTCCTCCAAGACTTCTGTGGATTCAAAAAAGTCTAAAAAGTCAAAAGGGTCTGTGACATCAGCTCCACAGGTCTCGGAGCCAAATGTCATATTTTCGTTTTGGAGCCAGTCCCCAGTATTGGAACTGATATCTGAAATTCCTAAATTGCCACTACTTCAGTCGGTACCATCGGTCTGATCATCCCCATCTTCTGTTAGCCACTCTGATTTGGAAGTGGATTGGGCGGTGCAGAAGCCTCTACAGGCGCCGGCCTTTGTAAAATTATCATCTCTGACCCAGGCGGCTTTGGAGCCAAAAACCCTTATGCCAGCTATATCTCTTCCTCCTCCAAGCCATACTGGTCCTTCGGAGCCGGAGGAGTTGGACTTGCTGATTGTGGAGCCTTTGGAGCCGATGCCTGTTCCAGTGTCTTCAGCTCCATTCACTCTGATGTCCACAGTGCCAATCGAGGGCTCTAGGACCTGACACTCTCTGGTCAGGTCCGGGGAGGATAGTCGAATTGACTTGTCGATTCTGACTTTGCCTCTTGGGGCTTTGGCTCAGATCAGCTCAGCTCCTACCTCAGGCACGGAGCCCACTGTCCCGGTGCCGGGGGTATTGATGGTTTCCTCAGATCCATCAGTCCCTTCACATTGAAGCAGAGGTGCCTTCGAAGCCATGAGGAGGGTTATGTCTCTCAAGCCATCCTCAACTTCAGGTCCGGCTTCTTCATCCCCTAAGGTGACTCTGTCCACTTCTGGTTCACAGATCCTAGCTAAGCGCAGAGATCCAGAGCCTCAGGAAGCCCCATTGGGTGGCCAATGCTCTTCTAAGACCTCACCAGAAGTTCCCACTGATGAGGTTCCCAGGAAGAGATTGTGTAAGAGGAAACATTTAGACTCCCCTCAGGAGTTTCTTACATCTGATACTGACTTGGATGAATCAGAAGGGCCCCCACAGTCCCCCTCTGAGAATATCTCATTTGCAGAGATACTTGAAATCCTTAGGCAGAGGGCTGACTGGCAGTCCACCAACCCTACTGAGGATGAGTCGGTTCTCCTGAAGGCTTTTGGGTCTCAGCCCTCCACTTCTTGGGTGTCAGCACCCTTCGATGAGCTTATGCAGCTGGTCTCATGAAGGGCGTGGGAGTCTCCAGACACCACAGAGCTTGTCCCTAGGAGGCCTAATAAGTTCATATCTGCCCCCAAGATAAATCTTTCTTGACCAAAGATGTGCCAGTTGATGCCATGGTGGTGGTGGCAGCCACCAAAAAGGAAATGCCTGAAACTTCCTCTTCTATCCATCCTCCTAACAGAGACTCCAGGATCATGGATAGATATGGGAAGTGCATGTTTAGTTCAGCGACTTTTGCACTCCATTCTCTTAACTATTTAACCCACTTTACGAGACTACAAAGGGATCTCCTTAAAGAGCTGGGAGATACTCTTCAGGGTACAGTAGCTGCAGGAGTTACAGACAAAGTTGCCTCCCAGTTTGCTACCTTCAACTCCATAGTGAACTCGTCCATGTGCCTCATTTCATATGCAGCTGATGGAACGAGTAGGGCAGCAGGTACAGGAGTTGCTCTTAGGAGACACTCCTGCATGCACTTGTGTTCCTTCACGGAGCCCTTCAAGTCATCCTTTGTGAATACCCTCTTTGATGTCTCATTCCTTTTCAGGCCCGAAGTTAAGGAAACTTTAACCAGGTGTGAGCAGGAGGGACAGACTCTGCCTGCCGTCGGAGTCCATTTTTCCATCCCTAACAGACCCTACCCCAAGGGTCAAAAGGGAGGGAAAATGTGGTTCCATAAAGCCCAAGGAGCCTTTCAAGACACACGTGCTGAACCCCCCCTCCAGGGACAGAGGAGGGGGCAATAATGGAAGATGCTGCCCTTGTGGCAGAGGGGGTCAGCAAAACCAGGGTGACAGAGATCAGTTCTTTGGGAAGCCCTACCAGTGCTCCTGAATGGAGGCCTGACTGTCCTGCTCTGGAGGCAGTCGGGGGTTGCTTATCTTTGTACCCAGATGCCTGGCTCAAAATAACAAATGTCAACTGGGTACAAAGTATCATTTCCAAAGGATACTTCATTCCATTTGCCACACCCCCTCCACTGATAAGAAAAATCCCAGAAGTTCCACCCAGTTACAGGGAACAAGCAACAGTAGAGGTCCAGGCGTTGCTAAGAAAAAGAGTCATCCAACCAGTCCCAGGAGACCAGACAGGATCCGGAAATTACTCAAGATTCTTTTTAGTTGCAAAACAGACAGGGGACTGGAGACCTATATTGGACCTCAGCAGACTAAGCAAATCTATAAAAAAAAGAGATGTTTTGGATGGTCACACTTCAGTCAATACTTCCCTTCTTAGGGAAAGACAATTGGATGTGCTCGATAGATCTCCAGGAGGCGTACTACCACATAAAAATGGCCAGGCCATCCAAGGATCATCTGCACTTCCAGCTGAGAGGCAGTCATTACAAGTTTTGAGCCCTACCCTTTGGTCTCACTACAGCCACCAGAGAGTTCACCAAATGCATGGCAGTGGTCATGGCTCACCTTAGACGTTTAGGATTCCAGGTGTTTCCGTACCTAGACGATTGGAACCTCACTGCCACCACCAGGCATCAACTCAGACCAGGGAATCCACTCTGTCACTCTGCAACCAGCTGGGCATTACAATAAACTCAGAAAAATCTGCCTTGTCACCATCGCAGCATATCGTCTTTATCGGAGCAGAACTGGACACCACCACCACGCTAAGACTTCCAGTAGAGAGTCTTACTTTTCCATCAGCATGTCCACGTTCTAATATCCAAAAACAAGGCACCAGCATCAGAAGTTCTGAAATTGTTAAGAATGATGGCAGCAGCAATTCCGGCCATACCACTGGGTCATATGCATATGTGGATAATGCAGTGGCTGTTGTTCACTCAATAGTCTTACCAAGAGCTCCTCATGTCTCACATGATAATGATCACAAATTCCTGCAAAAAGGATCTTCAGAGGTGGTTGACCTCACTTCATGTTTTGATAGGACGTCCATTTGTCTTACCCCCTCCAGTGGTCAAAGTGACCATGGACGCTTCCCTGATAGGGTGTTGGGGGGCATTTTCATGCTAGGACACCCCAAGGAACATGGTCCGATCAAGAGACACATCTGCATATCAATGTCCTAGAAATGAGAGCACTACTTTTGGCATTGCAGTACTTCCAGGACTCTCTTCCTCTGGGTTCGATTGCAAGTTAGACGGACAACATGTCAGTGGTCTGGTACTTGAACAAACAAGGAGGAACCAGGTCATATCCCCTTTGTTATGAGGCCCTAAGAGTATGGTAGTGGACTATTTCCACCCAGCGCTTTCTGTTAGCAATGCACATCCTGGGAAAATCCAATGTGATAACAGACAGGCTGAGCAGAGCAATTTTGTTGCCACATGAGTAGTCCCTCAAGACGGAAATTGCGGACAGGATATTCCACAGGTGGGGCCAGCCTTTCTGCGACCTTTTTGCCAGTCACATGGACACGAAATGCAGAAGCTACTTTGCCCTGATTCCTCCTCTGGGAGAAGCTCCAAGGACGTACTCATTCACTATTGGCCCCCGGGTCTCCTTTATGCATTCCCACCAATTCCATTGATACCCAAGGTATTACAGAAAGAAAAAGCCCTGGGGCCATTATTCTAATAGCTCTTCATTGGCCTTGTCAGATTTGGTTCCCCTTCCTTTGATTTCATCTTTTGGAGGACCCCTGGATTCTCGACCCAGTTCCAGACTTTCTGACGCACTTGTCGGGGGAACTTCATCCCTCTCTGCAGTCCCTGAAGCTGACAACTTGGCTGCTCCAATTCCTATCATAGCCAGGTTCCATAACCTTTCCAGTGAGACAAAGAAAATTATCCTATCCTCTCATAAATCCTCTACGAGGAAACTATACGTCAGCAAATGGGAAAAAAAATCTTTATGGGCCTCTAAAAACAATATTGATCCTTACCAAGCCTCTATGGCCTCTATTCTAGAATTCATAACCATGATATTCAATAAAGGAGCTGCAGCAGCAACAGTCCATGTTCACCTTGCTGCCATTTCTAACTTTCATCTGGGATTTGAAGGATTGAATATTATGTCACACAAATTATTCACAGTTTTTCTCAAAGGGACCTTTCTTATTAGACCACCTGAGAAATCTCCCTATACTCCATGGAATCTAAATGTTATGCTTTCCCACATAATTATTCTGCCATTTGAACCAGCTTACTCATGTGACCTCAAATTTTTGTCATGGAAAACCATCTTTTTTAGTGGATATTACTTCTGCCCGCAGAGTGTCAGAGCTTCAAACCTTGTCCATCAAGCCTCCTTATTTGATTTTCCATGCTGACAGAGTCTCACTTTGAACAAACCCCTCTTTCATACCCAAAGTTTGCACTAAAACTAATCTCAATCAAATTATTGATTTGCCATTTTTTTTCCCCAACCACTCCAACAATCTAGAGTACATGCTGCACAAACTTGATGTTCACAGACAGCTCAGATTTTATTTGGATAGAACAAAAGATGTCAGGAAATCAGACCAGCTTTTTGTTTTATTTTCAGATTCCAGAAAAGGTATGCCAGTGGCTAAAACAACTCTGTCTAAATGGTTATCTGATTGTATTACCTATGCTTATTCAGCTGCCAATATGCCCTTATAGCATAAAATTAAAGCTCACTCAACCAGAGCAGCTTCTATATCCTCTGCATTTTCTGCCAGACTTCCTATTGAGAAAATTTGCACAGCAGCCACTTGGTCAAAACCTCATACCTTTATCACTCATTACAAAGTTGACAGGGTCTCCTTTGGATCCACGGTCTTGAGAAATATACTCCTGTGAGCCATCCGAGGTAGATGGTGCTTGGTACGCTACCCATCAGTAAAGAATGAATGACGAGATAGAACAACTTCACATAAAGAAGTTATGTACTTACCATAACGTTCCATGTGAGTTGTTCATCTTGCCTTCATTCTTACGTCCCTCTCTCCTACCCCCAGCTGGGCTCTCAGAAGACCAAGATTCTAGCTCCTTCCTGGTCACTCAACCCATCTTTACTTTCTCTCTCATGGAGTTATAGAATGACATATGATATTATTATATGCAGCAAACAAGATCTGAGGTAACTCAAGGTGCATCATGGGATAGGGACTTGGCCTCAAGCTGCTTGAAATCCTCGAGCTTTGTAGTAGGTGCTGACTCGGAGCCAAGGGATCGGCTCCAAACCCATCAGTAAAGAATGTAGGTGAGATGAACAACTCACATGGAATGTTATGGTAAGTACATGACTTCTTTTTCCAGGGATTCTTTCTGTGGTAAATCCTACCAGCGCTCTTGAAAGAAGGCCTGATTGTGTTCCTCTGGAAGCAGTCGGGTAATACTTATCCCTGCACTGAAATGCCTGGCTACAAATAACATCAGATGCTCGTGTGCAGAGGATTATATCCAGAGACAATGCAATTCCATATTCCCTTCCTCTTCTCATATGCTAGAAAATCCCTGACATTCCACCCAGTCAGAGGGAACAAGCAGTTCTAGAAATCCCAAAAACTGCTAGCAATTTATATATATCACTTTTTATTGCCTGGTGCATAGTTTTTTAGTGTATTTTTATTGCTATTAACTAATCTGCACGGGTAACTGATTTATTTGCAGTTAAGAAAGCATTCGGTAGAGTCTCATTGCTCCTTTATCTGTTTAAAAACTTTCATTTTGTGGCTTTCTGTAGTGCTTACTGTCTGTAGGCTAATGCTTTAGTATGTCCTAGTTCAGAATTGCTGGCTCTGGGCTTGTTTGTTTATACAGTGATTGTTCAAAGCACATGAACAGGCCATCTTGAATTAGCTGAAGCCTTTCTTTACCTTGGCTAGATTGTGTTAATTGGCTGCTAGCTAGTGGGGGCTGGTTCTTTTGTGCTTTTGTCAAAAAAAAGTTGTCTAAGGTTGTATCTTCTGGTATTTAAGTCCTAACTTTGAGAGGGTTTCTGTCTATACACACTGAGCAGAGTGGAGGAGAGGTGTTGACTACAACTCTTAGCTGAGATATATAAGTATCCTGTTTTTTTAGATTATTTATGCTTATTATTGTTTCTAGCAATTTATATATAGCACTTTTTATTGCCTGCTGCATAGTTTTTGAGTGTATTTAGGTTCATAGGTTCATACTAGGCTATCTGCCCTGGGGCAATTATAAGCCTAGCCCGATTCTGTATGGCTTACGCCACCCCTTGATTTGAGTATACTGTGCCCTTTTTAAGGTTTAGTTTACTGTGCCTCTGTCTAATAGTGACACAGGAGTAATCCCTGGGACAAACCTACGATCCCCCATCCACTTATCGAGATTCTTCTTGAAGAGATTCATTGAGGTGCTCTGCCTCACATGAACTGGAATTCTATTCCAGAGCGAAGGGAGCCTCTGGGTTATGAACCTGTCCCTCCAGCAAGTTCTATTTATTTCTGTGCTGAGGTTCAAGTCCCTCGAGCGTGTGGCTCTCAGGGATTTAGATTTACTGAGGTGGAGCATGTCCATTAATTCTGGATTTGACATAGCTTTGTATGTCAGGCATAGATCGCCTCGAAGTAGGCGGTATGCAACTGAGTAGAGCTGGAGTTTTTTTTAACCGAGCAGCATATGGCATCTGTTTGAAACCCTTGATCCTCTTGGTGAGATACTTTTGGGGTCTTTCTAATTGCTACAGGTGTCGGGTAAGGTACATCCCAAAAGAGGCATTGTATTCTATGATGGGCCTGATGAGGGATGAATAAAGGGGCACGATTACCTCTCTTGATTTAGATGTGAAACCCTTCGTGATGAGGTGGGCTATGTAGAAGGTCTTTCTAACCACTTTGGCAATGTGGTTTTCAAAGGAGAGATTGCTATCAACTTGGGTCCCCAGGTCCCTAATAACTTTCTCTGTACTTAATGGGTTTCCGCCTATGTGATAATTTGTGGGCACATTGTTTTTGCCAAAGGGTATGACTATACATTTTTTGGCATTTAGCTTTAAACCATGGTGCTGGCACCAGTTATCTGTCTCTGTGAGACCTTTTTGAAGGATGTCTGTGTCAGTTGGAGAGTTGATTATGGCACCCAGTTTGCAGTCATCTGCGAACTTGGTGAGCCATAGTCCTCCCACGTTTGCCTGTACCTCAGAAAAGTATATACCGAACAATAGTGGTCCCAGGACATAACCCTGTGGGACACCACTTGTGACCGGTTTCGAGTCTGACATGGCTCCAGCAACTCTCACTCTGTGGGTTCTGTCTTTGAGCCAGTTTGCGACTGATCTTGTGACATAGGGGTTTATATTTAAGCTGGATAGCTTATCTATGATGCCCGAGTGGGGTATTGTGTCAAATGCCTTTGCAAGGTCCAGATAGGCTGTGTGGATTACCTTCCCTTCATCTATGGCTTTGGTGACTGTTTCAAAGAAGTCAATCAGGTTCATAAGGCAGGATCTGCCCTTGACAAAGCCGAACTGGGTAGGATCTAGTGTCTGTAGGTCCCCAATGTCTTTGTTTATGAGCTCCATGATGATCCTCTCCATAGCCTTGCAGACTAAGTTAGTCAGGCTTATGGGGCGATAGTTTCCAGGGTCCGTAGAGGCTCCACCTTTGTGGAGTGGGACCACTGTTGCTGTACGCCATTCTGTGGGCACATATCCTGTAGTGAGGCTGAGATTGTATAGCTGTTTTATTTGAGGGATTAGTTCCTCTTGTAGTTCATGTAGGACGCAACCTGGGACGCCATCTGGTCCCATGGAAGCAGTGTTTTTTGCTTTGGAGAGGGCAGCCTTCACTTGAGCATCTGAGATGTTTGGGAGGCAGCCCTCTGCCGGGATAGATACTTGCTCTTTTGGGGGGAGGGGGTGGAGATGTTTGCACTGAACCTGTCTGCCAGGATATTGGCGATGTCTGTGGGTTCAGTGTATTTTTTGTCATTTAGAATCAACTCAGAACAAGTCTGGGAGTTGCATCCCAGGTTTCTAACATAACTGAAATAAGCCTTATGATTGTCTTTGGTGTCCTGTGCAATTTTTCTCTGGTTTCTATTCCTTTCAACTTTCTGGCTTAAAAACGCATGTGTTTGCACATTTTTCACATCGTGCAGCACTGTGAGGCTACAGTTAAACTATTCCAGGTGCCAGAAAGTCAGCTCTTCAAATTTTTATTTAGAACTAGCTGGTTTCTCAGTAGTAGCACTAAAATCTGAACCCCTGTGACTAGCACTTGCTCTAGAACCTGCTGGAAAGCACTAGGAAGCCTGAAGCTGATTCAAACACTCAGCTCTCCTTGTCAATAAGGAGAAATTAATCATAGGCACTAAACAGCCTATAATTGCAAAGTACCTTGCAAAGGTAAGGGAAAACAGCTCTTAAACTTTACAAAAAAGCACCTAAACAAGCATGTCCAAGGGTCAGCTTCTGGTGATTTCTCCTGTTCACCTGGTGAATCTGGGCATACTGGGGCAGTGCGGCAACTGCCTCATGTACACAGACAATCCTCTCCTCCTACCACCCAACTCTACAACCTGCGAGAGATGCACTTCCATAGCCAAACTGGAAGCAAAGCTCTCTCTGGCCAAGATTGTGCTAGACAGTCAAGAGGAGAAGGTTAACACCTGCATTACACCTCAAGCAACTCATAGCCCTTCAAAACCCACACCATCAACACCCACACATAGCAACACTAAACCCACGTATGCAGAGGCCCTTAACATTAACCTGCCCAAGCAACAAGGACCTCCGAAGCCAGCATAAACAAACACCAGTCACAACCAAAGTGACACATAGCTCATAACACCAGTGTGCCACCCAATAACAGCCCCTAAGGCAAGAAAATGTACCCAACACTTTAGTCATAGGTGACTCTATAGTCAGGCACACTGATGTCCCACTCACCAGGCTGAACAAGGAGAAAATTACAGTCAGCTGCCTGTCGGGTGCCAGGATCTGCCACATAACGCATGCACTCAAGTCACTGCACAACAAGTACAAATATGACTCTGTCATTGTCCATGCTGGAATGAATGACTTGAGATGTACCTCCCTGGACTACATGAAAAGAGACATGGAAGAGCTCTTGGATCATGTGACCCAGGCAGGTATGACCCTAGCCCTGAGTACCATCCTGCCTTCGCCCAGAATGATACCACAGTATAAGGACAAAATGATTGACTTCAACAGTTGGCTAAGCTTCTGGTGTCATTCAAAGTGGATCCAGTATTTGTCTGCCTGGGAAGACATGATCGACAAACCATGATGCTTTGCCAGAGATGGTCTGCACCTGTCACCCCTGGGATTCAGGTTACTGGCTAAAGCTCTTGCCACCCCTATAGTGCCTTTTTTAGGCAAGGTTCAAAGGATAAAACCACCACCGTAACAGATACAAACATGCAAAATCTGAAGGTAATGCTACTCAATGCTAGAAGTCTAAACCTCAAAATGCACTGTCTCGAGGCACTCCTAAAAATGGAGAACATTGATACCTGTGCAGTAACTGAGACATGGTTCAAGGCTCCGGAGAGCACCCCTGCAATACCAGGCTACAATTCTTACCACACTTTTCGGCCACAAAACCAAGACCAAAACACTAAAAGTGGAGGAGTGTCCATATTCACCAAGGATATTCACACCTCCAGGCTAGTTGCCCAACACAATGCATCTGAAATTCTCCAGGTGCAACTAACACTAGGTAAGACTGCAGTCCAAATTGTAGCTTGCTACAGATCCCCTACCATGCCCCAAGATTCTCACTACACCTTTCTAAACATACTGGAAAATATTATGATACAACCAAACACCCTAATACTGGGTGATTTCAACTACCCTGCCATTAATTGAGAAAACTACTTGGGTACCAACTCCTTTTTACAACAGTTCTTGCAATTCATAAATTCCAATGCCCTGGATCAACTAATCCATTGTCCCACCAGGGGCTCCAATATCTTAGACCTGGTCATTACCAACATGGGAGATAGATGCTCCACACCAGTGGTCACCCCCTCATTTATCAGGTCTGACCATAAGCACATCACCTTTGACAGCTACATCCCACCCCCCAGTAAGGAAACCTCCTTAAAAAACGTCTCCAAAGTCAACTTCATGCTACTGAAGTCAGAAGTGACAAACTTCACAACACCCACGCAGGCGGGGTCTGGAAGTTCAACTGCAGAATCCTACACTAAGGCACTGTACGAGCACATCCACTTGTGCATGAATTGTGCAGTCCCAAATAGAACCAGGATGCTCTTCCCCCCAAAAAGGAAGCCAATCTTGTCGTCCCCTGCTATAAACAAACTATACAACAGAAGGAAGAAACTGTTTCAGAAAAGAGGAAAATCCCAGGATGCAAAAAACTCCCTCACCAGCCTCAGTAAGAAGCTGATCCCTCATAAAATCCTCAAAAGATAGTTACGAAAATAAAATTGCCAAAGATTCCAAAGACACCCACAAGGCATTCTATAGTTATGTCAAGAATCTAAATGGCAATGCTCAGATCTGCTCTGAGCTACAACAAAACGGAATTAAATATACTGATCCCAAGGTTATTGCCAATATCCTGGTAGATCGATTTAGTGCCAACTTCACCCCCCTCTCACCCCCTAAAGGGCCCATCTCAATACCAAAAGATTGCCAAATTCCGATAATCACGGCCACACAGGTAGAAACCGCACTCTCCAAAGCTAAGAATACAGCATCCATGGGACCAGATGACATCCCAGGCTGTGTACTACATGAACTACAAAATGAACTGGCACCTCACCTAAGTGTCATGTTTAATCATAGCCTCACCTCAGGCTTCATGCCCACTGAGTGGTGCACAGCTACAATTATCCCACTCCACAAGGGAGGATCTGCCTTGGATCCCGGGAACTACTGTCCCGTCAGTCTGACAAGCCTTATCTGCAAGGGCATGGAACGTATTATCATGGAACTTATAAACAAAGACATTGGCAACCTTAAAACACTGGACCCCACTCAGTTTAGGTTTGTGAAGGGCCGATCTTGTCTCCTGAATCTGATTGACTTCTTCAAATCAGTCTCCAGAGCTGTGGATTTGGGTAAGGTGGTCCACACAGCCTATCTGGACCTTGCCAAGCCTTCGACACCATCCCCCACTCTGGAATCATAGAAAAACTTACTAAACTGGGCATAAATCCCTACATCACTCCATGGGTTGCCAACTGGCTTACTGGCAGAACCCAGACTGTAAAAGTAGCCGACTCCAAATCCAACTCCAGACAAGTGACAAGTGGAGTATCTCAGGGTTCAGTCCTGGGACCACTCTTGTTTGGCATCTTCTTCTCTGAAGTACAGGCCAACACTAAGGGACTCTGGCTAACAAAGTTTGCAGATGACTGCAAACTGGGAGCCATTATTGAATCCCCAAATGATGTGGATATTCTACAAAAGGGCCTTACAGAAACAGATGCCTGGTGCCAGAGACATGGGCTCAAGCTTATGGCCAAGAAATGTATAGTTATCCCCTTTGGAAAAAAACATGTACCTATGAATTACCACATAGGTGGCAGGACACTAAACATCGAAAGTGTGATGAGAGACTTAGGGACACAGGTGAACAGTAGTCTCACTTTCGATAACCACATTGCCACAACAGTCAGGAAATCCTTCTATGTGGCACACCTCATCACTAAGGGCTTTTCATCCAGAAAAAAGGAGGTCATTGTCCCACTGTACTCATCCCTCATTATAGAGTATAATGCCCCATTTGGTATGTACCTCACAAGACATCTGCAACAGCTGGAAAGGCCACAGAAATACAGCACTAAAAGAATCACAGGCCTAAACTAGATGCCATATGCTGACCATCTAAAAAAACTCCAGCTATACTCTGTGGCATATCGTCTACTCAGAGGCGATCTATGCTTAACATACAAGGCCATGTCAAACCCTGAGCTGTTGGACATGCTCCACTTAAAGAAATACCAATCCCTCAGAGCCACATGCTCCAGGTATCTAAACCTTGTCATCACAATGAACAAAACATGCTGGAGGGATAGGTTCCTGACCCAGAGACTCCCCATACTCTGGAATAGACTGCCCATATATGTCAAGCAAAGTGCCTCCTTGGCCCTCTTCAAAAGGAACCTTGATGATTGGATGGGAGATTGGAAATTCACCCCAGGGATCATGTCAGTCACCCTGCTAGACAGGGATCCAGAGAAGTAAATGTTGTGGGAAGAAATATCCAGGGAATTGTTATGGTTAGGCTTGCATAGGCCCTAGGGCCGATAGCCTAGAACCATCCTATGAACCTATGAACCTAAGAAAAAAAGAGTCATCCAAGGACTCCCACCAGACCAGAGAAAGTCCAGAATTGCCGCAGGAATCTTTTCAGTGCCAAAAAAGACTGAGAACTCGAGACCAATTTTGGATCTAAATGTACTGAACAAATCAGTTCGTCAAACCAAATTTTGGATGGTCCCGGTACAGTCTGTTCTTCCATTTTTGGAAAAAGACAATTAGGTGTGTTCAATAGATCTTCAGGATGCATATTACCATATAAAAATGGAAAAACAATCCAGAAGTTTCCTCTGCTTCCTGCTGGGAGCCAATCATTTTCAATTCAGAGTTCTGCCCTTTGGTCTCACCAAAGCCCCCAGGGTGTTCATGAGATGTATGCAGTAGTAGTAGCTCACTTGAGACTGCAGGGATTCCAAGTGTTTCCATATCTAGAGAATTAGCTCATTACCACACTGACCAGACATCAGTTGATAGAAGCAAGCGACCATGTACTTCACATTTGCTCTTATCTGAGAGTAACTGTAAGTTATAAAAAAATCAAAAAATGACCCCAACTCAGAATTAAGAGTTTATAGGAGCCCTTCTAAATACTCGAACTTCCATAGCTTCTCTTCCTCTGTGAGATTACAGAAAATCAGAGTTCAGGTACAGAAACTAATCAGCAACAGAAAATTAACTGCTTGTTTAGTCCTTCAAGCACTGGGCTCCATGGCTGCAGCTATAGCTGTAGTTCCCTTAGCAAGATGTCAGATGAGGATACTACAGTGGTTGCTAGCATCTCAATGGTCAATGTTACACCAACCCATGATGGACCTGATTTTGATCACCAATCTTTGCAGAAAAGATTTAGCTTGGTGGATGTTTTCTGAAGACATTATTCTAGGCTGTTCCTTTGTCCCATCACAACCCCAAGCCATAGTGAACATGGACATGTGGTGGGGGGGCATTATCTGGACAAGACTGTCCAAGGCACTTGCTCCCCCACAGAGGCCACTTGCATGTCACTGTACTGGAGCTAAGGGCAGTGTTTTTAGCATTGCAAGCCTTTCAGACTGCTCTTCCTTCAGTAACAATTGTGATCCAGATGGGCAATATATCAGTGGTTTGGTACATCAGCAAACAAGGAGGAACCAAATCCTATCCCCTTTGTCGAGAAGCTCTCAAAGTATGGGAGTGGACAATCTCTTCCAGCTATTTTCTGATAGCAATGCACATTCTAGGGAGTTCCATTGTGATAGTGGACAAACTAAGCAGGTGTATTCTCCTGCCTCACAAATGGTTTCTCAGTCCAAAGGTGACAGGAAGGATTTTCCATCAATGGGGCCAGCCTTGCTGCAATCTATTTGCCTCTCCCGTAAACATCAAGTGCAGCAACTACTTTCTCCTGATCCCCCCTCCAGGGGAGTCACAGAGAGTTGTTTTTCTCCACATTTGGCCCTCCGGACTGCTGTATGCCGTTCCCCCAATTCATCTAATCCCAAAATTCCTACAGAAAGCAATCAGGCTGAAGAGCAAAGTAATCCTCATCGCACCTTATCTGTCTCAACAGATATTGTTCCCCTTTCTTTGGCCTTATCTGATTCAACAGCCTTGGATTCTGGACCCAGCTCCAGACCTTCTAGATCATCCAGAGGGATTAATTCGTCTGAACATTGTAAACCTCAAGATGACAGCTTGGTTTCTCCAGTTCCATTAATAGCCAGGCATCCCTCAGTCTCCTCCCAAATACATCATATTCTCTTAGCCTCTCATAAGCCAGCTACTTGTAAGCTCTATGCTAGTAAATGGATGAGGTTTGACTTCTGGGCTTGTGATAACAATATTGACCCTTTTTCAGCACCCATTGATAAAGTCCTAGAATTTTTAGCTCCACTTTTTTTTAAAGTAGGTGCTTTACAGTCTACCATAAAAATTGAGTTAGCTGCTATTTCTAATTTCCATAATGGTTTTAAATAATCCTCTTTGACTTCAAGGCCTTCTTAAAAGGAATATTCTTGCTAAAACTCCCTTACAAAGATCCTACCCCACCTTGGGATCACAACTTATTTCTGCAAGCTATTGTTCAACCTCGTTTTGACACATCAGCTGAATGTAATCTGAAGATGTTCTTCATCTCACATTGCTGCAGTCCTTACACTTGGGTAGTCCGCTGTCCTCGGTCGGCCCGAATATCAAAGTATAAGGATGACGTCGGTCAAGGCGCATTTGACTGACATCAGGACGTCAGGGTACAAATGCGCATGACCGACGTCATATCCTCAGTCTTTTTTGCCGCATGGTCCGATGCAGGAGCAGCATTGCAAGTGCCAGTTGGCGTTCTGAGATTTTTCGATTTCGAAGTTTCAGACCGAGTTCAAAGTTGGCTAAGTACCCCGTTGGGGAATATTTTGTTTTTTTCTTGCCTCAGTGATTTACCGGATGTCAGAAAAAGTCAATAATTGCATTTCTTGTGGGAAACAGATACCGCATAGAGATTATCATACTTTGTGTATTCCTTGCTTAGGGCCTGAGCACGACGTTGTTGGCTGTCGCTCTTGTGCTAGATTTAATAAACGCACTATAAAGAGAAGGTTGGATTGTGCAAGGTTAGTCTTTGGGAAGCGGTGTAATTATAAAATGCCGTCGGATGCTCCGACGCCCGCTTCTTCGAAGAAGCGCAAGGACAAGGCAGTTAAGCCTAGGCTAGAAGAACCGTCTGTACCGGACGCCGGTTCTTTAGAGGTGTCGGTGGAGCCGGTGGCTCCGCCGGAGGTTTCTTTGAGTTCCCAGGGTGAGACCTTATTATTGCAAGATGTGGCCTCTCAGGAGGCATGTCAGGCTGAGGGGGCTTCTCAGGTTACTATACTCCCCTCCCTTCCTAGGGTGGCTAGGCACTCTCCTTCTGTTTCAAAGGCTTCTCCCAGGGGCAGGCCAGGTTTGGCTTCAGTTGGTGTTACCCCTAGCTCTTCAGGTACTGTGCCCAAGAAGCATATGCTTAAAATGGCAGAAGATTTGATTACTTTAATTAGGGGTTCTATGCCCTCTCCTGATAAGAGACCTAGGTTGGAGCCTGAGCTGGGGGGTTTTGAGCAGGCTTCAGTTGTTTCAGAGTCTTCGGCTGAAGACTTGCAGGAGTACTCTCCTTATTCTGATTCTGATGTGGATGATTCTACTCCTTCTGCCTCTCCTCCTGAGGATTTTTCTTTTTCAGAAACTCTTCATTCCATGAGGGAGCATTTTAAGTGGGAAGGTCAGGACTTCTCTGATTCCAGGAAAAGGCTTAGGGAATTTTTGTTTTTACCCCAGCATAGGCCTTTGGCTATACCTCCTGTTTTGGATGTAGTAGAAGATGTTTTTACAGAGGCTTCTCTTAATCCTGATTCTTTGCCTCCTGCTCCTGTTAAGCCGGATAGGTACTACAGGGTGCCTAAAGCTCATAAGTATCTGTTTAAGAGTCCTAGGGCTGACCCAGAAACTGTTAGTCAGGGGCCTAAGGGTGTCAAGGCTTCTGTTGTTAAGAATCCGGTTCCTGCAGACAAAGAGGCTAGGGCCTTGGATAGATGGGGAAAGAAAGTTTATACTTCTTCCACTCTTGCTATGAGGGCTTTGAATTGCCAGTTTCACATGTTGAAATACCAGAACTATCTCCTTTCACAATTAAAGTCTAAGGTTGATGCTCCGGCAGTAGGTATTGATTGTAAAGAGTTGCAAGACTTAGTGCATGTTTCTGAACAGGTGGGTAAGCATTCTTTGCAATGTGGTTTTGATGCTGTACAGGCCTCATCTAGGGTGGCTGCCACTGGGTCAGTTCTTCGCAGGCACACCTGGCTAAGGGATCAAAATTTGTCTGAACATGTTAAAACAAGGATTTTAGATGCTCCTTTACAATCTGACGTGTTGTTTGGTCCTCCTGTTGAGGCAGTTTTAAAGAAAATGGAAGACAAGGCTAAGTCTATGCAGACTGTTAAAGATTTTTTGCAGGTCCAGCCTCCAAAGTTTAGTAGAAATTGGCCTACTAAGGGTGGACGTATCCTTCTTATGATTCCCAGTCTAGGGGTAGATCTAGACGTGGTAGGGGCAGAGCTCAGGGCTCTTTCAGGCCTAGAACAGGGAGTTCTCCTGCACAGTCTTCGGGTGAGGGCAGGGGTCAGTCCTTTCGTAAACAGACCCAATGACCTACCTTTTCAGCTGCCAGAGCCTTCTCGTCTGGCAGCACCTTTGGGAGGACGGTTGGCACTTTTCAAAGAAAATTGGAGTTTAATTACCCAAGACAGGTGGGTATTGGATATCATACACCACGGTTACAGGTTTTATTTCCATACCTTGCCTCCTTTCAAAGGCATGCCAGACGTTCCTCCTCAACAAAGAATAGAGGCTCACAAGCAAGTTTCTCTGTTACTCCAAATAGGGGCCATACAGCCGGTCCCTATGCCAGAAGTGGGCCTAGGATTTTATTCTCGCCTGTTCCTAGTACCAAAGAAGGGGAACACGTGGAGACCAATTTTGGATTTATCTACCCTCAACACTTATCTGGACATTCCCAAGTTCAAAATGTTGACGTTACAGCAGCTTTTACCTCTGCTGGGCAAAGATCATTGGATGGTAACTTTGGATCTCAAGGAGGCTTACCTTCATGTTCCTATCAGACTAAGTTGCAGGAAGTATCTGCGTTTTCGAGCTGGGACTTCTCACTATCAGTTCTCTGCATTGCCCTTTGGCTTAACTACTGCCCAGAGTATTCACGAAAGTTCTGGCTCCAGTGATAGCTTTCTTCAGGCTAAAAGGAATACAGATCTATCCTTATTTGGACGACTGCCTGATTCTGGCTCAAGGAAGGAAGAGCTTCTTCATCATTTGGAATATGTGATAGCAGTGCTAAGATGCCTGGGGTATTCTGTGAACGAAATAAAGTCCAGTCTAGTACCCTCTCAGGACATGTGCTTTCTGGGTGTGAGACTGAATACAGCATCCCAGATGGCCTTTTAACCCCGGACAAACAAAAGAGTCTATCCCTTTACTTCCATCAGCTATCTCATCAGTCCGGGCTGACTGCAAGGACAGTCCTTCAAGCCTTAGGGTTCATGGCATCTTGTATTCTGGTGCTTCCCAATGCCAAACTGCATATGAGGAAGCTGCAATGGTATCTCAAAAATGTATGGACACAGCACTGCCAGGATCTAGACACTGTCATTCAAATAATACCTTGCATTCAAAAGGAATTTTTGTGGTGGGCTCAGGAATGTCACCTAAACAAGGGACTCTCTGTGACCGGCCAGAGGCGAGTCAGATTCTAACGACAGATGCCTCAGACAAAGCTTGGGAAGCTCATCTAAATGGAAAGTGGATACAAGACAAGTGGCCTGCCAGACTACAACATCTACATATCAACCTGAAGGAGATGTTAGCAGTCCAGTTTGCATTAATAGCTTTCAAGGATTTACTTCTTCCAGGGCAGGTGTTGATTCTAACAGACAACACAACTGTCATGTGGTACATCAACAAGCAAGGGGAACGCATTCTTATCCTCTATGCAGGGAAGCAATGATTTTGTGGGAGACTGCTCTCAGTTTACAGCTCAATCTTCAGGCAAGGTTTCTGCCAGGAGCACAGAACTCCTTAGCAGATGTGTTGAGCAGACGAATTATGGATCCCCACGAGTGGAAATTGGATCCTCATGTATTTCAGAAATTGACAGTGTCATGGGGAACTCCAGACATAGATCTGTTCGCTTCTCCACTAAACCATCAGCTGCCAAAGTTTTGCACAAAAAGGTTTCATCCCACAGCTTGGAAAGTGGATGTTCTTTCTTTCAATTGGAGCAATCTTCATGTGTATGCCTTTCCTCCTCTGCCTCTCCTCCCAAAGGTACTTCTAAAGGTCAGACAGGACAAGCCAAGGATGATTGTAATAGCTCCAGATTGGCCTCGACAGCACTGGTACCCATTACTGAGAAGTCTGGTACGGAAGCCTCCATGGCCTTTGCCTTCGATTCCACACCTGTTGTCACAGGAGGACAGCCATTTGCTGAATGTCAAACTTCACTCTCTTCACCTAACAGCCTGGCATATTCTGTTTTGAACCATAGAGGGTCTCAACTTCCACAACAAGTTTTGAATGTGATTTTGGAAGCTAGAAGGCCTAGTACAAGGAAAGTGTACGCAGATAAATGGAAGAGATTTTTATTTTGGAGTGCAGCAAAAGATTTTGATGTTTCTGAGCCTAATTTGAGTGTGGCTCTTCAATATTTTACTGAGTTACTGGACAAAGGTTTGTCTTTCTCTTCTATTAAGGTTCATGCTGCAGCAATTTCGCTCACTATGATTGTGTCCCACCATTGTTTTCTCATCCTTTGTTCAAGCAATTTCTTAGAGGGGCAAAGAATATAAGACCCCACGAAGAGCTCCTACTCCTGCTTGGGATCTCAATTTTGTGTTGGAGAAACTCACTCTACAACCTTTGAGCCTGCAGCTACTTCTGAGTTGAAATATTTATCATGGAAGACTGCTTTTTGTTGGCAATTACCTCTGCAAGAAGGGTTTCTGAATTGCAGGCCCTTATGGCGGTTGAGCCTTTCTTGATTTTCCATAAGGATAGGGTATCATTACGTACTAATCCTTCCTTTATGCCTAAGGTGGTTTCTAGTGTGGCTTTAAACCAAACTATTCATTTGCCTACTTTTATGCAAATCCCCAAAATAAAGGGGAAAAGATTTTGCACACTTTAGATGTACACAGGCAGTTGCGTTATTATTTGGACAGAACTAAAGGGTTCAGGCAGTCTCAGCAGTTGTTTGTTTCTTTTGCTTTGAGTTCTCAGGGCAAGCCTGTGTCAAAACAAACTATTTCTAAGTGGATTGGGTTTTGCATTGCTTTCTGTTATTCCCATCATGGCAAGGAGGTTCCAGCTGGGATTAGGCCTCATTCCACTAGGGCTACTGCCACTTCAACAGCTTTTAGAGGGGAGTGGCAACCAAGGATATTTTGGAGGCAGCTACTTGGAGTTCAGTGCATACTTTCTCTAGGCATTATCACCTGCCACTTTACTCTAAATCCAGGGCTGGTTTTGCCACTGCTGTTTTGCAGGGCATGTTGGCAGCTCCTGCTTCCTTGTAGTTAGCCATCCTCCCTTACCTCTGCTTTGGGATTCTACCCAAGTGTAAGGACTGCAGCAATGTGAGATGAAGAACATAGTACAGTTTTGTACCTACCATAAATGTAGATGTTCGAAGATCCACATTGCTGCAGTCCAATTTACCTCCCTCCTTCCCTCTGTAGTTTGAGGTGGTTGTGTGGGTTGGGTTGTACATATTGTGTATATTGTATATATTGTACATATAGTTAGTGCAAGGGTGGTTGGGTGGTTGTTTGCTGTCTTTTGGTTTTGACCTTTATTTGTAGGGTCTTCTGACATCTGGGGCAAGAAAAGACTGAGGATATGACGTCGGTCATGCGCATTTGTACCCTGACGTCCTGATGTCAGTCAAATGCGCCTTGACCGACGTCAGCCTTATACTTTGATATTCGGGCCGACCGAGGACAGCGGACTACCCAAGTGTAAGGACTGCAGCAATGTGGATCTTCGAACATCTACATTTATGGTAGGTACAAAACTGTACTTTTTTTTATCTTGGAAAACTATATTTTTAGTGGCCATAACACCTGTCAGAAGGAGTTCAGAATTTCACTAAGAACCAATCCTTCCTTTTAGACTAAGGTAGTGTCAGAAACCAACATTAATCAGACTATTAATTTACCAGTATTTTTCCCAACTTTGCTAACAAAGGTGAATACTGTTCACAGACAAATAAGTTTCTATCTACATAGAACTAAGGATTTGAGAAAATCTGACCAGCTGTTTGTGTCATTTTCATCTACAACACTTGGCCAGCCAATGAGCAAAGTGACGGTAGCCAGATGGCTCAAAAATTGTATTTCTGTTATCTATAAAAAAAAAAATAAATTGCCTAGGCCTATAAAGGCATATTCTACAAGAGCTGTAGCTACTTTAGCAGTTTTTCATTCTAGATCTTCTATGGATGATATTTGTTCAGCAGCAACTTGGGCTTCTCCTCATATTTTTATTACCCATTACAAATTGGATCTGATCTCCCAGGAAGAGCATCATTTGGTTCTGTTGTGCTCAGGAATATTCTTCCTTGAGTCCTGCCAAGGTCTAAGGTAGCTGGGGACTCTGCCCCATATATCAAAAATAAAATGAAAATCAACAACATCAGAAAAATAAGCTATGTACTCACTATAATGTCCCATCTACATTGTCCATTTTCATTTATCCTCAATTCCCCTCCCTCCTTCTCCCTGCCCTTGAAATTTTTGGTGGACTGGATAATGGACATATATCACTTATTGTTATTGTTATATGGTTCCAGATATGGTGTGGTCTGTATGAAGGTTTTTGGAGTTTTTCATTCTGTCTGTCTTTCAGCAAACTCAATCTGATGTAACTAGGAGAGGAGCATTGTGGGTAAGAGTTAACCTCAAGAGTTTTAGGCTTTTGCGAGCTGTAGTAATGGCCGAATCAGTTCCGAAGCTTGGAACCAAACCCATATGTCGAGGATAAATGAAACAGGACCACAACAACACTGATGGAACATTATGGTGGGTATATAACTTCTTTTTAGGAGGGTGTAATGAGTGGGCAGACATTAAAAATTCCCTACAGAGTACTTTGTCAAAACTATTGGCTGAGCAAATGGGTGTAACTAAGGAAATTATTTTTTGAGCTGGGATACAGGATCTGAATTGCCTAGACATAGTGAGGCATTACTAAGTTTAATTCTGCTGGCTGCAAAAAAAAAAAAAAACAATTACTAGAAAATGGAAATCAAAGTCTAAACCAACTATTTTGAAATAGCAAATACTGTAAAAGAGATGAAAGAACTGGAAGTGGGATGTTTAGAAAAGGGTAAGAGCAAATTCCATAGAAAAAATGGAAATTGTGGGAACAATACATGCAGAATAATCCTGTGAAGGTAAGATTTGACCAATTTATGTCATGCTGGATTTATGATAATGGTATAAATCTGAAAGTTACCATGGTTTGTTTTATTTTATATAAATAAATGATCTGATGTTGTCAGTTTTCATTTATTCCTCAGCAGTTGGGTTCAGATCTGACCCTCTGATCTGAGTCAGCTGTTATTTAACTTGTGGCCACCAAAAAGCTCTCAAGCTCCTCCCTTACCTATAATGCATCAACCTCTAACATACCTCACATCTCGTTTGCCGCTTTCGCATTTGGACATGGTCGCGTTGAGCTCTCAAACATTTAACTGAGAATGAGAAAATAAGTTAGTTCCTTTCTTTATTTCATATCAAATCTTATTATTTCCTATCTGTAATACCTCACTTTTTACACTTTTTAAATGTAATCTTCATGCTATGGTTGGTAAGATTTTTTTCCCATTTCCTCTTTACATGCCTTTTGTATAATTCTAACTACTGTTGCTGGTAATTTTTCTCCTTTTGCTTGCAAGGTAAAATTTAAAAAAAACTTCCTTTCTACTATTTTATTATACCTTTTAAAAATGTCGATAAAAGGGTCCATTGAGCTTTAAGAAGTGTCAGAAATGCAGGCACAAGTTACCTCTCTCAGATGAGCACACTTTGTGCATCTACTGTTTGGGTCTAGACCATTTACAGGTAGATTGCTCCACCTTCAACCCATGAGCAATCACAGACAGAAAAAATAATGAATCCTGAAAAGACTGTTACCTTCTTTGTTTTCAGAGGCTATTTCTGTCACTGACCCCCTCCCCCAAACCTAAGCCTAAGAAGCCTTCGCTAAGCCTTCCAGGCCTTCAGGATTCTCAACTCTGTTGTAAGATCCTACCACAGAACCACCATGGAAAAAACACAGAAAATCACATCCAAAGACAGCTCCAGTTTAGCTGGAGTCGAACTCGAAAATGACTTTCTCAGATCCTAGTTTTTCGGATCTGAAGCCTTTGCCCAGGACCAGCTATTTCCCCTCCATGGACCCAGTAACCTCTAGAGTACCTTTCCCTTACCTTGAGTCCTGCCAGCACTGTAGATCCCCATAGATGATGAGAAAATTTCTCTTGGCACAGATACAGATTGAAGTTCTCCCTGCTCCTACCCGTTTGGGTCACCAAGTCCTTGGTTTTACTACTCTACCAATCTTGACTTCTTCTCTGATCCGAGCAATCATTTTGGAGCCCTTAAATCAGCATATTCTAAGACCATCTGTATTGGGTCCAAAGATTTTAGTATCTTCAGTTCTGAAGCTATCTCTGAGTGCATTGGCTCTGACAGTTTCAAAGATGGAAGACTCTCGGAACCAAAGTATCCCTGTTGGATCCAAGGAGTTAGAGTCGACTATGAAGTTGCCAGAGCCATCTCTTCCCCTTGGAGCCTCAGCATTGGGCATCTCAGTTCCCACCTCCACCACTGATGGACTGCCTTTGGGGCAGGGGAAGCCAATGGGGCAGAAGTGTGGCTTCTTGGATCCATCGGCTTCCCAGAGCATTCTGCCTTTGAGGTGGTGGAGAGAATGTTCTTTTCTTCTGCAGGACAGACGGTCCCTACCCCCTTGGATCTTCCCTCTGAATCCTCTGTGCCTCTGTGTCTTGAACCTCAGCATTCTATGCCACAGGGATAGCCAGCTCAAAGTCTCCAGCGTACTCAGGAGGTTATTACTGTCACTTTTGATACTTCCCCAGGGCATCCCACAGAAGAGCTCCCTAGGAAGAGGAAGTGCAAAAGGAGGCACCTGGACTCCCCTTAGGAGTCTGTCACCAAAGGTACTGATTTTGATGAAGGGGAATGTTCCCCAAGAGCACCACCCAAAGAAATCTCATTCAGAGACATCCTTGAGATTCTTAAGCAGAGGGGTTATAGTCTACTGATAACCCTTCCTCAGAAGAATCGGTATTCCTGGACACCTTTGGGTCTGGCCGTTCTACCTCCTGAGTAACTCCATCCACTGATGAGCTCATTGACTTAAACTCTAGGTGGGAGTGGAAGGAGCCAGACACAGCTGACCCAGTCCTCAAATACCAGATCGGATTCTGGCATCACCTGCAGCAAGGGAAATTTGCAGCAAAGGAGTGCCCATAGATGCTATGGTCATGGAGGCAGCCACCAAGAAGGAACTTGGAGAGCAGAGTTCCTCTGTCCATCCCCCTAACAGGGAGTCTAGGGCTTTGGACAGATTTGGGAAGCATGTGTATGCTTCAGCGACCTTTACCTTTAGATCACCAAAGTACTTGGCACACTTTACAAGACATCAGAGGCACTTCATAAAGGAACTGTTAACATTTCTTTCTTGGACTCCTACTGCTGAGACTCAGGTTTCTGTGGCCTCACAACTAGTGACCCTACAATCCATTTCTAATTTGTCCATGAGGCTTATCGGTGGGTTTATGCACCACCATTAGGAGGCATATCTGGATGTGCTTGTGTGATTTTACATAGCCCTTCAAGTCCTCATTCATCAATGAACCTTTTGATGGCAGTTTTTTGTTTGGTTGTAAGGTAAAGGAAACAGGTGTGAGAAGAGTGGAAAGATGGAAAGCCCCTCTCTGTAGTGGGTGTACTTTTTTTGACCCCTCAAAGAATCTTCTCTAGGAATCAATGAGGTAGTTGAAAGACATGGTTCAGAAAGTCCCATGGTCCTTTCCAAGATCCACATGGAGATAGTTTCCCCAGCAGCAGGGGAGGGGTCTCAAATGAAAGATACCACCCACACAGAATAGGAGGCCTGCAGAACCAAGGGTCTAGAGATTCCTTCTCTGAACGACCCTACCAGCACTCCTGAAAGGAGGCCAGATTGTCTCCCTCTGGGGACAATCAGGCATCATTTATCCCTGCACCACAAAGCCTGGCTAGACATCACAAAAGATGCATGGGCACAGAGTATTATTTCCAGAGGTTATATAATTCCCTTTTCCCTTCCATCTCCATTTGTATGCAAATTTCCCAATGTTCCACCCAGTCAAAGGAAAGCAGCACCACTAGAAATACAACAGCTGCTAGAAAAAGGGTCATCTAATAGGTCCCACCAGAACAGATTGAATCCGAAACTTACTCAAGATTCTTTTTAGTGCCAAATAAAACAGGGGACTGGAGACTAATTTTGGATCTCAGCAACTTGAACAAATCAGTTTGGCACACAAAGTTTCAGGATTCAGTCCATTCTGTTCTTTTTGTGCAAAGACGACTGGATGTGCTCGAAAGACCTTCACGATACATACTATCACATATAAATGAACAGACAATCCAGATGGTATCTACACTTCTGGCTGAAAGCCAGTCATTATCAGTTCAGAGCACTGGCCTTTGGTCTCACCACAGCCCCCAGGGTGATCACCAAATGCCTGGCAGTGTTAACAGCTCACTTCAGACTACAAGGATTCAGAGTGTTGTCATACTTAGATGACTGGCTTATTTCCGCCCTGACCAGGCATCTACTAATAACAGCGAGATATCAGGTACTCCAGAATTGTTCCTACCTGGGAATAACAAGAAGTTATCTACTCACCATAACGTTCAATGTATGTAGTCCATCTCGCCTCACATTCTTACCCATGGGTTCGGAGCCGAATATCGGCTCCAACTCGGCCAAACCTTTCTAGCACAAAGTCTTCTATTGGCTGGGCTAAGCAAGTATCCCATGGTGCACTGCTCCATATCCCCAGATCTAGTTTGCTGAGAATACTCATTCATACCCCATGCACACACAACATCCAGGTAAAAGAGAATAAGCTAAAGATGAAGGGCACTCTGTAAATAGAAACCTAAACTCCAGATCCTCCAGGAAGGGGGAAGGTGGGAGGGTAAGTAAGAATGTGAGGCGAGATGGACTACATACATCAAACGTTATGGTGAGTACATCACTTCTTGATGTCATGTAGTCCAATCTCGCCTACATTCTTACCCGTGGGACAGCTTCCCTAGCACCTGCATCCTAGGCGGCTCATAGGAAAATACTCCTGAGTACTGCGGAACTAAAGGATGACCTGCCCCTAGATACCACGTCCAATTTGTAATGAGAAACAAATGTGTGAGGAGAAGCCCAAGTAGCTGCAGCACATATATCATCCATCAACAATCTGGCTTGATAGGCTGTAGATGTAGAAACAGCCCGAGTAGAGTTAGCCTTGACCAGAAACAGCAGGTCTTTTCCTCCTGCGGAGTAGGTGAAAGAGATGCAACTAGATATCCATCTGGATAGGGTGATTTTGGAGAAAAGTGACCCAATTTTGTTTTCTGAAAAGGAGACAAATAGTTGATCAGACTTTCGGATATCTTTTGTTCGGTGCAGATAGAAACGTAACTGGCTGTGTACATCCAACTGATGAAATTTAAATTCTGCCTTGTTTGAAAAATGAGGAAAGAATACAGGCAACTCAATAGATTGATTAAGATTGGATATGGAAGCCACTTTAGGAAGGAAAGAAGGGTTTGGTCTAAGAGAAACCCTGTCCTTATGGAAGATCAAGTATGGAGGTTTGATAGAAAGGGCTTGAATTTCTGAAACTTGCCTGGCTGAAGTGATTGCTATTAAAAAGGCTGTTTTCCAGGTCAAGAATTGCAAATCATAGTTAGCTGCAGGCTCAAAAGGTGGTGAAGTGAGGGCTTGTAGAACAAAATTGAGATCCCAGGACATGATAGGTTTGGAGACCAGAGGGCGGAGTAATAGAGTACCCTTTAGGAAAGCCTTACAAAGTCTGTGAGCCATGAGACTAGGCTCATTCGCAACATGAAAATTAGATATCGCTGCCAACTGAACTTTTATGGTAGCTGATGTGGAACCCTGATGGAAAAGCATAGACAAAAGCTCCAGGACTGAAGCAATCGGGGCTGTGTAAGGATCAATTCCTTGGGTATGCGCCAAAATAGAAAACCTCTTCCATTTGCTATAATAAATCTTCCTAGTAGAGGGCTTATGAGAGCTACTTCCGGTGAAAACAGGTGAAGCCTAACTAACAAAGGAAGTGGAGTAGCCAGGCTGTCAACCGGAGGGTCATCAGAGAGGGGTGGAACTGTCCCGACGTGTGTGTCAGTAAATCTGGTTGTGGGTCCAGAATCCAAAGAGTGTCCACAATGTAGGGTTGGAGAAAGGGGAACCAGACTTGATGAGGCCAGTGTGGAGCAATCAGAATAATTCTGCTTCCCAAGGATTCCGCTTTCTGAATCACTTTTGACAGCAAGGGAAACGGAGGGAAAGCATAAAGCAGACCGGAGGGCCAATCGTGAACTAGAGCATCCCTGGGTGACTCCCCCTGTGGGGGGATCAGCGTGAAGTAGCTGCTGCATTTGGCATTGAGGGGGCTGGCAAAAAGGTCGCAGCAAGGCTGACCCCATCTGCTGAAGATTCGTTCTGCAACTAGAGGATTCAGGGACCACTCTTAAGGCATCAGAATAGCTTTGCTTAGCCTGTCCGCTATCACGTTGGACTTCCCCAGAATGTGCGTTGCCACCAGAAACCATTGGGAAGATACTTCCCACTGCCACACTCGCATGACCTCTCTGCACAGGGGATAAGATCTGGTTCCCCCTTGCTTGTTTAGATATCACACTACTGACATGTTGTCCGAGTGTATTGCAATCGTCCCTAGAGGCAGAAAGCTCTGAAGTGCCTGCAACACAAGTAGCACCGCTCTCATCTCTAGGACATTGATATGCAGATGTATCTCGTGATCTTGCCAAGTGCCTTGGACTGTCCTGCCAAGATAATGCCCCCCCCCACCCCATCTGGGAGGCGTCCGTGGTCACTGTGGCAACCGGGATGGGTGGAACGAAGGGTTTTCCCCTGTCCAAATTGTTGGTGCAAAGCCACCGAGATCCTGTTTGCATCTGTCCGTGAGCAAAATGGGGTGAGAAAGTGGAAATTTTTGGAGAGACCATTGAACAAAGAGGAGCCATTGAAGAAGTCTCATGTGCAATCTCGCTAGAGGGACCAACATAATTGTTGCTGCCATGGTCCCCAGGAGTTGAAGAACCCATCTTGCTTTTGCTTTCCTCAGGGGCATCAGGTTGTGTATCTGTTGCTGTAAGACACTGACCCTTTCCTGCGGTAAAAATGCTCGCATTCGAACTGTGTCTAATTCTGTGCCTATAAAGGTGACATGCTGTGAGGGCAACAAGGCAGATTTTTCCCAATTTAGTGTTATGCCCAACTGTTGACATAGAGCGATGGTAGCGTCCCTGGTTTGGACTAATAGATGCCTGGTGGGGACGGTAAGGAGCCAGTCGTCCAGATACGGAAACACTTGGAATCCCTGACGTCTCAAGTGAGCAGTCACCACCGCCATACATTTGGTGAGCACCCTGGGGGCTGTGATGAGACCAAAGGGCAGGGCTCGAAACTGGAAATGACTGGTTCCCAGCTGGAAGCGTAGGTGACTCCTGTCCATTTTGATATGGTAGTAAGCATCCTTGAGGTCAATGGAGCACATCCATACCTCCTCTCCCAAGAATGGGTGAATCGATTGTAGTGTGACCATATGAAACTTGGACTTCTGTACATAGTTGTTCATTCGGCTGAGATCTAATAGGTTCATAGGTTCATACTAGGCTATCTACCCGAGGGCATTTACAAGCCTAGCCCATAGTTTTTGTGGCTTACGCCACCCCTTTAGTATGGGGAACTATACCCATTATTTTGCTGTGCCTCTGTCGAGCAGTGACACTGAGGTAATCCCTGGGGTATATCTGCGATCTCCCATCCATTGGTCAAGATTTCTCTTGAACAAGGCCAGCGTGGTGCTCTGCCTTACATATACCGGGATTTTGTTCCACAGCATAGGGAGTCTTTGGGTGATGAATCTATCCCTCCAGCACGTCCTATTAATAGCCGTGTCGAGGTTTAAGTCTCCCGCCCTTGTGGCTCTGACGGATCTAGATTTTTTGAGGTGAAGCATATTCATCAAATCTGGGTTTGACATGGCCTTGTATGTCAGGCAAAGGTCACCTCTGAGCAAACGGTAAGCGACTGAATAGAGCTGGAGTTCTTTCAGTCAGGCAGCATAGGACAGATTTTTGAGACCCTTTATCCTTTTGGTGAGGAACTTTTGTGGCCTCTCCAGCTGCTGCAAGTGTCGGGTCAGATACATTCCGAATGGGGCATTGTACTCAATCATTGGTCTGATGAGTGATGAGTATAGGGAGACTATGACCTCCCTTGATCTAGATGTGAATCCCTTCATGATAAGGTGGGCAATGTAGAAGGTCTTCCTAACTACTTTAGCTACATGGGTGTCGAATGACAGGCTACTGTCAACCTGGGTCCCCAGGTCCCTGATAACTTCTTCTGTGCTCAGTGGATTGCCACCTATATGGTAGCTAGGGGTAACCTTGTTTTTCCCGAAGGGTATGACTATGCATTTTTTGGCATTTAACTTTAGGCCATGGCTCTGGCACCAGTTATCCGTTTCTGTGAGACCCTTCTGAAGGATATCTGTGTCAGATGTGTTTTCGACTTCACGCCCAGTTTGCAGTCATTTGCAAACTTTGTCAGCCATAACCTTCCTGTGTTTGCTTGTACTTCGGAAAAGTAGATGCCAAACAAGAGTGGGCACAGGACTGAGCCCTGTGGGACACCACTTGTGACAGGCTTTGAGTCTGACATGGCGCCAGCAACTCTGACCCTGTGGGTTCTGTCACTCAGCCAGTTTGCAACCCATCTTGTGATGTATGGGTTAACATTTAAGCTGATGAGTTTTTCAATGATACCCGAGTGGGGTATTGTATCGAAGGCCTTTGCCAGATTGAGGTAGGCTGTATGGACTGCCTTTCCCTCATCAATGGCTTTGGTGACTGTTTCGAAAATGTCAACCAAGTTTAAAAGGCATGATCTGCCTTTGACAAAGCCAAACTGGGTTGGATCCAAAGTCTGCAAATTCCCTATGTCTTTATTTATGAGATCCATTATGATCCTCTCCATGGCTTTGCAGATAAGGCTTGTCAAGCTAATGGGCCGGTAATTTCCAGGGTCGGTGGAGGCACCGCCTTTGTGAAGTGGGACCACAGTCGCAGTGCGCCACTCCCTGGGTACGTATCCAGAGGTGAGACTATGATTAAACAGCTGTCCTAGCTGTGGGTTTAATTCCTCGTTGAGTTCGTGGAGCACACAGCCGGGGACACCATCAGGTCCCATGGATGCTGTGTTTTTTGCTTTGGAGAGAGCAGTTCTCACTTGGCCGTTAGAGATATTTGGGGGGCTGCAATCGTTTGGTATAGATATCTCTCCTTTTGGGGGGGGGGAGAAGTTTGCACTGAACCTGTCAGCCAGTATGTTGGCAATGTCTGTAGGATCAGTAATCTTCACATCATTTTGGACTAGTTCTGAGCATATCTGGGAGTTTCCTCCCAGGTTTCTAACATAGCTAAAGAAGGCCTTATGATTGTCTTTTGAGTCTTTAGCTATTTTTCTCTCAAAATTTGCTTTGGATGATTTTATGAGAGCTCTTAGTTTTACTTATAGTGATCAAAGGTGTCTTACCTTTTAAGGATTTTGCTCTATCTTGTAGTAGCTTCCTCCTTTTGTTGTAGAGTTTGTTTATGGCTGGGGTCCACCAGACTGGACACTTGCCTTTGGTACAAAGAGTCTTTGTTTTGCTTGGGATTGCCTTATCCATGCAGTCCTGCAGGTGCTGGTAGAAGGCATTTGTAAGTGATTCAGCGGCTTGAGTACTGTTTTCCGCCGGCTCGGGGGCCTTAAAGGAGACCACACTAGTCTTTAGAAGTGTGAAGTCAGCTTTCGAGAAGTTCTTTACTGTGGTCTTTTTTATTTCAGGTGGGGTTGGGAAGAGGACCTCCAGCGAGATTAGTTTGTGATCTGATCTCACCAGTGAGGGGTATACTTCCGGTGTTGAACATTGTGCTCCCATGTTCGTGATGATGAGATCAAGTATGTTTTCTCCTCTTGTGGGGATGGTGACTAGTTGTTCCATGGCATTTGGGTCTCAGGTTCCCCTGTTCTTTTCAGCACCAAAAAGAATCTTGAGTAAGTCCCTAATCCGACTTGGTCTGAGGGGACACGCTGGATGGCTCCTTTTCCAAGCAGCTTTGAAACCTCTGAGGCTGCTAGATCCCTTTGACTGGGTGGAACATCTGGGATTTTTCTGACTGAAGGGGGGGGTCTGACATAAACGGGATGACATAACCTTCGGAAATTATTTGTAATACCCATCGGTCCTGGGTGATGCTTTTCCAGGCTTCCAGATATAATGAAATCTGACCCCCAACTGGCTCCGGATAAGCACAGCCGGGCACTCACTCAGGAACAAGAGTAGGGGAGCCATGAAAGGAATCACGGTCTCCCGAATTGCGAGGACCCCCTCTGCCTCTATGGCGGTGTCTCCCTGAATAACCTCCCCCTCCTCTGCCTCTGGAGGGGGACTCACCTTGTGCGGCAGGAAAAAAAACTCTGTGATTTTTGAGCCACATCTTCCCACCCTGCTGGGCCTTGGGGTAAGGCCTAGAGGGAAGGGAAAAATAGACCCCTACAGCAGACAGGGTCTTTCCCTCTTGTTCGCACCTGGTGAGGGTGTCTTTCACTTTGGTTCCAAACAAAGAAGAACCATCAAAGGGGGCATCAGTGAAAAAAAACTTGAAGGCCTCCACGAAGTGACAAAGGCGCAACCAGGCTTGCCTTCCAAGGGCAACTCCTGAGCTTGCCGCCCTACTCGCTTCATCGGCTACATATGAGATGAGCTGCATGGAAGAGTTGACTATGGAATTGAGGGTAGACACCTGGGCATTAACCGTCTGGGCCACCACCTCAGGAACGTTACCCGCAAGAGTATCTCCTAACTCCATGAGGAGATCTCTCTGGAACCG
The DNA here is from genome assembly GCF_019279795.1 of Protopterus annectens. Classification (NCBI taxonomy): domain Eukaryota; kingdom Metazoa; phylum Chordata; order Ceratodontiformes; family Protopteridae; genus Protopterus; species Protopterus annectens. The sequence continues at coordinate 1,977,846,639 of NC_056728.1, read as the reverse complement.
AGTGAAATGAGACAGATAGTTCAGCGACCATAAGGTAAAGGTTGCTGATGAGAGGGTACCCTTCCCATACCGGTCCATGGTCCTAGACTCCTTGTTAGGAGGATGGACGGGGGAAGAAGTCTCTGCTACTTCCTTCTGAGTGGCCACCGCCATCACCATGGCATCCACAGGGACCTCCTTTGGACAAAAACTCCTTACCCGGGGGAGCAGAAAGAAACTTGTTGGGATGCCTGGGTATGGGCTCCACAGAATCAGGGTTTTCCCACACCTTTCAACAAATTAAATCTAGGAGCTCGTCGAAGGGTGGGGACACCCAGGAGGTGGAGGGCTGAGCACCAAAGGCCTTAAGGAAGACCGACTCCTCCTCAGAGGGGGCTTTGGATGGCCAGTCACCTCTTTGTTTCAGTATCTCCAGGATGTCGGAGAAGGAAACATCATCAGAGGATGACTTGGGGGACCCCTCCGATTCCTCGAGGTCAGTATCAGAGGTGAAAGACTCATCCTGGGAGTCTATGTGCTTCCTCTTGCACATTTTCTTTCTAGGGGGCTCCTCAGGCATGAACTCTGAAGGGCCCTCAGAAACTTGGGGACCACTCATGGGGGTATCCCTAGGCCTTGGTGCTCCGCTGTCTATGGATAGGAGGTGATCAGAGGCTCTCACCGGAGTGGTGGGGGACAAAATGACCGACCCGCATTTTGTAGCTGACGATCTGGCCAGCACAGTCCGCATGGCCTCAAAGGCAGGCCCCCCCAAGTCCGAGGACTGGCCAGCCTCCGAGACCAAGATGGGAGTCAGGGTCCCTCGAGCCGAGGCACTGAGCAGAAGACTCAGAACCGAAATATGTCCTGAGATGTACCCCTCGAGCCCAACTGAAGAATCTCGAGTCCCAAACCTGTGGACGGAGCCGATGGGGTCAGAGCTGACGTCGGTACTGATAGGCCCGGGGGGGTCCATCGGAACCAACCTAGGAACATCACATGATGCAGAACACTCTGGCTCTGAAGACAGAGATGCGCTCAGAGGAGGAATGATTGAAGAAGGGGTCGGGGCGGGCTCCGGAGCCGACTGGTCCAGAGCCGAAAACAATTTTGCCAAAACCAGTGACTGGAGTAGCCTCTGCATCACCCTATCAACATCCACATCAGAAAGGGTCCTGGAGGATTTGGAGGAAAGAGAGGGAGATCGAGATCTCCTCTCGGGTGAAACTGGTCTAAGACTGGGCAATCGGCTCCGAAGAGGTTCCAGTATAATTGGAGCCGAAGCCGGATCCATCAACACCAACACTTCCTGCGGCCCTGAGGACAGTGGAGCTGAGGAGGTCGAAGCAAGTTTTGTGACTTTCTCTGGTGGCTCCGAAGAAACTGAAGGAGCCAGAGATCTCTTTTTAGATTTTGAGGACTTAGGTTTAGCACTGGGAGAAGAATCCATGGCCTCTTCGAAAGAGGGTTTCAAGTGTCCCTTTAAAATCAGCTTATTCTTTCTTTCTTGGGGCACTCAGGGACTAAATGCATGGCAGAAGCTGCAGGACTCCTGCAGACGTATGGCTCCCTGGCAATAAACACAAATTGAGTGCCCATCGGTGATGGACATTTTGTAACCGCACTTAGTGCACTTTTTAAAACCCGAAGGTTTATGCTCTTTGGAATCCTTGGACATTTTCCAACAAGCAGTCACAAAAAACCAACACAGCACTAGTCACTGTCTGACAAGAAAGTACCCAGACACACAACACCACAAAAGGCGGGAACAAGTTAGTAAATGGCACAGCACACACACAAACCCCAGAAGGAACACGCACTGAAACAAAAAAGGCCAAAAACCTCTAACTAAAATGGTTTTCTGACCACAAATAGCAAGGGGAAACCGACACTAAAACCTCTAACATAAACAGTTTTAGTGCAAACAACACAAGACAAGAGGACTAGGTCCTCTAACTGAAATGGGCCTAGCCCGAAAGAACAGTTAGCAGGATACCACAAACCACAAACACACTACCTAAACCAAAACAACACTAAATAGACACTAGCTATGAAAATAGCTTTTTGTGTGTAAGAAATTTTCTCAAATAACAAGAAAAAAAAGGTACTTAGCCACAGCCAAGAGCGAGACCACGTCCGAGCTACACAAGCGGTAAGCGAGATCTGGGGATATGGAGTAGTGCACCATGGGATATCTGTTTAGCCCAGCCAATAAAAGATTTCAAGCTAGAAAAGTTTGGCCGAGTCGGAGCCAATATTCGTCTCCGAAACCACGGGTAAGAATGTAGGCGAGATTGGACTACATAACATCTATAAATTACAAGTCTCAGTTAGAACCATCTCAGACATTGGCGTTCATAGGAGCAAATTTGAACAAGGTGTCAGTGACAGCTTCTCTTCCTCTCTCAAGAGTACAAAGTATTAGATTCCAATTTAGAAGAATAATCCGCAGTTCCACAATCTTAGCCCGATTGCTTCTACAAGCCTTGGGATCAATGTCGGAGGCTATAGCCCTAGTTCCTTTAGCAAGATTTCACATGAGAATTTTTCAGTGGATGTTAGTAACACAATGGTTTATTCTTTACCAACATATGTCAGCCCAAATAAGAATTACTCAGGCATGCAAGAGATACCATTGATGATGGAGTCAATCAGATCAGGTTCTACAAAGCCATCCTTTCATTCTCCCTCAGCCCAAGGCCGTTGTGACCACTGACGCATCCCAGATTGGGTGGGGGAGGCACTTCCTGGGGAAAATAGTCCAAGTCACTTGGTCCTCCGAAGAGGACAATATGCGTGTCTATATTAGCTAAACGAAAACACTACTGAGCGAATCTCAGTTGAGGAACACATAATGAGTGAAAATCGGTAATATCGCAAGAATGAGCGGAGATTGCTGTAGGAAATTCGTCCCTTTACTTCAGTGTAGTGCCATCTTGGAGTTGGTATATTTAAGTAGGGGGTGTTTGGGGGGTGCAGGGGGGGTTGCATAAAACACTTAGTGAAAGTTTACGTGATTTACATGTTTAGTTTATCGGATTTGAAATTCCCGGATTTTGCTCTTTATGTGTCACGCAACTGAGATTCACTCAGTAGTGTTTTCGTTTAGCTAATATAGACCCCAATATGCATGTCAATGTTCTGGAAATGAGAGCAGTGATCTTAGCTTTGCAGGCCTTCCAAGACTCTCTCTCCTTTTTGGGACAGTTGCGATTCAGACAGACAATACGTAGTCTGGTACATCAACATACAAGGAGGAGGCCTATGGTTATTTATTCATCAAAGGGTAAAAGCATCGAACAGTATTACATTGTAAATGCTGTTCATCGAAACTAACTCATGTGGGATCTGCACCCCCCCCGCACCCCCTGCTAATTATATATGCCAACTTCGAGATCGCACTACAGTGGGGAAAGGACAAATTTCCTTATTCCTACCATAATGTGATCTTAGTCTCTGTGAATGGCATATTTGATGATATGTGCCATTTGATACTTTGTTTTTCAATGGATAGGCAAGTATCTACAAGGAGTAACCAGATCTTACCCCATGTGTCGAGAAGCCCACAAAGAGTGGCAGTGGTTGAGCTCATCTCACTGTTTTCCAACAGCAACACACATTCGGGGGAAGTCCAACATGATAACAGACAAATTGGAAAACAGATAAAGCTTATACCCAGAATCACAAGTCCGGACACACCAAACTAATAAAAGTAACTGAAAAACAAGTAATCTGTTGCCATGCGTAAAAACACTTTAATCGCAAGAAAACTTTCGCATAGATGCTTCTTTAGGCAGAAATTCATTACAAAGAAAAGCACACATCTTTATACGCTTGATAATAAAATTTATTCCGTTAAATAGAGTTAATAAAATTCAATTAACATTTTTAAACAGACAGTCATCTTACTTTGTTATATAATTCTTTAAGAACAGGTTTTAAACTAAATATCTTAATTGACCCCGGTGAATGTTGTGCCCTAAAGCACAGAATCCACTTAACTTTCCTCTTTCTCAGTTATATTAAGTATATAACCTCCTCTAATATAATCAGATACTACATATAGAATCATAAATTTAAAACTGTGTATATCATCCATACTGTGTATATGTTTATATAGGGTGTCGATATCTGCCTTTTAATCTCCGACATATTACTGCTTATTCTATCTTTACATTTTTGACTAGTCTTCCCTATATAATAGGTGCTACATTTACAGCATTTAGCCACATAAGCCAGATTTTTCGCCTTACAAGTACCATAGGCTCATAAAGTAAAAACAGTTCCACATAGTGGATGGGGAATCGTGTTATCAGTGTAGATGTTTACAGAAATTGCAATTATTGCACATGTAGATTCCCTTTTTACAGGTTTTATAACAAGCAACTTTTACTTGTGCTTTATAGCGTAATCTGTCTTTTAATGTAATTGATTTTTTTTGTAACTAAAATTAGGACCTTCAACAAAAACACCCTTCAGCTCAGGTACTTGAGATGGAACAGACAAGTGCTTTTTAATAATGTCCTTGATTTTAAAAGTATTAAGATCAAAGGTTAAAAATGGGCCTACAGTTATTTTCAATTCAATTCCTTGTTTCATTATTATTTCTTCTATTATTATTATAAAATTCAGAAAAAATGGGTTTCATGATTACCTGTCTATCGTCTAAAACTTGAGCCTTAATACACTCAAGCTGGTTTAACTGATAGCCCCTTCCATTAAATTCTGATACCATGTGCTCAGTCTGTCCAAAAGGCATGCGTCTGAAGCATTTCTCCCTGGGCCTCCGCTAAAAACAGGCACTGCCCTAGTCGGACTTTCCCAGTCAACAAATGTTAAATAAATAAATACTGGTATCTTGTGTATTCAGTCTGCAATGCATGCCATCTGGTTCCTAATTTTTTTTGAAAAATAAATGGAGAGTGCATTCTATCTCTTGATAAGTAAGTGTATCGCTTAACAACTTTTTTATATAACGTGGTCTCCAACTGTCCCTTAACATTTTTTATCAGTGTTATGTCAAGAAAATCAATTTGTCTGTAATGGAGTTTTTTCTTAAAGTTTGAAAAACTGTTGCTGTATTTAAATAACAGATAAAATCATTCAAAACATTGAGTGGACCGTCCTAAATTAGGAACAGGTCACCTACAAACCTATTGCAAAAAACAATTCCTCGATATGTATTCCTAGATATAGATAAAACATACTCATTTTCCCATAAATTCATTACAATACTGGTGTAAGTATTAGTCACGGGTGTCCCAATGGCTGCGCCATTAACCTGTTTATAAAACCGTTTCTGGAACATAAATACATTATTAGTCAATGCTTCCTCTAACACTGTACATAGTTGTTGCACATTTATAATGGCTAAGTCTTGTTGACTGAAAATATATTTTTTAACCATATCAATACCCTCTTTATTTGGGAATTGATATAAAGTGAGTCAACATCTAAAGTCACCAAACAGCAGGTAAAAATATTATTAACTACAGTCCAGTCATAAAGCTGCTGTAAAAATCATTACTATCTTTTATAATAGTGTTAGATGTCACTAGGATGGTTTAAGCTGACCTTCCAGAAACTTTGAAATAGGTTCAGTAACCCATTCTCTAGCCAATACAATAGGACATAGGGGTGGGTTACATATAGACATGAGTTTTCGGTGTTCTGTAAATTATGGGAAACATGAAAAATTTCAGTATACAAATAATCAAACACATTTTTAGATATTCCTCTTTCATGAAATAAGCAATACATTTTTGATTTTCCTTCATTGGCAATCTTTGTAACCTCAAACTTATTTATAGGAAAATAATCAGTGGCATTTAACATGACCAACATAACATCCATATAATAAGCAGTATCAAGTACAACAATACCACCACCTTTATCAGCAAGATTTATAACAATATTTTCATTTCTAGTTAATGCATAGTTAGCTTGACATTCCTCTAGGTGCAGAGGATTATTTACAGATGTTATATATTTCCCTTTTCCCTTCCACCTCCATCTGTATGCAAATTTCCTGCTGTTCCACCCAGTCAGAGGAAAGCAACAGCACTAGAAATAGAAACGCTGCTAGAAAAAAAGAGTCATCCAAGAGGTCCCACCAGAGCAGATAGAATCTGGAACTTACTCAAGATGCTTTTTGTGCCAAAGAAAACAGGGGAATGGAGACTGACTGTGGATCTCAGCAACTTGAACAAATCAGTTCAACACACAAAGTTTCGGATAGTCACAGTTGATTCCATTCTGCCATTTTTTGTGCAAAGATGACTAGATGTGCTGGATAAATGTTCAGGATGCGTACTATCACATAAAAATGAATAGACTATCCAGAAGGTATCAAACTTCCATCTGGAAGCCAGCCATTATTATTTCAGAACACTGGCCTTTGGTCTCACCACATCCCCCAGAGTGTTCACCAAATGCATGGCAGTGATAGCAGCTCACTTCAGACTACAAGGATTCAGAGTGTTTTCATACTTAGACAACTAGCTCATTACCACCCTGACCAGGCATCTACTAATACGAGCGAGAGATCAGGTACTTCAGATTTGCTCCTACCTGGGGATAACCATAAATTACAAATCTCAGTTAGAACCGTCTCAGACATTGGAGTTCATAGGAGCATATTTCAACAAGGTGTGAGTGACAGCTTCTCTTCCTTTCTCAAGAGTAAAAACTATCAGATTCCAATCAGAAGAATAATTCACAGCTCCACAGTATCAGCCCTATTGATTCTCCAAGCCTTGGGATCAATATCTGAGGCTATAGTCGTAGTTCCTTTAGCAAGATTTCACATGAGAATTTTTCAGTGGATGTTAGTAACACAATGGTCTATTATTTACCAACATATGTCAGCCCAAATAAGAATCACTCAGGCATGCAAGAGATACCTTTGGTGATGGATTCAATCAGATCAGGTTCTACAAGGCTGTCCTTTCATTCTCTCTCAGCCCTCGGCCATAGTGACCACCACTGATGCATCCCGGATTGAGTGGGGGGCACTTCCCACGAAAAACAGTCCAAGGCACTTGGTCACTTGAAGAGGCCAATATGCATTTCAATTTTCTGGAAATGAGAGCAGTGCTCTTAGCATTGCAGACCTTCCAAGACTCTCTCCCTTTCAGGACAATTGCGATTCAGGCAGACAATACATCAGTAGTCTGGTACATCAAGATACAAGGAGGTGTCTGTGGTTATGCATCAAAGGGCAAAAACATTGAATGGCATTATATTGTAAATGCCATTCATCAAAACCTCCTCTTGTGGGGGGCTGCACCCCCCACCCCAGCTAATTATATATACCAACTCTGAGATTGCATGCGATCTTAGTCAGAACAGCTTGCTGAACAGCATTTTCAACAATATATGCCATTCAGTGCTTTGCTTTTCCACAGACAGATATGTATCCACAAGGAGGAACCAGATTTTACCACTTGTGTCAAGAAGCCCTCAGAGTGTGGTAATGGGCGATCTTATCCAACTGTTTTCTGATAGCAATGCACATTCTGGGGAAGTCCAATGCAGTAACAGACAAATTGAGCAGGTTAATTCTACTACGTCACAAATGGTCTCTCAACGTGAAGGTGGCAGAAATTATTTTTTGCCAGTGGGCTAACCTTGCTGCAGTCTCTTTGCATCTCCCCTAAACAACAAGTACACCAGCATCTTTGCCCTAAATCCCCCCATCAAGGAATCACTGAGAGATGCTATACTACACATCTGACCCCTGGCCTCCTCTCTGCATATCCCCCAAGTACATTGATCCCTAAATTTCTGCAGAAAGCTTTCCAGTTGAAGAGCAAGGTCATCCTCATGGCACCTTACTGGCCTTGACAGATTTGGTTCTCCTTTCTTTGCCTCATCTAATTTACCCACCTTGGATTCTGGATCTGATTTCAGACCTCCTGTCTCTCCTGATAGGCATGATTCACCCAGATATCTCAAACCTAAAGCTGACAGCATGGTTTCTCCACTTCCTTTAATAGCCAGGCAACCTATGCTCTCTTCTCCTGCTTGCCATATAGTTTTATCTTCCCATAAAGTGTCTACAAGGAAACTTTACAGAAGTAAATGGAAGAAGTTTGTTTTTGGGTGTTTCAGAAACATATTGACCCCTTTTCAGCCCCTGTAGAAAGTATCCTTGAATTTTGGCTTCAATTTTCAACAAAGAAGCTAGCCCTTCAACAATTAGAGTTGAGTTAGCAGCCACCTCTAATTTTTACATTGGATTTGAGAACTCCACCCTGACTTCATCTAAACTTTATAAGGCTTTCTTAAGGGGGACCCTTCTTTTGAGACCTCCTTATGAAGGTCCAAATTCCATGAGATGTAAATTTAGTACTACAGGCCTTGATTAATTCCCACTTTGAACCAGCAGCAAAATTTGATCTAAAGTTACTGACCTGGCAGACTATCTTTCTGGTGGCCATTACCTCTGCTAGAAGTATTTCAGAACTTCAAGCACTGCCTTCTAAACCTCCCTACTTGATTTTTCACAGGGATATAATAACATTACAGACCAATTCGTCTTTCCTTCCTAAGGTGGTGTTAGAATCTAACATCAATCAGTCCTTTAATCTGCCAGTTTTCTTTCCTAAATTTGTGAACAAAGGTGAATATATGCTACACCTATTGGGTGTTCCTAGACAATTATGGTTTTACTTACATAGAACAAAAAATTAGAAAGACAGATCGATTATTTGTCTCTTTTGCAGATTCTAAATTGGGTAAATCAGTGGCAAATGTATCTTTAGCTAGATGGCTGATGGATTGTATATCATTTGTCAACTACAAGTTGGGTCTTCCCTTGCCAAAACCTTTAATAGCCCATTCAACTAGGTTCATGACTACTTCTTCAGTATTTCTGTCTAGGACTTCCATGGACAACATATGTGAGGCTGCAACTTGGGCCAATCCTCATACCTTTATTACTCATTACAAACTGGATCTGGTCTGGAGGGGAAGAGTAGCCTTTAGCTTAACTGTGCTCAGGAATATCCTTCCTTAGAGTCCACCCAGGATTTTAGGTAGCTGGTGACTGTCCTAACTGTTGAGGAAAAAATGAAAATTGACAACATAAGATAAAGAAATTAACTACTCACCATAACATTCCATCTGTGTTGTCCATTTTAATTCTTCCTCAACTCCCGTCTCACCAACCCCAGCCTTTTTCACAGTGTATTTCTGGAAGAACGAAAACTTATAAGGACACCACTGTCCCTTATGTTAAGCACCAGTTATGGCTTCTTCTGTCAAGAATATTATATTAATATTTCTTACTTTATGTCAACCAGCAAACAAGATCTGAGGTATATTAGGGATTGGTGCATTATGGCTAAGGGAGGAGCTTGAGAGCTTTTTGGTGGACACGAGCTAAAATTACAGCCGAGTTGGATCCAAAGATCAAAAACTGAACCCAGTTGTTGAGGAAGAATGAAAATGGACAGCACAGTTGGAGCGTTATAGTGAGTACTTAACTTTTATTTACATCACTGGTAATTTCTCTTTCTGTACTCTTTCTGTCCCTCCTACCATTTTAATAGGGTAATTCTTAACCACCATTGTTGCTATTTTTTCTGTGTCAAAAAAAATCTTGTCCTTATATTTCTCCCTTTCTTAGTTTTCCTTATATTGTCATGGCCAACCAGCCAACAGGTTTTAAAAAGTGCACTTCTTGTGAGCACATAATCTCTAACTCAGATGCCCACAAGGACTGCGTATGTTGTCTAGGAGTGGCTCATTTAAACAAACTGTTCAATATATGCAGCACTCAATACAAGAGCTTTAGCTGACAGATGCAGTAAACTTATCCTTAAGGGTTTACGTCCTTCCTCAACTACATCTTAGTCAGGGCTCAAAACCCCAGTAAGACCACTAACGCTCCTTTGGAGCATAGGAAGCATTCACTGATGAAGTCTCAAAGGACTTCTTCAGAACTGCCTCCTAAACCAGAGGATCCAATTATCATATCAGAAAGCCATACAGCTCAGATTATGGATCCCAAGCCTTGTACACTGTACATTCCTAGAGCTCATTCTCCCAAGTTTCTTTTGGATCCAATTTCTCCTAGGCTCCATTACCCTGTTATACAAACTCCCAAAAAGTACTCTAGGCCCTGGTCAATCCCTTCATCCACCAGATCCTCCAGAAGTCTTTCTGAAACGTAGCTGGATAGGATGATGCAAAACTTCTTCAAAGCTCAGATTCAGGTGGGGGTCATCTCAGCTCCATCCCCTTTTGGGTCCGTGAGTCCTGCCAGCACTCATACAGTGTTATCTCCTTCTCCAATCTGTCCTTACATTTTAGAGCCCCAGATCCAACAGCTCCAGAGTTCTGGAGTCACATCCAAAGAGAATTGTGTCCCTGACTCTGCCAGTATCCCTGACCAGTTCTGGTCCTATTCCTTTGGATCAGAACGGGTCCTGGACCAAAACATCAGAGTTGGATCTGTGGGGCCAGGATCTACACTGAAGTTGTCAGGTCCATCCCTGCCCCTTGGATCCTCAGCACTGGACAGTTGGGTCTGGTTCCCTCCTCCAAGCATGGATCCAGTCTGAGTCATGATCTACTCATATTAGAACACTCTGATCTGAAATAGTTACTTCATTTGTTCTGCAGCCTGTGGGTCTCGGATCCGACCGGCAGCTTTCCAAGCTTCAAGATCCGAGCTCCTAGCTCCTCCCCTCTGCCCACAATCCCCAGTCACCACCACACTACTGCAGATCGTTTTTGCCGTGGCTTGAATGACAAGCATCTTGTGAAGAGCTCCTGAGCTTAGACAGGGAAGTGAATAATTTTCTTTCAAAAATTTTTCTAAAAACTTTAAAACTTAAAAAAGAGAGTATTGTGAGTGTTTCTCTGCCCTTTTTTGTTTTCGGGATTGCGTTTTCTTTTTTCAAACCCTTTTCAAACCCTTCCCCTAGGTGTTTGGGCGTGTGAGTGTGTGTGTCAGCAAAATGGCCGAAGGCCATAAAGCTGTTTTTTCAAAGTGCACTGGGTGTGGCCATAAGCTTTCCCCAGCTGATGGCCACACTCAGTGCGTTATATGCCTGGGGGTTGTCCATTTGTCTTCAGACTGCCAGGTTTGCACAGCCTTCAACCCCCGGGCTGTGAGGGACAGAAGGAACAGGCTTATTCTGGTGGGATTGCTTCCCCCGGAGGAGGCCTCTTCCTCCTCTCCCTCCAAGGTGCAGGCTACCCAGGTAGCTTCGACACCCCTGATTCCCTCGACTCAGGCTGGGACTCAACCTCCCACTACTGCCTTGAGTACAAAGGAAGTTCAGTCTTCTCCTTCTAGGGAGCACAGGACCAAAGACAGGGAGAAGCACAGACACAAGAGGCGAGCTGAGCCTCATCCCTCGGCTCCGCCTTCAAAAACTGTTAAATCACCTCCGAGGGTGTCCAGACCTTCTCCTTCTCGGCTCCGATCTCCTTCCTTCTCACCAGAGCCGGAGGAGGAGATCCTATCACCCTCGAGGTTGTTGAGGTGGCCCTCCAGACCCGCCTCTACGACCTCCTCTAGATCTACTAGGTCTCTCTCCAACGCTGACATGGATAGGATGATGCGTCGGTTTTTGCAGACCCAAATGCAGATGGGGGTGCTCCTGCCCCCCCCCTCCACAGGGGGGGAGTGCAGCTTCAATATTTGCCCCGATTTCTCCTTCTTCTTTTGGAGTCTTCGGATCCAGACCTTTTCGGAGCCGGGGTTTTGTCGGCGCCGATGGCCCAAGCCTTCTCGACGCCGACCATACCAAGTATCTCGGATCCAAGCTCTCGGGGCCATGGGCTGGGCGTTGGATCCGTGGGAGTGGGTGCTTCTTCGGCGCTGCCTGTGTCAGAGAGCACCTCCCTTTCGTATCCGATGGCTTCGGCTCTGACCCCGATCCCTATCTCGGAGCCGAGGAGACTGCTTTCGGGGCCGGAAGAGAGTAGTTCTCCCTCGGCATTCAAGGTAGTGGAGAGGGTACTGTCGAGGTCTTCCAGGTCCCCGACTCGGGTTTTGGATCCCTCCGCCCCCCCACTGCATACGGGCCTAACTTCCATCATCCTTCCATCGGGACAGCCTGCTCAGACCCTCCAGTTGGTTCCCTCGGAGGAACAAGAGGCCGTTGATGAGCCCTCTTCTGATAGTCCCACAGAGGAGGTGTCTCGTAAACGGATGTGTAAAAGGAGGCACATGGACTCCCCCGAGTCCGTCACCACAGATACGGACTTAGAGGAAAGGGAAGGTTCCCCAAGGTCACCCCCTGAGGATGTCTCCTTTGGAGACATCATGGAAATGTTGCGTATTGGGGGGGTGGTCTGCCCAAAAACCTTCCTCGGATGAGTCCGTATTTCTGGAGGCGTTTGAAGCGGGCCCATCTACCTCCTGGATGTCCCCACCGGCAGATCCCCTGGTAGATCTCCTGACCACCAGGGCTTGGCAGGAACCCGACACCGTGGAGCCTATCCCACGTCGACTGGATAAAATCCTTAGCCCCCCTTCAGACAGGCAGGTTTGGGCCAAAGGGTCTCCAGTTGATGCCATGTTGGTGGCTGCTGCCACTAAAAGAGAACTCTCCCAGGAGAGCTCCATGGTACACCCGCCGGACAAGGAGTCCCGGGCGCTGGACCGTATAGGGAAGTGGACCTTTGCTTCAGCAACCTTCTCCGTGAGGGCGCTGAATTATATGGCGCATATCATCAGGCTGCAACAGGATTTGATCAAGGAATACACTGCAGCCCCTCCTGAGTCCATGTCGGTCGAGGACAAAACCGTGTTCTCGACACGCATGGCCACTCTCAAGTCCATTTCAAATACGTCCATGCGGCTACTGTCTTATGCTACGGAGGGAGCTGCAAGGGCCAGCGGAGCAGGTGTTGTCTTGAGATGTCACGCCTGGCTCCGTCTTTGTAATTTCGCGGAACCTTTCAAGGCGTCTTTCGTGAACACACCCTTTGATGGTTCTTCGCTTTTTGGCAAGACCGTACGCGATACACTAGTCCAAAGTGAGAAGGACGGGAAGACGCTGTCTGCCATCGGAGTCCGCTTCTCGAGCCCCCAACGTTCCTTCTCAAGGAATCAGAGGGGGCAAAAGAAGCTGTGGTTCCGCAAGTCTCAGCAATCCTATCCAGCTTTGGACTCCGCGCCTCCAGAGGCAGAGGAGGGCAGGGTGGACGCCGGCCCAGAGGCAGAGGGGGACCGCGTAACTTCGGGTCTAGGGAGCCCTTTTCCGAGAGACCCGCGCAACAGCCCTGAGGGCTTACCCGACTGTCCTGCTCTGGAGACAGTCGGGGGGGGGGGTGTTTAACGAAGCACCTGTCAATGTGGGAGTCCATCACGAACGATCGATGGGTGCTCCGAATTATATCCAGAGGCTACAAAATTCCCTTCCTATTTCGTCCTCCCTCAGGTGGTCGCCTCCCCGATGTCCCACCCAATCAAAGAGGTGGCGACCATAGAGATTTCAAATTTATTGTGTAGTGTGAGTGTGTGTTTTTCTTTGGGACCTTTGGTGTGTGTGTTAGTTTAACTTTTTACTTTTCAAAAAAAAAAAAAAAAAAAAAAAAAAAAAGTTAGTATGTCTGAGTCCCCAAAGGCAATATTCTCAAAATGCTCCGAGTGTGGCCATAAGCTATCTCCTGCTGATGGCCACACTCGGTGCGTTCGATGCCTTGGGGTTGAACACCTCACTTCTGGGTGTTCAATCTGTGCAGGGTTCAACCCCAGGGCATTGAAGGAGCGGAGGTCGAAGCTGGTCTTGGCGGGTCTCTTACCCCCGGACTCGGCTTCGGCCCCCGCCCCGTTGGTAGTGACTACTTCGCCGGTTTCTACCTTGCCTGCTCCCCCTCCTCCTCCCGGGATTCAAACTCCCTCTACGGGTTCGGAGGAGAGGGAAGCCAGGAAGAAGGACCGGAGAGAGAAGCACCACAAGCGGCGGGCCGAGACCTCCGTCTCGGCCCCGCCGGCTAAGCGGGCTTCTCCTCCGGCCTCTCTGGCTGCTGGCTCTCCTCCTCCTCGGCTCCGGTCCCCATGTTTTTCACCGGGGCCTGAGGAGGAGGAGACCCGACCTCCTTCGAGGCTATCGAGGCGGCACTCAAGGCCTACCTCGGTAGCCTCATCGAGGTCTACCTACAGCCTCTCCGATGCTGATCTGGACCGGATGATGCGAAGGTTCATCCAGGCCCAGATGCAGATGGGAGTGCTCCTGCCTCCCCCCCCTGGGGGGGAGCTCGACCCCATTTTTCAAGCCCATAGCTCCTTCTCCGACCCGCTACCCGGGCTCGGAGCGCTCGGAGCCGGGCAGCTTCGGAGCCGGGGGTGGGTCGGCGCCGACAGTACTGGGTACTTCGGATCCGACCCTGCCCTCGAATGTGTCAGATCCGACCTCTCGGAGCCTTGGCCCGAGCTTCGGATCCGAGGGACTCAGTGTGCCTTCGGCGCCGTCCGTGTCGGAGCGCACTGGTCCCTCGGATCCGAGGGGCTCTGTGCCGGCTCCGATCCACTCCTTGGATCCGAGGGGGAGCTGACTTTCGGATCCTTTGGTTGAGGCTGGCTCCCCCTCAGCTTTTGATGTAGTGGAGAGGGCTCTGTTGAGGGCATCCAGACCCCCGGCCCTTGCTTCGGCTCCTTCCTGCACTCCATCTGCTCTGGGTCAGGCTTCCGTCACCCGGCCACTGGGACAGCCCGTTTCATTGCCCCAAGCAGTTCCTTTGGAACTAGACACCGCTAGCGAGGGCTCCTCGGACAGCCCCCCCGAGGAAGCACCTTGCAAGCACACGTGTAAGAGGAGGCACATAGACTCCCCCGAGTCTTTAACTGAAGACACGAACTTGGAGGAAGGGGAAGGCTCCCCAAGATCACCCCCTGAGGATGTCTCCTTTGGAGACATCATGGAAATGTTACGTATAAGAGGTGGGTGGTCTGCCCCAAAGTCTTCCTCGGACGAGTCCGTGTTCTTGGAGGCATTTGAAGCGGGCCCATCTACCTCTTGGGTGTCCCCTCCTGCCGACCCCCTGGTGGACCTTATTACCATCAGGGCGTGGAAGGAACCGGACACCGTGGAGCCAATCCCCAAGAGGCTGGACAGGATTCTTAGCCCCCTGCTGACCGTGCCCACTGGAGTAAGGGACCCCCGGTAGATGCCATGTTGTCGGCAGCAGCCACTAAGAGGGAACTCGCTCAGGAGAGTCCCACAGTCCATCCCCCGAGCAAGGAGTCTCGGATGATGGACCACTTGGGGAAGCGAATGTTTAGTTCAGCGACCTTCTCAGTGAGGGTGCTCAACTATCTGGCACATGTCATTAGGATGCAGCGCGATCTTATCAAAGAATACGCTGCATCCCCCCCCCAGAGTCCATGTCGGAGGACAAACTTTTGCACTCCACCCGTATGGCCACTCTTCGTTCCATGACCAATACCTCTATGCAGTTACTTTCCCATGCTACCGAGGGAGCCGCTAGAGCTGCAGGAGTGGGCCTAGTCACAAGACGCCAGACCTGGCTCCACCATTGCGATTTCACGGAGTCCTTCAAGGCATCATTCGCAAACGCCCCCTTTGACGGTTCTGCCCTTTTTGGCAAGACGGTTCGCGACACCTTGGTCCAGAGCAAGAAGGAGGAAGACGCTGTCTGCTGTCGGAGTCCGCTTCTCTGTGCCCCAGAGGTCCTACTCTAGGAACCAAAAGGGCCAGAAGAAGATGTGGTTCCGGAAGTCGCAGCAATCCCAACCCGCTCCGGACAACCAGTCCTTCCGCGGCAGAGGGGCTCCCAGGAATTTTGGGTCCAGAGAACCTTTCTCTGAATGGCCCACGCAGCAACCCTGAGGGGTTGCCCGACTGCTCCACTCTGGAGGCAGTCAGGGGACGTTTTTCAGAGCACCTAGTGGCATGGGAGTCCATAACATCAGACCGCTGGGTTCTCCAGATTATATCCAGAGGCTACAAAATCCAATTTCTTCACGTCCCAAAATTAAAATCCCTCCCCGACGTTCCACCCGATCAGAGGGAGGCCGCTTCAGCAGAAATTGGCCATCTGCTGAGAAAAAGAGCCATCCAGCCCGTCCCCCCAGACCAGATTGGATCAGGGTTTTACTCCAGGTTCTTTTTAGTGCCCAAGAAGACGGGGGACCTAAGACCCATTCTGGACCTGTCCCTATTAAAACCTGGCAGAATTCCCAAGGAGACGCTCCCGATGGTCACTCTACAATCCATCCTCCCTTCTATGAGAAAATCACTGATGCTCTAGACCTCAAGTAAGGATGCATACTACCACATACCAATGGACAGATGGTCCAGGAGGTTTTTCGCTTCGGCTGGAGCCAGTCACTACCAGTTCAGGGTCCTTCCTTGGATCTCACCACAGCCCCCATCATGCTCCGCCACCAAAGTATTAGCAGTGGCTGCCCACCTGAGGCTTCAGGGGGTGCAGGTCTTTCCGTACTCTGGACGACTGGCTTTCACCACCCCAACAAGTGTACCTGGCCATCTTGGCAAGAGATTCTTCTAGCTCCTGGCTAGGCATCACGTAATGTAGGAGTCCAAATCCTGGTCTCCCTACCAGTTAATAGAATTCATAGGAGCTAGGTTAGCACAGGAAGTTATGGGTTTCACTACCGGCTAGAGTTCGAATTCGCGTACTCACAGGTGCAGGCCATCCTCCACTTCCAGCTCGTTCTGCTGAATTGGTCCTGAGGCACTAGGGCTCATGGTGGCAGCCATTTCTTTCTTCCACTCACCCGCTTGAACATGCGGGTACTTCAGTGACACCTCCAGGTGCAATGGTCATTTCTCTCCTCTCCTGCATCACTCCATTGCAATCAGCAAGGCCTGCAAGCGTCTCTTGTGGTGGCTCCATTCCCAGATCTCCACAGAGGTCGCCTCTTTGTGCATCTCCTCTCGCCACAGTGACCATGGATGCTTCCCGCTTTGGGGCATTACCGGACGTCCAAGGCACGTGGAATGATTCAGAGACCTGCCTGCATATCAATGTGTTCTGGAGATGAGGGTGGTGTTTCAAGTGTTGCAAGTAATTTCAAGCCTTCCTTCCTTCCTGGAAACAATTAAGTATTCAGTCAGACAACATATCGGGTGGTCTGGTACATCAACAAACAGGGGAACCAGGTCTTACCTTTTTGGTATGTTTCCAGAAGCCATGAGAGTGTGGGAATGTATACTCCACCAACCGCTTCTCATCGCAACGGACATTCCGGTTGGTCCAACATCCTGCGGACAAGCTCAGTCACACCATTTCCTTCCCCATACGAAAGTGGTCTCTGAATGCTCAAGTAAAGGAATGTATTCACACAGTGGGGGGACTCGTTGTGATCTCTTTGCTTCCTTAAACACCAAGTGCTTACAGTTTTCGCCTACCACCTCCAGGGGATTCCCCGAGAGACACTCTTGGTGCATGCTTGCCTCTCGTCTCTTTTACGCATACCCCCCTCTGCCTCTGATGCTCCAGGTGCTTCAAGCAGTAGAAAGCTTCTGGTTGGGGTGCAGAATAACCATAGCCCCATTCTGGCTCCTGGCTAAAATCTGGCTCCCTACCTAAGGTCTCACTCAGTGAATCCACCTTGGATTCTTCTAGATCCCATTCTGGATCTGGATATCACACCCATCGAACCTACCAACTCCTCAACCTGACAACCTGAAGCTGACTGCTTGACTGCTCCAGTTCCACTCCTAATCAGGGACTCCCGTATCTCGCCCTTCGGAAAGCATGCTATCTTCCCTGGTAGTGGCTCATAAACCTCTCTACCAGAAAAATATACCGCGAGTAAATGGAAGCCCATTTGGGTGGAGTGGCAAGGTTCAGATCCCTTCACGCAAGTTCCCTTCCTTTGGTTCTTGACTTCCTTACTACTCTCTTTTAATGTGATGGCGCCAGTAGTTCACGTGTCGTTCAGCTAGTGGCCATTTCTCACGTACCTTCATGTTGGTCATGACTCTGGGCTCTATGTTCAAGCTGCTATGTAAAATCTTCCCTGTGCTGGGCACCTTTCTGCTTGCACCCCTGTCAAAGAGGCAGTTCCCCCGTCGGATCTTTTCTTGTCTCTTCAGGCCTTGACTCCCTTCGAGCCTGCGGGCCACAGTAGATCTAAAAATTCTTGTCTCTAAGACTGCATTTTTAGTAGCCATTACCTCAGCCAAGAGAGAGCTTGAACTTCAAGCCCCATCCATGAAACCGCCTCTTTACTTGGTCTCTCCATCCGGACTGGGTGTGCCTCAGGATCAATCCCTGCTTTCTTCCTAAGGTAGCTTCGAAGTGAACACAATCAGTCCATCAACCTCCCTGTTTTCTTCCTAAGTATCAGAACAAAGGTGAATACAAGCTGCATTCCTTGGATGTTCACAGGCAGCTTCGCTGCTTTTATCTTAACAACAGGACAGTTGGTCATAGGCAATCCTAATCAATTGTTCATTTCCTTTGCCAAATTCAATCTGCAAGCCACTTCAAAGTTTCCTTTGTCACGCTGGATTTCCCAGTGTATTCTGTTAGCTTGCTGCTTCTGGGAGGTCCAAGACCGGAGGGAGTCCATGCTCATTCACCTGGTCTTTCGTCTCTACCTCACAGCGCCTTTAAGTCTAGGTTTCCTCTGGGATGACATTTGTTCAGCAGCCACTTGGCTTCATCTCACACCTTTATTTCTCATTACAAGCTGGACATCACGCCTAGAGGTGTGAGCATCCTTTTGGCCCGTGGAAGCTCCGGAATATCCTTCCATGATGGCCTCAAGAGCCCAGGTAGCTGGGGACTCTGTCCGTTCCTCCTACTTTCAGATTTAGTTGAGGCCATAACATTTCCATCTGAGTAGGTGGGATTCATTTGCCTGTAACCATCCCCGGCCTCCCATCCCCCTGGCCTTGCTCCGCTGTTTCCTCTGCACAGGATGTGTTACCCTTGGTTAGGTAGTTGGTGCAGGGGCAAACTCGATCTGAGGTCATGTAGGAGAGCAGGGCATTATATGGGTGAGGAGAGCTAGAGCCTGGATCCATAGCTGGATAAACATGCCGTCTCGATCCAATATCGGATCCATACCCACAGGTTGCAGACAAATGAATCCACCTACTCAGATGGAACGTTATGGTAAGTACATAACTTCTAATTTTGCACATCTCAGAGACCCTTCCAGGATCCACATGAAGACAACTCTTTCAGAGGCAGAGGTGTCAGTTTTAATGGTAGATGCAGCCTTCAAGGCAGAGGAGGCCTGCAAAATCAGAGTTTTCTTG